>NC_051846.1:124733621-124748747 GCF_002237135.1 Teleopsis dalmanni | reverse complement strand
ATAACATTGGATAGAACTTCGGGGAATTTGCCAGATGAGGCAATAGCAATGTCGTCCGCATAAGCTATAACACTACATCCGGATTGTTCCAAAAGTTTTAACAACGAATTAACCGCTATGTTCCATAGAAGAGGAGAGAGAACTCCACCTTGTGGCGTTCCCCGACAGACTGCTCTGGAGGATTGAACACTTCCGATGTCGGATGTGATAATCCTAGTTTTGAGAAGGGCCTCTACAAATTTAACCAGACTATTGTCGAGATTTAACTTTGAGAGGGATTTTATGATACCATTGGGGCAGACATTGTTGAAAGCGCCCTCAATATCGAGAAAGGTGGCAAGTGTGTATTCCCTGAGAGAGATGGAATGGTCAACTTCCGAGATGAGTGCATGAAGCGCAGTATCGACAGACTTGCCTTTAGTATAAGCATGCTGTGATGGAGATAAGAGCGCTGGGTTTATCTTGTTCCTGATATGCAGATCAAGAACTCTCTCCAGTACTTTCAGAAGAAAAGAAGACAGACTGATTGGTCTATAGTCCTTGGCACTGCAGTGAGTTATTTTTCCTGCTTTGGGAATGAATATTACTCGAGCCACTCTCCAGCAGCTTGGAACATACATAAGCTTAATACAACTGTTGTAAATGCTTAGAAGCCAGGGGAGGATTACGAGTTCACCCTGTTGAATATCTGCGGGAATAATTCCGTCCGGACCTGGAGATTTATACGGTCTAAAAGTTTGGATAGCCCACTTTATTTGAGTGTTGGTCACTTGAAACGGATTAGGATTATTTAGAGGGGGTAAGCTGATTTGAGTTGATAAGTCAGCATCAGAGGCTATACTCCCTGGGAAGTGCGAGTCCAGAAGGGTGTCGAGAGTTTCCTTACTGGAGTTGGTCCATTGACCATTTGGAGCCTGGATACAATCGAGTGTCTTATGGGTAGAATTGAGGATTTTGCGCAGTCGGCTTGACTCGGAAGATGATTCTATGTTGCCACAGAAATTTTTCCAAGCTGCCCTTTTGGCCCGCCTAATGGCGTATTTAAATTCTCTTTGTTTCACTTTATATGGAGTCCAGTTACCTGTTGATTTAGCATCGTTAAAAAGTTTTCTACAGGTTTTTCGGAGGTCTGCAATATTCAAGTTCCACCATGGAGGTTTGGGTTTGCCTCTAAATTCGGGTGGCTTGCAGGCCGCATTTGTGGCGCATCTAAATGCTGATGTGAGAAGGTCAACCGCTCGATCTATATCGGAACAGTTGAGAATAGTGGGAGGGTCCAACTGTAAGTTGGATTCCAGGTTGGCTCGAAAAATGGGCCATACAGTACGTTTCCTATTTATTGGTTTAGATGATCTGTTCATTTCAGGGTTCTCCACAAAATTTAGATCAAAATTAATGTACCTATGGTCAGAAAAGGAGCAATCTTGCGATACGGACCACTTAGTAATAAAATAAGAGAAGTGCTCGCTTATCATGGTGATATCAAGAACTTCCCTTCTAATTGAGTTCATGAAGGTTGGCTCCCTACCTATGTTAGCGATCACCAAGTTTCCTGCAAGAATGAAATCAAATAGACACTCACCTCTCGCGTTTGTATCTGTGCTACCCCACATCTCATGATGTGCGTTGGCGTCAGCTCCTATGATCACCGGGATCCTCCTGTTATTTGCCTCTGACACCAGAAGCTTGAGGGAGTCCTGTGGCGGAGTGGCACCGTGATCGTGTGCCATATATGCTGAGACAATCCAAAGGGCCTTGGAGTCGTATTCGATGGCCATGGCTACATTGTCATTGTCACTGAACCTAGGGAGTAAAAAGGCATTAATGTTATTTTTTACTAGAATGCAAGATCTTGGTTTACCTTGACCTTCTGTGAATACTAACCGATAGCCGTTTGTATTCAGTCCACAAACCCGATTGTTTACAATCCAAGGTTCTTGGATCAGCATTATGTCCTCTCCTTTTTCAGCTAGGCGGAGGGTAAGGGCTGCCGAAGCAGTTTTGGAGTGTTGGAGGTTAATTTGGACGACCTTCAACAGCTTAGTTGTTTTTCAACTATGGTACTGTCCAGTTCATCCTCATCCGACATCGGTGAGGTCTCCCGGGAAAGCGCCATACCTGTAAAGAACTCGCCGACCAGTTTGGAAGACGAGATTACGCTACCTCCGTCTTCGGAGGAAGGAGTGCCGATTAAATCGGAAGTTCCTACATCGGGGTTGATTGGAACTGGGATGGAACCGATTCCGTCATCGGAGATCGTTTCCGAAGGTGCCCCCCCAGAAGGTTGTTGCTTAGCGGCTTGAGAGTCACTTTTGTAAACACGTAGAGTGACCGAACCGAAGCCATAATGAATCACCCCATTTCGGGCTTGAAGGGGTGCTAAAGATTCTTCGTTGAGGACTACGACGGCTTCGACAAAGTCGCCCTTGGGGTCACTGACCTTCGCAACTTTCCAGTTATGCGTGGGGAGGTCAGTGTTACTGGCCCTTAAAAGGGAAAGAATTTCCTCAGGGGAAGTAAGCTCCGAAGGAAGCCACACTTTGGAGCGGGGGCGTTGTGGGATATTTTCCACCGAAACAGCTCTGAGCTGTGCGCCGGGCCAGAGTTCCCCAACCTTCTCGATCGCCTGCTTGTAAAGATCCGCGGAGCGCTGATCTGAGCAGGCAATAATTTTAATATGACCCTGGTACCATCCAGCGTCTTTACAGCTGGGAGATGGCCCAGGGTTGAGGGCAATGATTTCCATATATATTTTAAGAAGAGCCCGTTCGACTTTCTTCCAGTTTGCTGGAGAGATGGTGCCATCACTGTTGCCAGCGTCGATGATGGCCCAGGTCAGGCTCTCTTTAACTATTTCGCTGAGAGGTTTAGACAGCGATGGGGGTCTCGGAGGACCAAATTTGGGGCGCTTAGGAGCGCTAGTTGAAATTGGTTTCCCAGCCTGTTCAATCGACCTTTGTCGTTTCTGAGCAGGTGCAGAGGTAGAAGCAATGTCGGAGGGCCGAAGATTGACATTTTCCCTTGCCCACTTTAATGATGCCTTATCGCTCTCTGAGAGCGAGGAAGGATCCGCGGCATTGAGCCTAGAGAGGATGCGATATGCTGACCTTCGCGCCCTATACGCCCTTGTCGAGGGGTTAGGGTGGGAGCGTGTGCCAGAAGTTGAGTTGGCACTAATTGCAGATGGTGCGGTTGGCGCATTAGCTTAGACCGCAGCACTAGCAGAAGAGCAGGAGGCAGCATTACCACCTGGCACAGTTGCCAAGGTGTTCAATGATGGAGCATTGCTTGTACGAACCGCCTGAGCAGAAGCTCTAGACGGTTGGTTGTTAATAGGCGCTTGCCTTATAAGGCTTGAACGCCCCCCTGAAGGGTTAGGAGTTTTAAAAGGTTTATTGGAATTTTTGTTTGCTTTGTTCATTCTAAAAGGGTCCCCACTCAAAGCCGCTATCTGACACCCGTAAGTGTAGTTCCTGATAAAAAGAAGTCCCATGGTTATCTATGCAAATGCAGGGAGGCCATGCGAGGGTTGGCACAGGTCCTTATGGGAGCAAGTGCTCAGAGCCAGACCAGAACTAATCGGGAGCTAAGCTACAACCGAACCTACACGACCAACTTAATGGTGACGGATGCAGAACGTACCTTGAGGCCTGCCAGGGTTTTAACGGGACGGAGGCAGCCACAGACTTAGCCTGGAGCCGTTCACACGCGAGTTTCACCCCGGTGCTACCGTGTCAGAAGACAGCTAGGTCCAGAAACCTGTAACCACCAGCCCAAAGCGATCAAATACAAAAAGAGGATCTGAAGAAGCGTGGTCCGAGGACAAAAACGGTCGTTACCAGAGGATGCTGGAGCCCCTGAAGAGGACAGCATCCAGGGGGGGAATAGATCATTTGGCGTTACCCAGGGTGCACCACGAGGAGGCGATCTAAGACTACACCCTTCACCGGTTATCCTATACCCTAAATATTTAACGCTTCTGTATAAAAATTCACATTTGTCTAGTCTTAACTCCAAATTATTTTTTACTAGTCTCTTAAAGACTTCCTCTAAAGTGGCTAAATGTTCTTCTACACTTTCTGTTGCGATCATAATGTCGTCAAGATATATTATCACTTTATTGTTTTTAATCATATCAGCAAAAATTTTGTTTACAAATCTTTGAAACGTCGAAGGCGCGTTTTTCAAACCAAACGGCATTCTTAAAAATTCGTATTTACCTAACGGTGTAACAAAAGCTGTGTATTTAACAGCTTCTTTATCCATATACACATGAAAAAACCCATTTTTCAAATCCAATTTCGTAAACCATTTTTTATTACCTAACTTGTCCAATAAATCATCTATCAAGGGCATTGGATAATTATCTTTTAATGTTACTTTGTTTAATGTACGATAGTCGACACACATTCTTAATTCGCCTGTCTTTTTCTTCACTAACACAATTGGTGAAGAAAATTCTGACTCACTTTCCTTAATAATACCTTTGGACGTATAGTCATCTAACATTTTTTGTAACTCATTTTTTTCTGTATATGCAAGTCTTCTTGGGGAGTAATTAAATGGTTTAACATTATCTAAACTGATCTTCATTTCACACTTTATCTCGGGTTCTTTTGGACGCACTGGTGTCAGATAACATTTAGTAAATATCTCTTCTAACAACACTTTTGTTTTAAATGACACTTCTGAACCAATATTACATTCTTCTTTATGTTCATCATTTATATCGATTGCTAAAATACTTTCTTCAAAAGTTTTTGCATCGTCACAATTACTGTCATCACTTAATTTTATATTTTTTTGATATTTAAATCTACTGTTTTCTTTTGGCTGATCTTTACAACAATTTTTCCATATTATCTTTGCATTGCTTTTTCTTAAAAAATCTCTACCTAAGACTGCTTGGCTGCCCATAGAATCATCAGCAACTACATAAAATTTAATCATTACATTTTTTTTATTCAAAAATATCAAACAACTTATTTCTCCAACTATTTTTAATTTACTTTTATTAAGGCCAAAATATTCTACATTCGAAATTTCATTTAACTTTACCGCTTCCGGTACACAACATTTTTTCAAAAAACTAATTGGGCTGCCAGAGTCTATTAGGCATTCTAAAAATAAGGATACTTTATATAAGCCTATAATTGACATACGAAAATACCTTACATAATTATTTTGTTGTTCGTTGGCGTTGAATTTTTTACTGGGACAGACTGCAACCCGGTGTTCCAAACTACCGCATCCATAGCAAGCTCCGAATGGACGTTTCGGTTGACGACACTCAGCGGCAACATGCCCAGTATTACTGCAGTTAAAACATCTTAAGCCTTGCTTTACACGCCTTTCATTCGTCGACACTGTCCTAGCAGTATTTTGATTAACATCGCCAAACGCTGCTACCAATTTTTCTTTTGATTTGAACTGCTGCATCTTTGCAATCATACGCAGTTGTGGATCACGTATTCCATCAACAATGTATTCAACTAACTCTTCTTCCGACATATTTATCAGTAATGATAAAACAATTTTATCGTTGTAATAATCAACAAATTTTTCATCATCGGACCACAAACGTGTTTCAAATTTGCGACGCAATTGAACAATACTCTCTTTTGAGCCAAATACGGAAATCATTTGTTCGATCAATATTTTACTGCTTTGTGTAAGAACATTTGGTGTAGAGTGGAGCCAATTTTGTACTCTACCTTTTGCTTTCGTTATAATAAGTGTTCGAACTACATTGTCTTCTAATTCGTAAGCTTTTTCTAACGCTTCAAGTTGCGTAACCCAAACATTAAAATTGTTACCATCGCATTCCGGTAAAAATTCTTTTAATATTATGAGCGGTACTTCTTTTCTTTGTACTGAATGTTTACATTCGCTTAAACTCGAAGTGTTTAATTGTAATTGAGTCATTTTCTTTGTCAATTCATTCTCTTTTTCAAACAGATCACGCTCTTTCTTAAGCAACTCAATTTCTTTTTGCATGAGTTGCATTTTTTTTATTTCTTCTTCTCTAATAGTAGTTTCTCTTTGCATTTTTGCTTCCTCTGTTTCTTTGTTATTCACTTCCTCCCTTACAATTTGATTTCGCTCGTTACTCATAATTTCACAATTTTGTACAACAGACTGCTCAACTGCTTCATCACATTCTGGCGTCACTATTTTTTTTTATACTCATCGGCGCACACTCACTGCGAATATGCTGTGGCACTTTTGTTAAACGCGCAATCAACTGCGTTTTGTTTCCACTTACTTGCAACTTCAATTTTGTCAGCCAATTTTTTAGCTCCTCCACCGTTAGATCATCAAAACATAAAACGTCAGCTATGCCATCCATTCTTCACAGTTTTATATAAAAATTTTATATATATATATTTTATTACACACGGGCTTTAAAAAAAAACTTTTTTTTTTTTTTTACTTGATCCCACTTCTGAATTTTAGTAGAAACAACCAACATCTACTTTGTTCGACGGTCGTCACGCAACTGTCTCTTTTATTATTCTTTCTCTTAATTCTACCTTAGTTTACATGTGTATGCTTAATTCTATCTTATGACTACAATACTTATATACTATCATATATCTACAATACTTATACTACTACAATATGTACCTAGAAAAATGTGTTCTAGATGCCTTCGTATCAAAATATCTGTACCAATATGTGCTTTGACATTTGGGTGATTAGTTTTATAGAATAAATAACCGCAAATAGAAAAGAAATTTTCGTTTGTTAAATGTGTTTCTGAGCAAAGCATTACATCCACACTTTCTTGGGACATAAAATTTGTGAGTTCAAGTTTATGTTGGCTTAAGCCATTTGCATCCCACGTACAAATTTTTAAAGTAGTCATTTATTAGACAAAAACATTTGCATTAATTGCCTTTGCATTTTGACTATCTCGTTAAGAGTAATTTGCGTGATTGACATGAACTGAGTTAAGCTCTGCGTGAGAGTGAAGATCATCATTTCCAAACTATTACTTTCAACTAGGGGGGCTTGTTTGGCAGTTTGTGCATTGCACCGGACCATTTCTTTTGTGGGGTTCCTCAACGCTTATTCTGCGTTAAAGTAAATACTGTAGGTTGTAAATAGGATGGCGCTCTTTTTTTTTAAGCTTAGAAGCTTCCGTGTGAAGTTGAACTTTGGACATAGTTTGTGGGATTTTATCTTTTTTAACAATGTTTATAACTGCTCTAGCGCTAAATCCTTTTCGCTTAGGGCATTTGTTATCTCAATGGGTTCTACATCTGACTCAATACCTTTAATGACAACAACAAGGCCTTTACTACTCTTCAGTTGGTATGTGTAGTAATTTTTTTTTGCTGTCTTCGAAATATTTGTTTATGACCCTAAAATTGTTTTCAGTGTCAATTTTTTTTTGATTTCGTGTATATTGCCCCTAGTTATAGAAACAATATGAAACGTATTATTTCCAATCAGACGTGTAAGGCTTGTAACTGGGTTATTTGAGCTGCGTTCACGCAGATAGATTGCAGGCGGTTTGAAATTTTTGGTGATAGGCTGATTAGCTTCTTCTGTAGTTTCAGCTAATTTAGCAAATCTATTGCCAGATAGAATGGTTGTAGGTGCACTCTCTTTGATAGTTTTAGTTATTTTAGCACCTTTTGAATTGTTTTTTTTGAGGACTAAGTTTTCATTTCATATTTACATAGCGTTCCAAGCCTGTTTGGACCTTTATTTTATTTTTTGGACTCGCTAAGTCGGAAAATGCAATCGAAGCTGCTGAATGTGCAATGTTTGACAAGCTTTTATCAGTTTGTATAGTTAACAGAGGCAACGTATTCGATGCGTCTTTTACCAGATAAGCATTACGTTTACTTGGAATGCTTATCGTATGTCTTCTCTCTAGATTTTTATTGCTCATTTGCATACATGGTTATATATGCATATAGCATGTGTGCTATAAGATTTAACTACTATTAAAATAAATTGATATTAAGTACTTTAAATATATAAATATAAGTAAAATTAAATTAAATTAATATAAAGAAGAAAAAAAGAAAAATGAAGACTGTAATGGTATATCTATAGTTGACCTTACTCAATGTTGAGACCGCCTTTGATGACTATTGCATTCATATTCTTTAAAACACCTATGTTCCAATTTAAATGAGCAAACCATTGCATTTTGTAATTTATGGCATGATTCAGAAAACGATTCTTCTGACATAAATAATTTGCCGCTTAAATATCGGTTAAGAGCTCATTTTGTGTCAAATATATTGAGACCACACAAATTGGAACACGTGTGAATGTGAGACATATGACAAACAAATGCACAGTAAGTACTTACTATGCATTTCTTCTTTTCTTTTCCTACAATTGCAATCGAAATCCCAACACAAGATGTGAAAATGAAAATCTGTAAAATAATATAGTTTGTATTCTAATAATTAAATAGATAAATAAAAAACAAAAACAAAAATGAAAAAAAATTGTAATAATAAGAATAATAATAATAAAAATTATAATAAAAATAATAATAATAAAAATAATAATTAATAAAATAAATGACTTTAAATTCAAAATTCCAATGTTAGCAAGTGTGTTGGTTTTGATGTTTTGTTGTGTTTTGATGAATTGTGGGCTTACAATTACAGCTTTTGTGTAACACTTTTGTAAGCTGTCTCTATCAGCACTTTTTTGTTTTGTTTATATGTGCACAAAACCGCACTTATATTTTGTTTGAATGCTTACTCACTTTTTTATCTTAAACTTTAAAAAAATAATTTGCTGTCTCTGTCAACTATTTGAGTTTTTTTTTATTAAAGTTGTGCAAAAATCAACAAAAATCGTAAAAGCGCGCGCTAATTTTAAATTAATATATAATGCACTTTTAACTTTTAGTAATTGTTTTTTGTCCAAAAATGTTCTTTTTTTTGTTTTTGTATTAATAACAAAAGTAATTCTTTTAAAAGTACTTGTTATTTACTTGTTTTTATACTGCAATTTAAAGTTTTCCCTAGACTGGCTTAAAAACACGTCCGCTCACTAGAAATGTTTTTGCTCATATTTTATAAAAAAATTAAATTTATATATAAATAAATGAGTTAACTGTATATTTTTTAAATACATAAAAGATAACGAAAAAATTTTATATGATTTATACGAAACTTAAATGTGTCTCTAAAAAAGAATACTAATATATGTTTGAATTTATTTCCCGTAAAAGAATACTGAAATGTTTTCAAAAACATAAATTTTTTAAAAACTTAAAAAAAGGTATGAAGTAATTAATTTATAATACAACTTTTTGTACAAGTATTAAGAAAATTTCATCAAAACTAATTGTTAGGCAATAAGCAATAACTCGAATTTTAGGTTTTGTTTAATATAATATTTATATAATATAGTTGATGTTGTGTTTATGTGGTGTGTTTATGTTTATGCACGCAGGGTTGCATTTATTAATGCCTTTCATGGCTTAATAACATTCCACCACCCAGTGAATCCTGCGGAGGATTCATAAACTCCAGAGCGGCTAGCTTAGCGCAGGACGCCGTATAATACCATGGCTTGTTTGTACAGTAGCGTTCCGTACTTGGCTATCTTTGGCGGTTGTGACATCAAGGATACGGGCCATTTTCCATTGACTTCTTGGCAAATTGGAGTCACATATTATCACCAACTGACCGGAATGAAACGGCTTTACTTCCTTGTACCATTTTGGGCGCTTCAATAATTGCGGCAAATATTCAGTTATCCAACGTTTTCATTATTTTTAAGGTTTTGTGCAATTCGCCATTGTTTGTGTAAGCAAATCTTCTTTTCGTCTTGACATGGCGTTTGAGTAGAATTTAAACATCCCAATAGGAAATGATTGGGAGTAAGCGGTTCCGGACTGTCTGCTGTAAGAGGTATGTCCGTTAACGGGCGACTATTGATTATATTTTCTGCTTCTATTAGTACGCTGTAGAAGGTATTAATACGAGGTGCTTTTTCTCTTAATACTCGATGTAGTATTCGTTTTGTATACTGGACAAGACGTTGCCAACATCCACCGGCTGATGGATTAGCAGGACTGTTAAATATCCATTCCACACTAGTTTTAGCTTTTTCTTGTTGTATAGTGTCAAAATCTAACAACCTCTCCTATTTCTTGAGTTTTGACTGTGCTCCTATGAAATTTGTGCCATTGTCGCTTTTGATGCGAACAGGCACTCCATGGTGGTTGACAAAATTCTTCAGGCAAAGTAGAAAAGCATCTGTTGATAAATCAGTAGAAATTTCAAGATGTATAACACGTATAGTAAGGCATGTAAATAGCGCAATCGATCTCTTCTTACGGCGTCGTCCAATTGTTACAAAAAATGGACCACAATAATCTGTACCAGTATATGTAAATGGTGGGACATATGGCGTAAGACGATCAGGGGTTGATTGACCCATCAATGGCATTGCTAGCTTAGATTTATCACGTATGCATACCAGGCAATTTGTTTTAACTGTATTTAGCAAGGAATGACAGTTTGGTATCCAAAACCGTTGACGCATTTCGTTTATAGTTAACTTACTGTTTTGATGATAATTCTTTCTATGGTAGTGGTCCATGACTAGTAAGGCGATATTGTTATTGTGTGGTGAGGTTACTTGATGACGTGTGGAATCGGGCAAGCAATAGGCGGCATCTGTACTTCGGCAATTCTTTCTTGTTTTGTAGATCATTAATTTCTATCTTGTAATTTTCATATTGAACTTGACGGCATATATAATTTTCAGCGGCTGTAAGTTCTTTTGGTATTAATTCTCCCTTACATCGCTGTTTCAGTTTTAAATTGTTGACGAATCGTAGAATCCAAGCTATTACACGAACAAGTTTTGTGAATGTTGAATACCGTTTCATGTCAACAAGTAATCCATTATTACACGGTTTTTGAATTACTCCAAAATGTGGTGCTATTCACCTTTCGATCAAGACATTTCTCCACTGCAATTTTAAGACGAGTACCCAACAGTGCGGCTTGTAATTCTAAACGTGGCACGGTTGTTTCTTTCTTAGGTGCACATCTGGACTTGGCTGTTAGAAAGGCGACATCAATATTGTTACCTTGTTTCATACGTAAGTATGCTACTGCGGCATATGCAGTATCACTGGCGTCCACAAAAACTTGGAATTGTAGTTCTTGAGCGCTTGAATATAATGGCGAAAAACATCGCGGTACAACAAAATGACTGAAATTCTGAAATTCTAACCACTATTTACTCCATTGTGTGTCAAGTTGGTGAGGTAAAATATCGTCCCACTCAATTTGAGGCTTCCAAGTAGCCTGAAGTAATATTTTAACGTCGATCGTAATATTTGCCAACAAACCAAATGGATCATAAATAGCCATAGCTAAGCCCAGTAATTCTCTCTTCGTTGTCGGACGTTTGTCATCTAAAACAGCACGTGGGATCTTTGCAAACTTAAAATGGAACTCTAATACGTCATCCTTTGAATTCCAAAACATGCCTAAGATTTAATCGGTTTTAGGCTGATGCTCCATGTTAATAACATCGGATGGTGTGGCGGCATTGTTATTTATCTGATTCTGTAATTATTTATGATTTGATGTAAAATTTCTTAGTCGACAACCAGCGGTGGTGTTAATAGCGATTGCCTCCTTGACAACTAAATTGGCTCTTCAACGTTATCGAAACTGATATCAAGATCATCAACATAAATATTATCTGTAATGGCCTTAACGCCTTTGGGCATAGTTGTTTCGAAACGAGCGGCGTTCATATTTTTAATATATTTTGCACAGCAAGGTAAACAGGCGGCACCAAATATCATAGAAGTCATCGTATAAACTTGTGTTTGATTTGACTTATAACTGTTTCTCCACAAAAATCTCTGCAAATTTCTATCAGATTGTCTTATTTTGATTTGTGAAAACATGTCTTGGATATCACCTGCGACAGCTATTCGACGTTGACGAAATTTATACATGATAGTCATCAAAGGTTGTGCACGTTTAGGCCCTTTAAGTAAAACAGAGTTTAAAGAGACGTCTGACACGGCAGCTGCTGCATCGAATACAACACGTAAGTTTTGTGGTTTATTTGGGTTTTTTACTCCAAAATGCGGCAAATACCATGTAAAAGGACTGTTGCATTCTGCCTCTTCTGGTTTTAGTAGTTGAGTATAACCCTTGTTAATGTACTTGCACATTTCCTTGTTGTTGTCAGCATATCTTTCATCACTAGACATTTTATGTTTGACGTTTAACAGTCTACGTTTAGCCATCTCATAGCTATGCGGTAGGTGGACGTTGTTTTCTTTCCATAATAATCCAACTTCATGTCGTTCACCGATATTTTTTACAGTATCTTCAAGAATTTTTCTAGCTCGATTACCCTCTGTGCATTCAAATAAGGTGCTAGTATTTTTTAATCCCAAACTATCTAGTTCAAAGTATTCTTTCACAAGCTGATGTAATTTTATATCATGTGTTTTACGCATATGTAAGACATTGATAACGGGATTGACACTACATTGTGTTGGTCCATAGGCAACCCAACCTAGTTTTGGTTCAACATTGCATAGACTGTTGTGGTTGTTCGAGGGCCCCTTACAACAACTGGTAGAATTTTGAATAAGCAAGTTATTGTGACAATTAAGTAAGTGTTCGCGTCTATTCTGAGAAATTGACGTAGAAGCTACCTCAGTTGATGACGACGTGGAAGTAGACGTGACTGGTGGCATTATATCGATGACTTTGGCAGCTAACTGATGAAGAAGCTGATGATGCATGCGTCTACATTCATCAATTCCACATGCACGTTTAGACCGGCATTTCATTAGGCTGTGACCTCGTTGAAGACAACTGAAGCATAGACGACTCTCTTTAACAAATTCCCATCTACTGGGTATATTAAGCGACTTGAATTGGCGACATGAACTTAAATTGTGACCTGGAGTACATTTAGTGCAAGACATCTACTGCTCATCATATTGTTGACTATTAAATTTTGATTGTGTACTGTTGTTAAGTACACGACGTGCAACATTTTGATTTAAGTTTCCTGAAACAGCTGCAGACTGGTACGTGACGGAACGCAAATTCCTCGAATATGGCTGACTATAATGTAGAAATATTGGTAAGACTCATGGCATCACACTGACGACCTTTGCAAGGTCACTTAACCATTCAGCAAACATCTCGATACTGGAAAATTGAAGCATATTGGTGGCATACCGAACTCATTCGAATTGTTTTGATGGCGGTAATTTTAATATGAGCTGTTCTAATAACATAGGATTCGTCAGATGCAATTTGTTGTAATAATTATAGTAATAATGTAGTAATAATTATAATACTACTAATATATAGCTTTAATTTTATACATATATGGTAACTCTTAAATATTATGTCATTTAATGTAAATAAAATTTCCTTCTTCTTTAACTTACAACCGAACCGAAAAGACGTGTTTTTTTATCTGCGCACGTCAGGTTATGGGCCGCATGTTTAATAAATATTTTTATTAATCCTTACAGATTATTAATTATATTATCGCTAAATATAAATATTTTTGTCTCGCTTTTCGTTGTTTTCGTTACAAAACATCAAAAAGAAAATTGTAATTACAATGGGCTTGGACAAGATTACAAGAAGAATTTCGACACCTGGAAATTTGCTGCAAAAACATGCTTGATAATAAAGGGTTACTGGCCATGTATGACTGATACCGAAACGTGCGCTGAAAAAAATTTGCAGACAATTTCAGCACTTGGCTTATTATTGGAGCCGTGCAACTATTCGTACGTTCAAAATTGTTCGTCTGCTAAGAAAGCGTGGAAAGCGCTTGAAAGAGCATTTGAAGATAATGGAGTTATGCGTCGAATGGATATTTTAAAATACTTTACTCGGTTAGAGTTCAGTGACTTTTCCAATATGGAAACATAAACAAGATGATTAGTACACACCAAAAATTAACTAAATCAGGCACAAATATACCTGATGACATACATATATGCACAAATTGTGGCGATTGCAAATTGTGGTAAAGTTTTAACTACGGATTTGGTACGTACGTTGTAAATTGGAAAACTATAGTAGTTAATATTGAAATAAATTAATATCGATATATTAATGTATTATTAATGTGTTAATTTTGTTTATTATATTAGTTGATTAATATTGTATTATTTTAGTATATTAATTATTATATTAATGATAAATATAATACATTGTGACCGAAAGGTTTTCGGAAATTCTCATTTAAAATTCGCGCGCTGTATATTTTTCGATATTTTAAGTTTATGTAGTTTGGCAGCACTTTCCTTAATTACTATGCCAAAAATGAGCGCGATCTGTCAGACAGTTCGTTTACGGCAGCTGTTGAAACCAGTTCACCTCAGTAGTGCGTTGCGAAAAAAACAATGGAAAAAAATATTGAACAAAGAGTTTGCATCCAATTTTGTTTTTCGAACGAAATTTCGTGTGCAGAATCGTTGCGAATGCTACAAAAGGCTTATGGGGAATCAGTTTTATCGAAAACTCAAGTTTATGAGTTGTACAAAGCCTTTCAGGACTGTCGTACGACCGTCGAAGACATGCCGCGTTCTGGACGACCTTCGACCTCTACCACCGACGAAAACATTGAAAAGGCAAAGGAAATCGTGTTCCAAAATCCTCATGTGAGTGTTAGAGAGATAGCACGAGAGCTAGGCATCGGTCGTGAGATGGCTCGTTTGATTTTGGTGGACAATTTGTGTATGCGACGTGTCAACGCCCGGCTTGTTCCGATTCACCTCAATTTGTTCAACATTATCAACGATTTTAAGGCCAAACATTCAATAAATACCATCGAACAGCCACCGTATTCACCTGATCTTGCACCGTGTGACTTTTTCCTGTTTCCCAACCTCAAATTACCACTCAGAGGAACGCGTTTTGAATCCATAGAAGACGTAAAACAGAATTCGCAGAGGGAACTCAAAGCCATACCGGAAAGCGCCTATACAAAAATGTTTGATGGATTGGAAGAAACTGGCATGTGGTATCGCTTCTAAGGAGCATATTTTGAAAGGAGAAAAAAAATAAATATTGATGAAGGTTAAGAATTTTGCGTTTTATTTAAAATTTCCCGAAAACTTTT
>NC_051846.1:124721006-124733521 GCF_002237135.1 Teleopsis dalmanni | reverse complement strand
CTGATCTAGACAGCGTAGTGTTGCAAAACTACCAAACTTTTGCACAATACGTTTAATTTTACATCGTGTAAAAAATTATATTGTGTAATTCAACTTGTAAACTTTTGTATGCAACATTAATAGCGCGGTTGTAAGTTGTGTTTTAAAAGATTAGCTAAACAGGTAAATATTTATTTATTATCACTGAAAATAATTCTGATTTTTGCGCGCCTGGCCAGTGATTTGGCTGTAAAATTGGAAGAAATTATTTTGAATTAAAAATACACATTCTACACTGCACTGTATTATCGACTTTAAGTTGGGCCTAAAAGTAAATTACAATTATGGCACCTTCACTTGGAAAAAGCAAACAAAACAAAGCATCAGCTAAGGAAGCTAAAAAAAATAAAATTACTAACCAAGCAACATTTGCATTTATGCGTGACTCTTCATTAGGAAGACAGATATCGAACTCAGCTTGCGAAAGTTCAAAACTTGGTGATTCTACTCCAACCTTCAATAAGATAAGCGAGCCAGAAATAAAAGATCTTCAACAAAAAGTAATTGATTTGCAACTATTATGCCAACAACTTAAAAAAGAAAATGAACGTCTTAAAGCGGAAAATGCCAATTTGAAAACAGAGAAAGATTCAAATTCATTACCAACTAGTTGTTCGGTTGAGAAATCCCAAGAATATGTAACAATGAAGAGGAGCTAGCAAAAGAGACGGATTGGATATTAAAGAAATCTAGACCCAATAAAAAACGTAGAGCAGAATCCTCACCTGAGGTAATCACTCAAGCCAAAAATGTTGAAAAAACTGAACCCAATAAAAGAAGTGAGCTACGCCCGCCTCCAATAGTGATTTCAAATGTTAATCAATATCAAGAACTGCAAAGTACTATTGAAAAAAATGTCAAAAACAAATTTTCAATACGATTACTTGGAAATGGTACTCAAAAAATCAATGTTTTTGATGGAGATGATTACAGATCTGTCACTAAAAGTCTCTCAAATTCAAACTTCAACTGGTTTTCGTACGAAAATAAGCAGATACGACCCATCAGAGTCATTGTAAAAAATTTGCATCATTCATGTGAAGAAGAAAGTATTGTTAGCGATTTGCAACAACAGGGCTTCAAAGCATTGAGTGCTAAAAATAAACTTAAACAAAAAACAAAAGAACCATTAGACATATTTCTTCTAACGTTTGAACATAATGAAGACATCAATAAAATATTCGGAATAAAACATATTCTGCACTCAATAGTCAAAATCGAAGCTGTCAAGTCTCCCAAACTTATACCACAGTGTAAAAGCTGCAAGGGATTTGGCCACACTAAGAATTATTGTAACAGAATACCGAGATGTGTTAAATGCACAGGCAATCACCTAACTATTAATTGCATAAAAGATGCTAACGAACAACCAAAGTGTTGCAACTGTGGTGAAAACCATCCTGCGAACTACAGAGGGTGTGTTGTAGCTATTGAACTACAAAAAATTAGAGATAAACGAATAAGTAATCAGGAACAAAATAAAGAACTGCTTAGCAAACCAAAACCACTTTCCACACATACTACAAATAAAAAGCAAAATGTATCTTATGCACAAGCAGTTAAGAGTAATGGTAAAGTTAGCTATGCGAGCAATATGGAGCCAATAGCCACTTCTAGTACGAATAAACAAAATGAAGATGTACTCACACAAATCCTGCATAAACTTCAAAAGCAGGAGGTAGTAGCTAACGCAATACAAGTCCGACTAACTAAGCTAGAACAAAAACTCAACGAAAATTCAAAAAATAAAAAATGAAAAATTGCTTAAGAATTATGACATGGAATGCGAACGGTCTGTTAAAACACCAAGAAGAATTAGAAATATTACTTAACATGGAACAAATCGATGTTTGCCTTGTGTCCGAAACACATTTTACTACACACTCTTTTATAGCATTCAAGAATTATTTCATATATCACACTATACATCCAGATAACTGTGCGAGAGGAGGAAGTGCTGTAATTATTCGAAAAAGCATAGATCATTATGAAGAAAACAAATGTAGTACTCAAATGTTTCAAACAACAACTGTCACTGTAAAAACAAATAATCAGCCTTTGTCAATAACTGCTATTTACAGTCCCCCAAGGCATACCATTACAGCAGAGGAATATAAACAGCTAATAGGAAGACACAAATTCAAGTTTATTGTAGGTGGAGATTTCAATGCAAAACACACTCATTGGGGCTCACGGATCACAACAACAAAGGGAAGAGAACTGTATAAGGCTGCAATAGAAACCGGATGCGAATTCATTTCAGCAGGAAAACCAACTTACTGGCCGACCGATCCAAATAAATTGCCTGATCTTATAGATTTCTTTCTCACTAAAAAAATATCATCAAATTACATGGAAATCAAACAAGGTTTAGATCTGCACTCCGACCATTCGCCAATATATTTAACTTTAAGTGATACAATCATAACGAAAAATCACGGTCCATACCTAACTAATAAATCTACAGATTGGAGCCTTTTTAAAGTGTTACTTGAAGACAGTGTAAACCTCTCAACTCCACTGAGCACTTGTGATGAACTTGAAAGAGACTATGATCAATTCATTAAGCAAATTCAAAGAGCGGCTTGGAGCAGTACTCCTGAATATAAAAGGAAAACTGTAGGGGAGAACTATCCAAGGGAAATTATGAGTCTAATAAAAGAAAAAAGGAAACTAAGGAAAAGATGGCATCAAACCCGATCTCCTCTAGATAAGAGCAGGCTTAATGAAGCTACTAAACGTTTAAAAGCTGAGATTCGTCTCATCAAAAATGAGTCAGTTAAAAATTATATTTCATCACTTGGAGCTGACAAAAAATCAGAATACTCATTGTGGAAATCGACAAAATACTTAAAGAAACCCATTACCTACACACCAACATTTAAAGACAGCAATGGTAAATGGGCTAGAAGCAATGAGGAAAAAACCGAAGCTTTCGCAAATAACCTGACAAAAATATTTCAGCCTAATGATGTACATACAGTGTGAGGAATTACTGACTGCCACAGAGAGTAGAAATCAGCAAATCGATCGAATAACAAAACGCGAATTAAAATCAGCAATAAAAGATTTGAAAAATAAAAAGGCGCCTGGCTTTGACCTTATAACATCCGAAGTTTTAAAACAGTTACCCGATAAAGCTGTTAACAAATTATTAATGCAATTCAATGCAACAATAAATTTAAAATATATTCCTAGCCTATGGAAAATCGCAGAAGTAAAAATGATTCCAAAAGCAGGCAAGCCGCTAGAATGCATATCGTCATATAGACCAATTTCAATTTTACCAACTATTTCGAAGCTCTTTGAAAAGCTATTCTACAAGAGACTAATGCCTATAATAGAATCCGAAAAGCTAATACCAAACCATCAATTTGGTTTTCGTGGTAAGCATTCAACTATAGATCAAGTACACCGCATTGTCGATGAAATTGAAAGGGCTATTGAAGGTAAAAAAGTGTGTTCTGTTGTATTCTTCGATGTCGCACAGGCCTTCGACAAAGTATGGCACAAAGGCCTTTTGAATAAACTAGAAACATGTTTGCCGTCGTCATATTTTGCGATTTTGAAGTCTTACATTACCTCGAGGTTCTTTTATGTAAAACACGAAAACTGCTATTCAAATCTTTCTGCGATAAAAGCTGGTGTACCTCAGGGCAGTGTACTCGGTCCACTACTGTACCTGCTTTACACAATGGAGTTGCCAATAACACCTGAAAATAAAATTGCAACATTTGCAGATGATACTGCTATTTTGGCGATTGCTGACTCCGTTGAAGAATCAATAGCCAAATTACAAACAGCTACAAATTCGTTAGACAATTGGACAAAAAGATGGCGTATCAAACTGAATTCTGCTAAATCTGTTCATGTGGATTTTACAAATAAAAAAATACAGTATCTTCCTATTTCGATTCAAGGTACTCAAATACCATATGCCAATACTGCAAAATATCTTGGTATAACGTTGGACGCAAAACTTCGGTGGAAAGAACACATAAAAAAGAAACGGGATGAGCTTGACATGAAGTTGCGAAAAATGGAATGGCTGATTGGCCGCAAATCCACAGTATCTATGCAAAACAAGATTCTGCTATATAATCAAATTTTAAAACCTGTATGGTCGTATGGCGCTGAACTATGGGGGAGCGCTAGCCAAAGTAACGTCGAAATAATCCAACGTTTCCAGAACAAGGTTCTACGGAACATTTTAAATGCGCCATGGTACATTAGGAACAGCGATACACATCGCGATCTAAAATTGTCCACAGTCGCTTAAGAAATAAAACAGAAAGCAACAAGACACAAACTGAGATTGCAGCAACATGTCAACATAGAAGCTGTTAACATCATAACTTCGTATGGACAACAGAGACGATTAAAACGGCGAAATGTCGCTGATATGGCATTGAATTAGAATGTAAAGTAATTTGTGTAGAAAATTGCTTATTTATGTATGTATAGTATTTATCAGATTCAAGCTACTCGTTATTTATAATGTAAATAGTTGTAGCAATAAACAAAAAAAACAAAAAAAAAAAAAAAAAAAACTCCAAAATTTGTTCTTCTTCAGCAGCAATTAATCAACATAACAAAGAAATTAGCAGAGGCACAGCAGAAGTATAAGAAAAAATTAATAGCAAACAACTGCAGCGGAAGTAATCACATCAACCACTAACTGGAAGCAACAACATCAGCAGCAACAGGTCGACATCAGAAGTTCCGGAACATAGCGAAGCAGCGACGGCATTTAGAGTAGGAATTAAATTAAATCTAATAAATAGACAAAAGCTGAACCCCAACTCTACGTGTTTTCTTTATATCAACACCGATAGGGACCACGACAAATTGGCGCAGCCGGTAGGATGCAGGTAAGCATCATCCAAAATTTATAATTTACTGACCATTCATAATTTATATATTGATTTATGATTTGTGTAAATTAGAATTTTCGTGTTCTTCTTGCATTCCTTTTAATTTAGAAAACGTTCTTGATTAGAATACATTTTTTTTTGTTGTTTTTTTTTTGGAAACTATTTTTATAGTGTAAGAGTTAATAATAAGGAATTAACAATAAATAATAAGATAATAATATGAAAAGAAATTTTATAAATTAATGTTTGATATTAAAAATAATAAAAATTTATACGCATATATATATATATATATATAACTACTTCTACATAATTGTTGGGTGGTAAAAATATTTTAATAACAAACTAAGACATTCGCAACAAAATAAGTTTGCTAATAAATATAAAAAAAAAAATTACAACAATAAATAATAAAATAATAATCATAAAAAAAAAATAGTGTTAAATAAATGTATTTCTATTTAGGAAATATTGTTTACGGGTGTTCGTGTCAATTGACATGAATTAATCTCGTTGTGTTTTTTTTTTGTTTGTTTTGCTTTGTCTTGTGTGGGCTAAACGTGTAGCAGTAGCCACACGGAAGTTTATAGCTGTTTACTTCTTCGCTGAGTCTGGGATATTTTTTTTTAATGAATATTTAGTTTTTGCTGTGAACGTCACAATGAACAGTGTCGGTATGTAAATGTAGACATACAGAGTTTTTATACTCGTCAGTACACTGTATCAGTTGACGTTATCTATAGATTCTGGGATGTTTCTTTCTTTTGTTTTTTTTTGTTTTGTGAGTGACTGAGTTGCAACTCAATATTCCTAATTCTCATCTTTGTATGCAAAAGACGTAGGAATTCACGGCTTAAGCAGTAATTTTTTTTTTTTTTGCTATTTTATTCACGAATAGATATATATTTTTTCAGTCTAAATTAAGATTGAATAAAATAATTTTTTTTATGTATTCGAAAAATGTTAGGTATATAACATTCCTAACACAGAAGCCAATACTATAAAAAAAAATGTGTTCACTAGTGTTCAACACACTTCTTAATTTCTTTTGGGGATAGTTTCATAATTTTGTTTTTTAAGCAATTTTCTTGTAATTTTAAGCAACTGTTTGAAGCTTTCTTTATTAGAATATTTCATATAAAGTAATATGAAATTTTACATTAAGAACTAATTAAAAATGTTTACAAATTATAAATAATTTTTATATAGTTTTTTAAATTTTTTTTTTTCTCTCTTTTCAAATTCGTATATAGAAGATGAAAAGAGTACGTACTCTTTTTGGACCATTTTAAATATGAAAATCATTTATTTTCTTTGAAATGGTTGAAAATTTTGTTTTGTTAGATCTTGGGTTGTGTTTCTTTTTGTGAATCCTTTTTTCCTTTGGGAAGTTTTTTTTTTAGCTTATGCACTATAAATAATATTTATTTATTGAAATTGTGTAGTGTTGTTTAATTATATAAAAATATATGAAAAAAAAAAACTTATCAGATTGTGTCTACTACTTTTATTTTCTTTGAAATGGTTGAAAATTTTGTTTTGTTGGATCTTGTGTTGTGTTTCTTTTTGTGAATCCTTTTTCCTTGGGAAGTTGTTTTTTTTAGCTTATGCACTATAAATAATATTTATTTATTGAAATTGTGTAGTGTTGTTTAATTATATAAAAATATATGAAAAAAAAAACTTATCAGATTGTGTCTACTACTTTTATTTTCTTTGAAATGGTTGAAAATTTTGTTTTGTTGGATCTTGTGTTGTGTTTCTTTTTGTGAATCCTTTTTCCTTGGGAAGTTGTTTTTTTTAGCTTATGAATTATAAATAATATTTATTTATTGAATTTGTGTAGTGTTGTTTAATTATTTAGAAATATATAAAAAAAAATTTATCAGATCTTGTCACTCTGCGTTTTCAAGATTAAGGTAACAAAATAATTTCACTATACAGAACTTATCTCATTATTTCTAAATTAAAATTTAACTTAATATATTAATTACGAAACAAATGTTTAATTCACGAATAAAAAAAAAAGCCATCAACTGGAAAATACATGATAACTTAATTTGGAATATATACTGTAAGGGAATAATCTGGCATGGATCGCCATGTAATGTTCAAATACTAGTTTGTAGGCAGGATTGCCATGTATTGTTTAAATATATGTATGAACAATTATTCCTACCTAATACGAGCATGCATCCTAATCCTATTGATGCAATCAAGAACAAGTAATGAAGCGGCTTGTTTCCGCTAGTACCTAGGCCAGTGTTACGTGGCCAGAAGAGTGTGAGAATAAAATCAATAACGCATCAGTTTGCAGTCATAAGTATATTCTAAATTTATTTAACAATATTTTGGGTATTTATACATTTTCTTAGATTCTAGCGATCTCAAGACTCCGCCTCTTTATTCCAGACAAAACCTGGAAAAGTATAACCGCAGCCAATCAAAGTGATTGCTGACCTTGCAGAATGCATTGCATAGCGACGACACCGTTTGCTCATTTAGGTCAAACGTCAAAGTTATTATTAGAGTGCATTGACAATATTGCTTGCATATGTCTTTTGCAATATAGGAAATATTACTATCGAAAATATTGTAACATGTGTTCAGCAATTGGAACAGCGTGTGGCAATATTTTCGTTGGTAATACGACACTCTTTTGTTTATGTCGTTTTGCTTATGCTTCTTGTACGGTATGCATGAAGTGCAACCAATTCATAAATCTGCTTACTATTATTATTTATGAGTAATGTTAAGTGGCTAAGAATTGAGTGAGGTAGGTCCACTACAATACATATGAGTGTATACATATATATTCATTATTATTTATAATTCCACAATTTCAACAAGTTAATTATTTTGCTTTATACATAAACTTTAATATAAAACAAATGACTTTATACAAATGGAAGTAATGTTTTGAGTACATTTTATAATGTCAGTACTTAAAATAACGGAAAGTAAATGAGGAGTTTCTCTTGTTTATTCTATTGATTCAAAAATAAAAAATTTTTATACAATTATTAATTATCTTATAAAATTTTATCTTAGTTTTCTTAATATTATGATAATTTTTGCTATTTACAAACATTAAGCACAATTAATTACATAATTCATTTTTTTTAAGAGTTTCAAATAATTCGATTATGTCGTCATCTAAAAATTTTATTACTATATCTTCATATTCAACAACTACTTCAGCATCTAATTTATGATTTAAAATTTTATTGTTCAACGGATGAAGGCCGTCAGCGCGTTCTTCTTCCGTTTCAGTTATATCGGTTACACGTGTCATTTTACAAAGTATAGCTCGGTACGGCAACCGTGCAATACTGGGTTCGCAAGTTTCTAAGGTAACAGTCTCAGTGTTACCATAATCTATTTAAAATACTTTGTAACGGCCAAAATTTTGTCAACCAAAAATTTGATCGTTACAACATCGTGGGTATAGCTGTCTACTAAACACAACACGACCACCTAACACACAACAAATAACACTCACTCGAAGGTTCCTGTAATAAAAATTGTTAAATACTTATAAAAACATTAAGTTAAACCAACTCACCCCAATCCTCTGCCACCAACAACGTGACTTTGAATTTGACAAATCTTAAAATTGTATGAAAATCCTTGGTTAGTGCGTGAACAATTTTTGAATAAATAAGACACATATCTTGAGCTATCGTTGGGTGTCCTATTTTGCTGGAACTTTATTGGAAAATAAAATCATTTTAAAATAATTTTCTAATTAATAGAATTAAATACACACGTTCACCGGCACAACACATTGCTAACAAACAAACGAGAGCAAAACAAAATAATAGTAAAGAGACCTGTCAAACGAAGAAAGCTTTGTGCAGAAAAGGTGTAGAAGTGGATCACAACTCAGACAAAAACCACTTCTAAAAGGTACTCAAAGAAATGTAAATTCGCCGTGAAACTAAACTTTCGCTCAGTGCGGTACAGAAAAGGAGCTTTAATGTTGGGTCAACAAACTTTAACGTTTTTTTTCAGCTGACACCGTTGACCATGGAGGGGATAAAAGGAGCGTTCACCAAGAAGAAGCTCTCTTGTTTGTTCTACCGCGGAAGAAAGACTCCTGGCTCTGGTTTCCGTTGCAGCTAAAAAGTACGTGACTAAGACGGCGGTGTCACCAGTGAAATTTGAGTGACTCTTCAAACTTAGTGAGAATATTTTGTTAAAAAATTTTATACATAGAGATTATATATATTGAAAATTTTATTTATAAATTGTGAACATTTAAAAATTGAATTTTGTAACCAAAGTCAAAGTTTAGTAAAAATAAAAAGTACGCACAAATTAAAATCTTGTACACAGAGATTATATAAATTTGATAATATCGAAATATTGAAACTTTTATTTATAAATTGTGAACATTTAAAAAATTGAATCTTGTAACCAAAGTCAAAGTTAAGTGAAAATAAAAAGTACGTAAAATTTAAAATTTTGTACACAGAAATTATATATTTGATAATATCGAAATATAGAAAAATTTTATTTATAAATTGTGAACATTTAAAAATTGAATTTTGTAACCAAAGTCAAAGTTAAGTAAAAATAAAAAGTACGCACAAATTAAAATCTTGTACACAGAGATTATATAAATTTGATAATATCGAAATATTGAAACTTTTATTTATAAATTGTGAACATTTAAAAAATTGAATCTTGTAACCAAAGTCAAAGTTAAGTGAAAATAAAAAGTACGTAAAATTTAAAATTTTGTACACAGAAATTATATATTTGATAATATCGAAATATAGAAAAATTTTATTTATAAATTGTGAACATTTAAAAATTGAATTTTGTAACCAAAGTCAAAGTTAAGTAAAAATAAAAAGTACGCACAAATTAAAATCTTGTACACAGAGATTATATAAATTTGATAATATCGAAATAATGAAACTTTTATTTATAAATTGAGAACATTTAAAAATTGAATCTTGTAACCAAAGTCAAAGTTAAGTAAAAATAAAAAGTACGTATAAATTAAAATTTTGTATACAGAAATTATATATTTGATAATATCGAAATATGGAAAAATTTTAGTTATAAATTGTGAACATTTAAAAATTGAATTTTGTGACCAAAGTCAAAGCTAAGCAAAAATAAAACGTATGTATAAATTAAAATCTTGTACACATAGATTATATATATTTGATAATATCGAAATATTGAAAATTTTGCAATAATAAATTGGAAAAAAAACTTAACAATTGAATTTTACTAGTGGCTGTAAAGCCAAATAAAAGTACGTACAAATTATATCTTAGACATAATTGTTTGGTTGTTAATATAATAAATCTTAACAATTTCTTTTATATTGAATAAATAAATTAAAAGGAAAATAAACTAAAAGTGTATTTCAACAAACGCAATCAGATTCTTAACCAAATACAGAATTGATAAAGTACCACATAGACTAGCTACTCCTGAACGGTATAAATTCAAGGTGGGAATCCAGCACAACGACACAAGTGAGAGACACAGGTAAGAAAGATTCGGGGCTTCAATAGTAACTGAATCTCGGTTGTACGGGGTATAACTCACGTAGCTTTAATAGTCACGTGAGTCTATACCATAGTGTCGGAAACGATAGGTAGCTTTAATAGTCACCTAACGTCTCCGGCCCCTGGGCGCTTTAACAGTGAACAGGGAAGGGCGTGTGACCTGCGACCTATAACACAACGCACGTAGCTTTAACAGTCACGTGTGTCTGCGTTATATCGTGTCGGCTGTCTGGCGAATTAGTATTTGTAACACCAGCTCAGTTCATCAGCGATTTAGTTTTGTTTCGACCAGGTGGCCTGCGGTTCTGTTTATCGTCAGCGTGAAAATTCGAAGTGACAGGGTCTCACTAAATAAATTTCTTGTGTGGACCTTGGGGACGGCTGAGTTCAACCCCAGCTTTAAACGAACCAATATAAAGGTTCATTACAAGTGGCGCCCGAGCAGGGACCCTGAGACCAGCACTTCACGACTCGAATAGCAACTGTTTCAATATCAATAACGAGGTGATATACACACAACTAACATGGGCAGGTCGTAAATATTTTTTTTTATATTTTACGAAAACATGACTTAAGAACCTCAGAGAATTCGGGCTGGATACTACGGAATAATGTAAGACTTGCGGCGGTAAATGACAAACTTCGTAACACAGGGAAAGCAACATGGAATATACACGCGACAGAGAATATAGTGAAACATCAGAGCGACATAGCATGATCAGCGATACAACAGCAAGGCAGTTACATTCACATCCGCAATGTGATGTACACTCGTATCTTCCTCAAAGGAACACACAGGCAAGCGTCATTGACCAGGTCAGAAAATGGGCGATCCGGTATGATGACAACAGCGATCCATTGACGTTTATCGAGCGACTGGAAGAATTAGCGGATCTGTATGCCATATCAACGAACATGTTGCCTCGGACAATGCCCCTGTTACTAGATGGACAAGGTTTGGTGTGGTTTAGATACAATAAGAAAGACTGGAATCACTGGGAAGCGTTCAAGAGAGATTTTCTGAAATTCTTTCTGCCACATCAATATTTCGAGCGATTGGAGGACGAACTGAGAAATCGATTGCAGAAACCAGGAGAGACGTTTAAAATGTATCTTTTGGAACTACAAAAACTAATGCGACACGCAGGTTTAAATCAAGAGTCACAATTAGAACGAGTATATCGCAACATGAGCAGAGAGTACCAAATATACATCAAACGTCGGAATTTCACTTGTCTAAAGGAATTAATAGCACTAGCTGAGGACTTCGAAGAACTACGCGAAGAGCAGAATGAAGTAAGTCGAGCACGAGATAGCGAGGTAATCTTCGGGCGCGTAGCAGTGGAATGTGCACGACCGCTGATAATACAGAAGACCATGAGACGCATAGCCAATACACCGAAATGTGATAAAATCATTCATAGTCCAGTCTCCAAGTCACCTTTCCGCAGCCAGCAGCAACACCAGCCAATCGCCAAGCAAACACCTGCAGAAACGTCTAGAATTTTTACTTCAACTACTGCAGCAAGCATATCAACACAAAGCGTGCGACATCGAAATGACGCAGAACAACATCATGTATCACCGCAAGATCGCAAACTAATCCCAGAAAATCCAAAAATAATTAAGCAACAGCGAGTTCCACAAGAGCAAGAACCATTACAAGTCCAATTGAAACAAATGCAACAAGAGCAAGATCCGAGTTCAATCAGGCTGCAAATACCAGAAATACAACAAGAACAAAGTCCTAAAGTCAAAGAAATGTCAACAGAGTTTAATAACCAGCGAGTAATACGAAATCAAGAAACATTGCAAGTTCAATTGAAACAAATGCAACAAGAGCATCATTCGAGACCTATCAAAGTGCAAGTACCAGAAGTACAACAAGAACAAAGTCCTAAAGTCAAAGAAATGTCAGCAGAGTATTGTCAACCACGAGTCATACAAAAACAGGAAATATTACAAGTTCAAATGAAGCAAGTAACGCAGCAACAAGATCCAAGACCTAATAGTGTACAAAAGGCGCAACGACACCGAGATCCAAGTCCCATCATGGTAGCACCTGATGTAA
>NC_051846.1:124700882-124720906 GCF_002237135.1 Teleopsis dalmanni | reverse complement strand
ATGTGAGCATGAGGCAAACCTCTTTTTTGAAATTCGATTGTATATATAAGAGCCTCAACTTTGCCAAAAATATATTTATTCCAAATGTCAGAAATGAGTTCTTTTAACTTCGATTTAAATACACGCACAACTATTTCAGGCCTGAAATGAGATGATTCATTAGGATCAATATTATATACAATTTCCGCCCAATTCTGATTGCAAGTCATTGTAACAAAAAGCGATGGCTTGCCGAAGTACTGAACAATTGACATTGCATCTAAGTAATTTTGATACATGTTTCTTGGAGACCCAGTGAAGGATGAAGGCAAA
Source organism: Teleopsis dalmanni (assembly GCF_002237135.1). NCBI lineage: Eukaryota > Metazoa > Arthropoda > Insecta > Diptera > Diopsidae > Teleopsis > Teleopsis dalmanni. The sequence continues at coordinate 124,720,594 of NC_051846.1, read as the reverse complement.
ATCACTTTACGACCTAAGCTACCATCTCCTACTTGATTCGTTTGCAAATAATCACTAATATTGTTATACACATCTGCCCTCAAATTTACTTGATTCTGTCTTATAAAATGTAGTCGACATACTTCTATTCTCACATACATATCAACAATGTATTGCAAAAATAGTTTTTGCGATTTATGCAAAAAGCTAAATTGATCCCTTATTGCAAATCTGAAGCATGCAAATTGTAACATTGTAACTTTATTTCGAATCTGCCTACCATTAGAATTATGTTGCACGTTATGCGATATATTAACGTGCCAACCAAAATCTCCATTTGGGAATAGTAAAGGATATGCCAATGGTTCCAAAGCAGAATCTAATACTAATACATTCTTAACTACTCCATTTGTTTTTAAAAGAGATATCATATTTCTCTCAAATGGTGGTTCACCATCAATAGTCGTAAATATTATATCTTCGTATATCTGTATCACGATTCACGATAATTGCCATACAAATCTCTTTTTGTGCATTGCATACTCTATCATAATGTTCTTTCATTGTACAAAATGAATATCTCTCGAATTGAAGTGTTGTTAATGTCGATTCAACCAATTAATTAACCTTAACTATCACACAATTCACAATTAAAATTCATCACAATTAAAATTTAACTATCACACAATACACTTGTAATAAATCTAAAAATTTCAAACTCATTAACCTTAACTATCCACATTTCACAATTAAAATATATCACAATTAAAATTTATCAAAATTAAAATTTATCACAATTAAAATTTAACTATCACACAATGCAAATAAAACGATTGATATCAAAGGATATTTCCACTTCAATGCGTTTTTTTTATTCACAAACAATATTTGAAATTAATGAGCTTTAAAAATCTGATTGCAACAGAATCCACAAAGTCCAAACGCACAAAGTCCAAACACACAAAGTCCACTTTTTTCCAAAAGTGGAAAAAAATCGCATACACAAATCCACCGTAAACAATTAACAATTCGTCACAAAAAAAAACTTTGAAAAACACATGTATTTTGTTGTTGTAGTCGCTAAATTTACGCCAACGCATTTTTACCTGTGTTTCCGTTATCGTACATGCGAAAAAATAACGTTGTGCTCTTCTGCACGTCTCCACCTTTCCAACGGTATAAATTTTATCCATATATGTCAACGGCAACACAGTTAAAACGGGGTAACAAACTTTTATGTTAGCGTAATTATATATAGATTCAACGCACATGTCGAAGACGCCAATATATAAAGCATTTAAAATTTACTTTAGTCAAAGCACAGATCGAAGACGCAGGAATATAACTAAGATTTCTCAGCGTATTTTGCATTTGTTCGAACCACAAGTTGGAGGCGCAGGAATATACAGTATTCACGTATTTATAATTATTCAACGCACATGTCGAAGACGCAAATATATAAAGTATTTAAAATTTACTTTAGTCAAAGCACAGATCGAAGACGCTGGAATATAACTACGATTCCTCAGCGTATTTTGCATTAGTTCGAACCACAAGTCGGAGACGCAGGAATATAAAGTATTAACGTATTTATAATTATTCAACGCACATATCGTAGACGCAAATATATAAAGTATTTAAAAATGCTTACCAATATCTTATCGTTTTCTCGGCTGCTCAGTTCTTCAGTACCTCGCTTCTTCTGGTGTCTGCCAAAGCCACGAGCCAGTTCATACCTTCACTGAGATTTCCCATAGGGTACTTCTGAAGCCTCCTATGAGATTTCTCTATCTGGCAACTTTTAAAGCTCCCAGATCGGTATCCTGGGCGCGCAATGGTCCAGCAACTGTTATCCGCAACTGATATTAAAAAAAAAACGTTCACTCTGCTCTAAGATGATGTTAAAAAAAAACGATCACTCTGCTCTAGGATGATAAAAAAAACGTCCACTCTACTCGAGGTTGTTATTCAAAAAAGAGCCCGAATTCACATTTTTGTCCCCTTTTATTCGATCTTGTCGACGCTTTTGATCCCGCTATCCTCAAGTTTGCATTTTTTTCCATATAAGTATTGTTTTTACTTGTTTACCATTTATGCCCATGCTTATTATTTTCTAAGTTTTTTTTTTTTCTCTGTGCAGAATTGTTCTTGGCCGTTTACGGCTTGCTGTTGTGATGCATTTTTTTTTTGTATAAGTTTTGTTTTTGCATGTTTACAATTTTTGCTCATGCTTATTTTTATTATATGCATAAATACGTTAGGGCAGCGTGGTATTATGTAACCCTTATTTTTTTTTCAGGGAAAAATAGGGTCGTTACACTCCCCCTTTTCTTTCAGAAAATGGAGTAAGTCGAGTCGTTCCATTTTTCGCAATCCTTACGAGCATCCATTTGCCATCAAGCAGTGCCTTGAAGCGGTGTCTTTGCCCTTTAGCCCATCTTGCCAAATCATATCCATGTCTTGCCAGTGTGTCGGCCGGGCATGTATCGGGCGATGGACCTTTGTTCTCGGTTATAACCGCATGGTTCATTACTGGGCTATCGTCTTCATTCTCGGTTGATGCCTTTAGAATGGTTTTTGCCGTAGGTGGAGTTGGTGGATATCCCCAATTAAAGGCTGTATGTAATGGGGAATGTGGTTCTTCCCATGGTATAGGAGATGTTGTGACCAACAAGATGTCTTCAAGTGGTGTCTCATGGTTTATCACGGGATGATCATATTCATGCTCCTTGGCTAGTTTTAGAATAGTTTTTGCCAGGGGTGGAGTTGGCGGATATCCCCAATTAAATTTTCCATGATGTGGGGACGATGGTTCATCCCACTTCGTCGGTGAGGTTGTGACCAGTAATATGTCTTCCAAAGAGGTATTGGTCTTAGACCTGCTATTCTCCTCATCATGTGCACCTTTTCCGGTATCAGCCTGCCTGATCATGCTTTGCTGCACCTCGCGTCCCATAGCTTCGGTATCCGAATCTTCCCCGAAAAGTTCGATATACCGTAAATATAGTTTACGCTTTGTTGCTAGGTTTATCTTATTGTCTTGTCGTTTCATGGTGATGTTTACTTGTGTTTTTTATTTCCATTATTCAATTGAAAAACAATTTTCAGTAATAATTATTACCTACATCACATTATAGTGATCTTTATATTCCAGTATATATATAATATATTATTATTGAAATTATAATGTACTTATAAAGAGCTTATTTATTTTTACTTACTTATTTAATAATATGTTTTCATATATTATAATGTATTTCTAGCAACTCTCTTTACCACATTCTTTCTTACTGTCTTATAACGCCTATATACTCTATTAAGATTAGATTATAATGCATTTCTACCTAACTTATTTGATAGCTTATTTTTAATATAATATAATGTATTCATAACAATTCTTTTTTTTTTTTTTTTTAACTTATACGAGAACATATTATAGTGCATATATCCTATATTAATATTGATATTATAATATATTTATAACAATTATTATTCGATAATATATAATGCATATATCCTATATTAATATTGATATTATAATATATTTATAACAATTCTTATTCGATAATATATAATGCATATACCCTATATTAATATTGATATTATAACATATTTATAACAATTCTTATTCGATAATATATAATGCATATATCCTATATTAATATTGATATTATAATATATTTATACCAACAATATTAGATATACCAATCGTCCACCCTGATTTATTTTCAGTTGTAAGTGCAATAGTTTCACCTTTTTCTTGTCTTTCTAAGAGAAATTATATTACCAACAGTATTAGATATACCAATCGTCCACCCGGATTTATTTTCAGTTGTAAGTGCAACATTTTCACCTTTTCCTTGTCTTTCTAAGAGAAATTATATTACCAACAGTATTAGATATACCAATCGTCCACCCGGATTTATTTTCAGTTGTAAGTGCAATATTTTCACCTTTTCCTTGTCTTTCTAAGAGAAATTATATTACCAACAGTATTAGATGTAAATGTATGTTAATATAAAATGATGTATATAAAAAAAAACCTGAACCTTTTCTAGGATTGATATCCCTTTAACTGACTCACATGTGCCGTAATAATCTTATCCGTAGACATTTCCCTCAATTTTATTATAACTGGTGACGTAAAATCAATAACCTCATAGGGCCCCGTGTATTTTGGTGCAAGTTTCGCAGCAAAACCTTCTTGTGCCTTTGACAGTGGGTGTGTTTTGGTTAAGACCAGTTCCCCGAGTAATGGTTTCCATTCTCGTCTGCGTAAGTTGCAATACCTAGATTGATCCATTGCGGCCTTGGTCATGTTTCTTTTGGCTATCCCGCAAATTTCGATCAAATGTCGTGCTTTACTGTCTGGTGACTCTGACTTCTTTCCAATGCCTGGAGTTACTTCATCGTACAAGGTTCTGGGTAATCGTGGTTCCCTTCCTTGGACCACATACGCCTGCGTGAAGCCGGTTGAAGCGGATATACTGGAGTTTATGGCCAACATTATCTCAGGTATACCCTCGTCCCAACGCCGTTGCTCTGTTGCTGTGTTCTGTGCGATCATTGTTTTTATAGTGCGATTTGCACGCTCAGTGGGGTTACCCTGCGGAGAATATGGTGCGGTTGTCTGGTGCCTAATTCCCATATCCTCTAAGAATTGCCTAAAAGCGTGACTTGTGAATTGTGTTCCGTTATCGGTTATCAAAATCTTCGGTACCCCAAACCTCGCCAATATATTTTCTCTGAATGCTTTTTTTACACCTGCGGTCGTGGCTGCTCTCATAGGAATTATCTCTATCCATTTTGAGAATTTATCGAAGAATACTAAGGCCATCGTATTGCCTCGGATTGAGCGTGGCAATGGGCCTATGAAATCGGCACAAAGAATAGACCATGGTTCATCAGGAACCACTGTCAACATTTTCCCTGGTACTAGGTTCTGACTCACTTTAAATTTCTGACACACTATGCATTTCCACACATAGTCTTTTATATCCCGGTACATACCTGGCCAATAGTACTTGGCCGTAACTCGAAGTATGGTTTTGTGTTGTCCTCCATGTCCGGCGGTAGCGTCGTCGTGGGACTCTTTTAATACTCTTTCCCTCTCTCCTCGTGGTACGCATAGTTTCCAAGAGGGTTGTCCCTCATTCCCATACTGTGTTGGAAGGCGTCGATATAATTGTTTGTTTTCTACGGTGTAGTCTGGGTATTTCTTCGGGTTCTTCAACACTGCTTTCTTCAGATTGCTGAGCCATGAGCATGCATCTTCCTGGTCCTCGGTGGTATCTAGCTGTGTAAGTATGGTTTGGGGATGTCGTGATAGAGCGTCTGCTATTATGTTATGCTTACCCTTCCTGTACTGTACCTCGAAATTATACTGTTGGAGCTCTAACGCCCATCGCGCAATGCGACCAGAAGGATTATCAATCTTATTTAGCCATTTCAGCGCCAAATGGTCCGTAATGACTGTGAAATGATACCCCTCAACATATTGCCGCATTTTCCTGACACCCCACACAATTGCCAGGCACTCCTTTTCAGTCGTGGTGTAATTCCTTTCCGCTGGGTTTAGCGTGCGACTGGCGTAAGCAATAACCTTCTCTTCTTCATCTATCTTCTGCGTTAAGACAACTCCCAAACCATAGTTGCTGGCATCCGTCTGTAATATAAAGTGCTCATTAAAGTTGGGACAGGCCAAGATTGGGGCGCTGGTTAGCTTTTATTTCAATATGTCATACGCGGATTGTTGTTCCGACTTCCACTGCCATCGCTTACCCTTCTTCAACAACTGAGTTAAGGGCTGTATCGTACTCGAGAATTGCGGCACAAATCGACGGTACCATGGGACAATTCCAATGCAGCGTCTTAATTCACTGATGTTCTTCGGCGCCGGGAGATCTTTAATGGCGGCAATCTTATCCGGGTCAGTATGGATGGCTTTTGGTGTTACCAGGTGGCCAAGATACTTGATTTCCTTCGCAAAGAACTTACATTTCTTGATATTCAACTTTAACCTCGCTTTTTTAAGCCGACCTCCTTCAAATTGGTCATATGTTCTTCCAGCGTGCGACCGATGACTATGATGTCATCTAGGTAGGCGAAGGCGTATGGTTCCAGGTCGGGCCCAATTACGGTGTCTAACGCCCTCTGGAAAGTTGCTGGTGCCGAATGCAGTCCAAATGGCATCACGCGCCATTGGTATAGTCCTCGTCCTGGCACCGTGAAAGCCGTATATACCTTACTATTCTCAGCCATCGGGATTTGCCAATACCCACTTTTTAAGTCTAGGCTGCTAATGTATTTCACATCCCGCAGTTGATCTAGAATATGCTGGATTCGTGGTATTGGGTAGGCATCTGGAATGGATCGTGCATTTATCTGCCGATAATCTACGCACAAACGCCAACTGTCGTCCTTCTTCTTCACGAGCACCACCGGGGAGCTATATGCGCTGGTGGAGCGTTCTATATAACCCTTTTCGAGGAGTTCATCAATTTCTTGATTAAGGATTTTCTGCATTGCCGGATTCTTTGGGTAATAACGCTGTTTGATAGGTTTGTCATCCCTCATAGTGATAACATGGGCGGCGATGTCTGACAATCCAATTACTGTATCCAACTCCGCTAATTCTTTTTGGAGAAAATCTTCGATAGTCTGTGTTTCGTTCAACGTCGAATTATATACTATCCGTTGTTCACTTGGTGATGTATCTCCATCGAGCCTTATATTAATGCCACTGACATTGAGTATACTTTGTGTCAAAGCTAGAAAGTCCATCCCTAATACGACCTCTTGCGTCATTCCCTCCAGTAGTAGGAAGTCCATCTTGTACTGTTGCGTGCCTATCTTAACTATCGCTCTGAAACTTTTACTGACCTGTCGTGGAGAGCCGTCCGCCAATCGAACCACTATATTCGTGTCGGTAACCTTTCCGGGCACGCTTCGTACTACATTAGGGTTTATAAAACTTTTGCTGGCTCCCGTGTCGATAATTGCCTTCATTGGTAGTCCTTCAATAAATAAGCACGCAAATAGTCGATTATGTTCTATTGTGAACAGTTGGGCCCCTGTGTTTGATTTTTCGTCACGTCTCGGGGCTGTGGTAGACGTGGCCCCTCGGAGTTTCCCGGCCTCCTATTACAACACTCAATGGTCCGCACATTCCGTTTCCCACATCGCCAGCAAAATAGGATTTGGGGATTCCGGCACGTTCTAGCTAGGTGGCCTGATTTGCCACACCGGAAGCATGCTGTTGAAATGGTTATTGGCACGATCTCCGCAAATGAAGTATCTTTATTTGCTTGTGGAAAGGAATTAGCATTTTTTATCCTCCTACCCTTCTCCTCAGTGTTGGCACCTTCAAGAGATATGTTACCCCGTCTTGAGATCCTTGCTCGTCCTTCCTCTCTTCCGCGCTCCTCGTTGTTAATGTTCTCATAATCGTTTGCAAGCGTGATGAGTTCGTCCAATGAACTAAAGTCTCGTCGTTTTATATATCTCTGATACTCAGTTCCACAGTTACGATATAGTCGTTCCAATTTCTCCTGCTCAGTCATCCTCAAGTGTCGCATTAGTTTTTGCATTTGAAGAACATACCTTCGAAATGGTTCACCCGCTCGTTGCAACCGGGCCCGCAAATCATCTTCTAAACGTTCGAAATATCGTGTTATGTAGGCCTGGGAGAGAATAAAATATTAATATCACAAGTAAGAAATAGTCAAATAAGCTGACATTACCTCGAACTTCTCGCATTGTTCATGAGAACGGCCAATGTCTCTGTCTGGGTGTTTCTGCCGAGCACGTCACCATTCGTAACATTTTTTTATCTGCATTATAATTGCGTCTTTGACCACCACGACCACCATTGATATATTTACCGGTAGATAATTTCACTCGTGCACGACGACCGCACAGTGTTCTAGTATCCAAACCACTCACATAAACCTTGTGGTCACTGGGATAACTAGACATTTTTTTTTGAACATTCTTCCTTTATGTTGCTAACCACAATTTTAATTCAATATATGCGGTCTATTTATTAAGAATTACACAAATATTATAAACACAATTTTTAACCACTAAACAAATTATTTCAAATCACTGAAACAACTCCATGTGCATTGCTCGCACAGACAAAAATAAAGAAACGTGTAAAAGCTTTTATTTTTGTTTTGTTTTGATCCATATAATTGAGGCGAATTATGTCGAAAGCTCCAATAAAGTTTGACTTAGATATTAAAATATGGTGTTGCCAAGTACAAATAGTACATTTAAGACAAATTTGAACTTTATTGGAAGGAAACAATAAAGTAAGCTTTTTTAAAGGTTATCACCCTCAAATAAATAATTACACACAAAACAAAACCAGCAAAGCCAACTAGAAGAGTGGTGGAAATCTTTCAAGGGCAGTCGACGGTAAACGAAGATCTAACAGAATCCCTAACGTGGCTACAGGATGGTTCTGTTAGTCAAATTGACTATATAAGAGCCAGTGGAGGTTTGATTCGCTCTCTTATGATAGTGATGTTTTCTGAGGAAGTCGAACAGAACAGTTCAGTTTAAAAACCGGCAAAACAAAAATTACTTTTATTAAATTAAAGTTACTAAAAATACATAAAATTGCAAATGTTAAAAGAAAATTACTTTTATTAAATTAAGGTTACTAAAAGTGCATAAAATTATGAATGTTAAAAGAAAATTACTTTTATTAAATTAAAGTTACTAAAAGTGCATAAAATTGTAAATATTAAAAGAAAATTACTTTTATTAAATTAAAGTTACTAAAAATATATAAAAGTACGTACGGCTTTGGATCAGTTGGTTAAGGTGCGCTGATTCTGAGCTTCACATTTGGCAGGACCCGAGTTCGATTCCTGGTACTTGCAGTCTCAAAAAATAATTATTTACGAATAATTAAATACAAGAATTATTTCCAAGACCATTGATGATGGGTATTTGGCAATACTTGAAACAGCTGTATGGTCAGCTAAAAATTCAATTAATTAAAATAATATAAAAAATAAATTTTTGTTGTTGTTTCACTAATGTTCGAAAAAACTTCTTTATGAAATATAACAAGTTTGCTATTAAAAATAATAGTCACTTTCGTCTGGAATATTTGACGTTAAATTACAACTTATTCACAAAATATGGTTCTCAAAATAAATATTGGTCTCGCCCGTGCGACTAGTGGAGTAACATTAGTATGACTTTCTCAGCATTACGTTCCTAGATTAGGTTCTATACATAAGAAAGAACAAATCATACAACAAATAATGCCTCTACGAATAGAATAGTATTGAAATTTAACAATTGAAAATAAAATTATAATTAATTAATTAATTCAATTATTCTACAGCTGGTTTATGATTTCGTTCTAATATAAAATACAGCAAGTAAAATTGTTAATAAAAACTTTCATAGCAATAGTAACAAAACTCCAGCAAAATATGCGAACATAAAAAGTCAAGTACGGCTTTGGATCAGTTGGTTAAGGTGCGCTGATTCTGAGCTTCACATTTGGCAGGACCCGAGTTCGATTCCTTGTACTTGCAGTCTCAAAAATAATTATTTACGAATAATTAAATACAAGAATTATTTCCAAGACCACTGATGAAGGGTATTTGGCAATACTCGAAACAGCTGTATGGTCAGCCAAAAATTCAATTAATTAAAATAATTTAAAAAATAAATTTTTGTTGTTGTTTCACTTCTGTTCAAAAACCTCTTTATGTAAATATAACAAGTTTCTATTAAAACTATAATAGTCACTTTCGTCTGGAAAATTTGACGTTAAATTACAACTTATTCACAAAAATTGCAAATGTTAAAAGAAAATTACTTTTATTAAATTAAAGTTACTAAAAGTGCATAAAATTATAAATGTTAAAAGAAAATTACTTTTATTAAATTAAAGTTACTAAAAGTGCATAAAATTATAAATGTTAAGAGAAAACTACTTTTATTAAATTAAAGTTACTAAAAAATACATTAAATTGCAAATATTAAAAGAAAATTACTTTTATTAAATTAAAGTTATTAAACGTACATAAAATTGCAAATGTTAAAAGAAAATTAATGAAATTTATTAATTTAAATATAATAAAAAGTGTATAACAATACCCATAACAAGCAATAATTAATTTTATCAATTTAAAATTACTAAACGGTGTATAAAAACCCAAATGATAAACAAAAATTAAATGTTATTAATTTAAAAAGGGCATAAAAGTGCAAATCTTGAACCGAGTTAATGTACATTGTCAGTTCATAAAAGGATTACACATAATTTAAAAATTCAACGGTAAAATAAACTAACGGATGTAACGGAGAACGGAGAAAAAAGAGAACGGACACTGAAGGACAATAACGGCAACAGGATCCACCGTTATGAGACAACGGTGGTCAGGTATTCCCGAAATTAAGGATACGAATTGATTTAAATTTGAAAAAAAAAAAAAAAGGAGAAAAAAAAAAAGTTAAAGATTTGATTATATAATTACAATTATGATTATTATTGTTAAATTTATTTGAGTAGTTATTATTCAGCATATATTAAATTATAGAAAAAAAAAATTATTAACGCATCACAAGAAAAAAAAAAAAAGAGAAAATAAGTTCATTACAACTACCAATATATAAATATTTGTTTCTTGGTTTTAATTTGTTTGTAATTTTGAAATTTATAGCTAGGTCAGCGGCAGTTGGAGTGACGTCATTTCTGCGGCTGCAAGGTAAGCTATGAGAACGAATAGCGAAGAGACAATTAATAATTTTTTTTTTTGGTTAACAAGACTGAATGTTTTGTAGTTAAATTTCTCTTTATTCTTGTTGTTGGATCCGTCTATATGATCAATATTACAATTTCTTTTTTTTTTTTTCTCTTTTCTATTATATTGTTGATGCTTCAATTAGAGAGTTTCCTTTTTCATACACGCTAATTATTACCATTATAAATATAGCAAAACAAAGAAATAAAAATAGTTTGTATTAATTAATGAATAAAAACCTAGTAATTACTAGCTGTTTATTATTTTATTTGTGATAAGAATATATATAGATGTGGAATACATTGTCTAAAATTGTAAATATTTATATGGGTTCAAATATTTAATAAACAAGAAATAAAAAAAAAAAATCATATAGGAATTATAGGTATACATAAAATACGTTGTGATTATCTATTTATATAAGAAAAATTGTAAAAATATTGTAAATATGAATTAGCATAAATAGCTATATTTGCGTAAATATTTTTGATAAAATTTTTTTTTTAATTTGAAATAATATAAGCGTTATAAAACAACTTTTATAATAATAGTATATAATAATATAATAAAAATATATATATATATATGTAATTTATTTTTTTTGTTATTTATTAATTATGAGCTCATGGTGAGACATTGCTGAATCAATATAGAGGGGTGTTGTTAGTGTGGCGGTCCAAACATCTGTTTTATTAAAGGCAGGGATTCTTTGAGAAGAAATTGCATTCCTATATTCTTCGCGTGAATTTAAAATGAAGCGGTTTACTGACAGCATGCAAGCATTACCAGATGTATTGCCAGTGTTTCCCACATTTGAGGAAACCGTGACGATGCAGGCTGGTGATGTTAAAAACGTCGATTGGGAGATAGAAAAGACAATCATATCGGAAATGAAAAGAGTGGGGTTGCCCAGAGGCAGAACCAGTGATTTAGGTGTAAGCCTATCGCATACTGAACTTCCTAAGGCAGCGGTGGTAATAGTGAATACCAGGAACAAGGCTCTTCCAATCATATTCGATGAAGATTTTTTTAAATTCAAGAAGCCCAAATAGATAACAGTGGTTTTAATTACAGATTTTCTTTTAGGGTCACGTAAAAAGGAAGTAGATAAATAGTAGTTTTTTTGTTTTAGCATTGAAATAAGTAGTGTAGTTAGTTAATTATATGAATATGAATAAATGTAAGGGTGAAATATTTATGAATTATAGATAAGTTTAGTTACGTTAGGATATGAATTATAGATAGTTTAGTTAAATTAGGACATGAATTTAAAACATGGCATGAAATAATGATTATTATATGAATATGAATAAAATTAAAGAAGAAATACTAATGAATTATAGATAAGTTTAGCTATGTTAGGATATAAATTGAAAACATGGCATGAATTTTTGTTGTTATCTACAGTGTAGCCTCAGTTGTCAAGAACCCCACCCCAAAACTGGCGAGCATACCGGGCTAGCCACCATGCCATGAGCGGCGACCGAGGGCACTAATTCTAATACCAGGTGGACACAACAAATGGCGCCCAACGTAAGACGAAACAACGACAGGACTAAGATGACAGAAATCAACAATGGACATAAAGACGGACGGAGTGCATGTCTAGTTGGTCGCTCAACAAATCTCAACTTAATGATGAACTACGGTAACTGCTACAGCGGTTATAATCACTTTCACTGTTGACCAGCTCAGGAGATTTTTTTTTTATTTTCTTGTTAATTGTCGATGTTCCTTTTGAATAATGGAATTTACACTAGATGATATAGCTAGCTTTAATCCGGTGGGTTAAACGTTTAGCACACGTCTTGCCTTTTGTTCGTTTTGACGCAATAGGTGTTGCGATGTCAGAAAGTGGTTTCTAGAATTATGAATTTACGAGGTTCCTTTATACTGAATATGTTTGGTAAAAAGTTTTGTCCTCTTTTTATTGATTGTTTTAGATATGTGAAATTTTTCAAAGGAATGTGACAACGAACGGAACAACCGACTACGGGTACATGAAGACAAATGATAAAGGCAGTGTAGTTTGTTTGGTACATTGTTCGCGACAAAAGAATCAATCTACAACGACGGAGTGACCAACAACGTGAATGACTATAGGACAGTAATACTAACAAAAATACAACTAGTTTCAATTCAATGTAAAACAGGATGCAACATCTGGAGTGTGAGATAGGAGAGAGATAGCGGGTTTTAATTTATGGATTTTTTGTGATTTCTTTGTTTTTTTGTACAATTTTGTTTTACTGCGTGACCTCTTAATCCGGTGGACTGAGAGCTTTCATTCGTCTTGCCTGAACTCTGTTAATAAAGGTTGGGTATTGCGGCGTAGTATAATGATGTTGTTTTATCTTTTCTAATAGCTTTAGAGGTTCCTTCAGGTAAAATTCGTTCAACGTGGAGTTTGTCCTCTTAGCCGTTAGATTTAGTTTGTTTAATTTCGTTTTATATTCCGTCAATGAGGTTCCTTCACACAGAACCGCGGTTGTGTGAAGTTGACTACTCATTGTAAGCCGAGTAATTTTAAATACCGGAAGTGGTTTGTTTAATGTACTTGATTCTTGGTTACAAGCTTACAGCAAGTAAAACTGTAAGCGTAGGTCAAGGTTCCTTTACACAGTACTAGTGCGGTATAAAGTTGTCCTTGATCCAAGGTTTTTATTGTTTTGTGAATTTAGATAGTAGTTTGATCTGTATTATAAACCTTCGTCTTTACAATATCTCTTACAGCAGAAAAAAAAAAAAAAAAAAATTATATATACCTGCCTTAGGTGAAATGATGTGGTCGCAGCACTGAGACACCCCTCAGAGCTTTAATTAATATAGAACTTCAATTTCCGTCAATTTATTATAGTGAAATAATTTGACTTACATAATAAGTAAACGAGTAATTCACAATTGTCACAATAATTAGTAAGTAGAGAATTACTAATTGTAAAATTTGTTTTGAGGTGAATATTTCATACCTCAAGTCACTTGAAAAAAAAAAGAAAATTTTTTTTTTGTTGTATTTTTGTACATTGAGTTAGTTACATCCTGTATGGACAGGCCGGTAACTAGAAGCATATCCAGAGCAATTGTGGGTAGACACAAACCGAATAATATAGAGCCAATTGCTGAAAATAGTAATTCAGACAGATCACTTAGCTTTAATTCACAAATTGATCTAATACATCTGGACAGTCCGTTCACTATGGAAGGGAGAAACAATAGCACACAAGGAGCACAAGCCATAGAGCCCACAATAGATACGGATCAGCTCAGTCGCATGATGGGTATGATGATACAACAGAATGAATACTTAACAAACTGCATGAATGAGATGCGGACAGAAATGTCTACTTTACGCGATCGTGTACGGGTACCAGAAGCAGCACCAGCAGAGGCTCATTTACCACGCAGAAGTGCGTCAAGGACACCTAAGGTAATGATGCAGAAACCAAATTTTCCAAGTGAGGAGGCACGATTGAATAGAACTATGCGCGGAGCATACGCAAAGAACCAAGGGTTGGGAAACCGACGAGAATCGATGCTATTCGAGGAGGATGAACGAATGTCTAGGAGAGAAATTGACCTTGGCAGGTGGCATATTAAGTTTGACGGCTCCACTATAGACATGACGGTGGAAAGCTTCATCTTCAGGATTGAGCGTATGCGGGAACAGTATGAAGTCCCTTTCCATCAACTTCTTACGGATTTTCATTGTCTAGTAACTGGACCTGCATTAAAGTGGTTTTGGCAGGTGTTGGAAGATCATGCGGGTGATAATGATTTCGATTATTTTCAGTTAAAGAAGGAGTTGCTGGAACAATTTAGGTCATCAGAAAGTGACTATGAAATTATCCGGGAGATTGTGGATCGGAAACAACAGGTTGGGGAGAGTTTCGAACAATTCTATGCAGACATTCACAACTTAACATTTAAGTTAAGGCGGAAATTGCCAGAAAGAGAATTGGTCTCCATCATTAAGAATAATGTAAAACCTAGTCTAGCGACCCTAATCTTTTCAGCTTCATTCCAAAATTTGGCCGAATTAAAGCGCGAATGTAGTCGCGCTGAGAAAATGCAGAAGGAAAACAAGTCGAAGTATAGGTCAGTAAGCGAGATTGAACCAATAGAGAAGTTGCAAGAGGAACCACCTTATGGAAACTCATGGGAGATAGAAGCATTTGGTACACAACCGCCAAAGAACACGGGACATAATTCAAACCAGCTTTGGACTAGAGGAGCAAGTAACGATAGAAATCTAGATCAGAAACACAAAGTGAATACTCCACCACTGTGTCCTTCTCCATTTCATTTGAATTTATGTTTTTCATGTGGTATGCCTGGTGATTTTTATAATTTAGCACAAGATCTCAGAGAAGATCAAATCTGTAGGTCACTGTTCCACCAAATGACCTGTTTTCTGTGCAAAACCAATAACTCATATTGCAGATTTACGGTAAATCAGGGAAACTCGACAGGGGCAGGACAGACCGGGAGTCCCTGTCATCACAAGAAAAGCCCGGACAACCAACCAAAATATTAAAAAGAACTCACTTACCACTCACACCCTTTAGGTCAGATGCAAGGATGCAAGGTATGAAGACTTTACATCAGCGGAAAGCAGAATATGAAGTAGTACGCCGCAGGATATTTAACGAAGAGATACAAAAAAAGGTGGTAATGAAAACAGACAGGAAATTTCGTAAGATCATGAAGATGAGGAATAAAAGACGATTATTGGGAACATGTTTAAAGAAAATGGTAGACACCCTAGTTTCAGTAGAAGGTGACAATAGGATGTATGTGAAGACTAAAGTAAGTGGAACTGAAGTACTAGCTTTATTGGATTCTGGCGCAAGTGCGAATTGTATTGGAAAGAACGCATTAGAGTTTTTAAGGGGTCGGTCCGAGCGAATGATTACTGTTCAAGACAAACATGTTAAAACTGCCAATGGAGGAGAGACTCCTATAGTCGGTGTGATATCTTTAAAAGTGCAGTGGGAAGGGGAAGAAAGACAGATGGATTTTTTAATTGTCCCTTCTCTGCAACAGGAATTTTACTTTGGTATTGACTTTTGGAAGACATTCAATATACCAATATTAAGTAAAATTCGTGAAATAGCAGAATTAGTACCAAGCGCTTCGGATCTGCAATTCACTTCAAGCCCACATATATTAGGTAAAGAACAGACAGCTCAACTAGAACAGGTGATCAGTAAATTTCCGTCGAGTAGTAAGTTAGGTCTAGGAAGTACCAGCCTAGAAGAACATGTAATCGAAGTTACTGATGAACATCTACCAGTGAAGCAAAGGCATTATCCAATTTCTCCTGCAGTCCAACGGCTGATGTATGAAGAATTGGATCGTATGCTGTCTCTAGGAGTGATTGAAGAATCCAATAGCTGCTGGAATTCGCCTGTAACATTAGTGGTTAAAGGAAAAAAAAATCGGCTTTGTCTAGACGCAAGAAAGGTGAATGCAAGAACCATTAAAGATGCATACCCCTTACCCCATATAGAAGGTATATTGAGTAGGTTACAAGAGACCAGGTATATATCAGCTATAGATTTGAAAGATGCGTTTTGGCAAATTCCACTAGAAGAGAAGTCTAGGTGGAAGACCGCATTCACGGTGCCAGGAAGACCGCTCTATCAATTTACGGTCATGCCCTTTGGACTGTGTAACGCAGCTCAGAGGATGTGTAGGTTAATGGATAAAGTGATACCTGCAGCATTACGTGAGAGTGTGTTTGTTTATCTGGATGACCTTCTTGTTTGTTCAACTGATTTTGAAAGCCATTTAACATTATTGCGAAGAGTGGCCGAATGTTTGCACAGAGCCAACCTTACTATAAATGTAGAAAAAAGTAAGTTTTGTTATCGAGAAGTTAAGTATTTGGGTTATGTAGTAGGAAATGGGATGATAAAAACCGATCCTGATAAAGTATCCGCAGTGGAAATGTTTCCAGAACCAAAGACGCCTAAGCAATTGCGACGCTTCTTAGGAATGACAGGGTGGTATCGCCGCTTTATACAAGATTATGCTACAATTGCTGCACCGATGCATGATTGCCTGACCAAGGAAAATATGAAAAAATTTACACTGTCTGAGGCTGGGAGAACCGCTTTCATTATGTTAAAAAATAGTCTAGTAACTGCTCCGGTGTTGACTAACCCAGATTTTACTAAACCTTTTTATATACAGTGTGATGCGTCGTCGGAAGGTGTTGGTGGAGTTCTTTTTCAAATCAATGATGCAGGAGATGAACAACCGCTAGCCTATATGTCCAGCAAATTAAATAAAGCTCAACGTAACTACAGTATAACTGAGCTGGAGTGCTATGCTGCTGTTTTAAGTGTACGAAAATTCAGGGCGTATGTAGAAGGTCTACCTTTCACAATCATTACAGACCATGCTAGCTTAAAATGGCTAATGAATCAAAAGGATTTGTCAGGTCGTCTAGCTAGGTGGAGTTTAAAATTACAAGCGTTTGATTTTCAGATAGAACACAGAAAAGGATCGCAAAATGTCGTGCCTGATGCATTATCCCGTATGCATATGGAAGAAATTGCTTTCGGCGGCCGAGATTTAGATATAGATTTACAGTCCAAATACTTCGTTACAGACGAGTATAAAGAGTTAATTCGAACCATCACAGCTGAACAAGATAAATTCCCGGATCTCTGTGTATCTGAAAGTTACGTATATAAAAGAATGGATTTCCGAAGTGGAGATGTGATTCAAGAAGATGATGCATGGAAGTTGTGGGTACCCACGGAGCTACGCCAAGGATTGATAGAACGGATACATGAGTCCCCTTCATCTGGACACGTAGGTATGCAAAAGACTCTGTGCAAAATACGAGTAAAATACTTCTGGCCAGGTATGGTTAGCGATGTTCAAAACTGGATAAAGAGATGTGAGGTATGTAACTTGTCCAAAGCCTCAAATAAAATGATAAAACCTCCAATGGGAGCCCAGGTCATCACAGAGAAGCCGTTTCAACGTTTGTACATAGATTTCATGGGACCTTATCCACGAACTAAAGAAGGCAACACGGTAATTTTTGTATGTATGGATCATTTTTCCAAATTTGTTTTCTTAAAGCCAATGAGAGCTGCAACAGTGACGAATGTAACAAAATACCTCGAAAGGGATATTTTTCAAGTGTTTGGGGTACCAGAACATATACATTCGGATAATGGTAAACAATTTATATCCGAAATTTTTAAAAATCTTCTAACCAAGTATGGCGTGAATCATGTCAGAACAGCTTTTTACTCGCCTCAAGCAAATGCTGCGGAACGGGTAAACCGATCAGTGCTGCAGATGATAAGAGCATATATTGGGGAAAATCAAAAAGACTGGGATCAACATGTGAGTGATGTAGCTTTTGCATTAAGGAGTGTAACCCACAACGCAATTCAATTAGAACCATATTTCGCGGTATTCGGTTCTCACATGTCACAACACGGGAAATCTTTTTCCATCAGTAGAAGACTGGATTCAATTAGAACAGGAGAGTTTAGGGTTTTGCACCAGACAGACAAACAACAATTATTACGGAGTAAGATAATAGAACACTTAAAAGTCGCACATACACAAGCAGAAAAAGTATACAATACAAGGAAAAAACCAGCAGAGTTTAAAATAGGGCAGATAGTATATCGGCGAAACTTCCGACAAAGTAAGAAAACAGCTGATTTTAACGCCAAGCTGGGACAGAAAAATATTAGATGCATGGTATTAAAAAGAGTAGGTAATGCACTATATGAATTGGGTAACATGCAAGGGACAAGACTTGGTGTATTTCACGCCAAAGATATGTTTAGTCGGTAGAGCATGAGACTCAAGTGTAGGGAGTGGGTCGAAGCCACACGTGGGGGCACAGAAACCCAGACAGAATAGACTAAGGAAACTAACAGCCTACATTTGAATTTTTTTTACAACGATGCTCCATATTGCAGGCAACATCGACATCGTCGAGCCTGTTATGTAGGCCTGTGGAAAGGTAACAATTAATATCACAAGAGACAAATAAGCATTCACGACATTACCTCGGAATTCCCGCGCTGTCCGTTGAAGTCTTTTCACGTTACCGAACTCCTTTTAAAATGCCTGTAGTACTGCATATTGTTTACCATTGTTGCGTAGAATGCAACACCAAGTGGTGATTTCACTGCAATTTAATTTGGTTCAGCTTTCACGTTTATTTTATTTTTTTTGTTTTTTGTTGTTTTTTATTTTTGGGTTTATTGCATTATATTAATTGTATGTGCAATTTATTACACTTATAATTACTTTTTAAAAAGAAAAAGTTAAACTTTAAAATTAAACAAAAAAAAGATTAAAATGAAAAAACATTAAATAATTTAACACAAAAACCTCACATTTTTCTTTGTAAACAAATAACGTGCATTGCTCGCACGTTGATAAACCGAAAATGAGTAAAAGCTTTTACATCTGCTTTCGTCTAGTTTTTGTTTTGATCAGTGCAATCAAGGCGAATTATAGTGAAAGCTGCATCAAGTTCGACTACTGAGAGAACGAGGTGTTACCAAGCAGAAATGAGTAAACCAGAATATGTAAAAGACAAATGCTAGTTTTGCGTAAAAATGAAAAATGAGCTTTTTATAAGGTCATACACCTTGGTTTGCAAAAGAAAATAAAACAAAAACCAAACAAAATCAAAACAAAGCAGATATGTAAGGGGAAAATTTTATAACTGGAGAGTGGTGGAAAGTTTTAGAAAAACTTCGGCGCCAAGAATTAAATTAACAGGACTAAGAACGTTATCGAAAGTTGGCAGTTAGGAGCAACTGCGATATAAAAAGGCTAATACCGGTGAAGAAGGGGATCAATTTTCGTGAAGCCAGAGACTAAGCAGTGTAGTGAAATTTTTCTTACCAATGATCGTTAAAAAAATAATTTTTATTTCAAAAGGATAAGTTAAATTTTTGTGTGAAC
>NC_051846.1:124600815-124700782 GCF_002237135.1 Teleopsis dalmanni | reverse complement strand
CTTTATATATTTGCGTCTTCGACATGTGCGTTGAATAATTATAAATACGTTAATACTGTATATTCCTGCGTCTCCGACTTGTGGTGCGAACAAATGCAAAATACGCTGAGAAATCGTAGTTATATTCCTGCGTCTTCGATCTGTGCTTTGACTAAATTAAATTTTAAATGCTTTATATATATGCGTCTTCGACATGTGCGTTGAATAATTATAAATACGTTAATACTGTATATTCCTGCGTCTCCGACTTGTGGTTCGAACAAATGCAAAATACGCTGAGAAATCGTAGTTATATTCCTGCGTCTTCGATCTGTGCTTTGACTAAATTAAATTTTAAATGCTTTATATATTCGCGTCTTCGACATGTGCGTTGAATAATTATAAATACGTTAATACTGTATATTCCTGCGTCTCCGACTTGTGGTTCGAACAAATGCAAAATACGCTGAGAAATCGTAGTTATATTCCTGCGTCTTCGATCTGTGCTTTGACTAAATTAAATTTTAAATGCTTCATATATTTGCGTCTTCGACCTATGTGCGGAATAATTATAAACGCGTTAATACTTTATATCCCGGCGCCTTCGGAAATTGTTAAGATTTTTTTTATGAATTATATTGCTCAAGATAAAATCTCTACATGATAATATAATAAAGTTTATTGTAAACTCTATTGTATTGAAATAATATCTAGACTTGTATATATAAACTCTATTTTTTTTTATTTATGAAGATTGTTAAGATATTTTTTAAGAATTATATTGCTCAAGATAAAATCTCTTTATATGATCATAAAATAAAGTTTATTGTAACCTCTATTGTATTGAAATAATATCTAGACTTGTATATATAAACTCTATTTTTTTTTATTTATGAAGATTGTTAAGATATTTTTTAAGAATTATATTGCTCAAGATAAAATCTCTTTATATGATCATAAAATAAAGTTTATTGTAACCTCTATTGTATTGAAATAATATCTAGACTTGTATATATAAACTCTATTTTTTTTTATTTATGAAGATTGTTAAGATATTTTTTAAGAATTATATTGCTCAAGATAAAATCTCTTTATATGATCATAAAATAAAGTTTATTGTAACCTCTATTGTATTGAAATAATATCTAGACTTGTATATATAAACTCTATTTTTTTATTTATGAAAATTGTTAAGATATTTTTGTTAAGAATTATATTGCTCAAGATAAAATCTCTATATCGTAATAAAAATAAAATTTATTGTAAACTCTAGTATACTGGAATAATATATGTAATACCAATAAAGAAGAAGTAGATATAAAAGTACTGTGGTTTTGAATAAAACAGAGGCTAGGGATGGGTGAATCAGACGAAATTACGCGGGGAATCGGAGTCGAGTTCAAAAATATAAATGGTCTTGTAAGTACCTTGGACACCGTTGAACTATCCCAGCTATAGACTGCCCCACGTAAAGGGGTTCATTACAGTATATAAATACCTAAGAAGGAAAATTATTTAATTGACTTATTAAAATTAATAAGTTCACACATATGTACAAATGTATATACAAACATATGTACCAAAAATTTGGATCAAAGTCCTTTTTTGATAAATACCTTTTTGTTTAAAAATATGTAGAATTACTTATATATGTATGTATTTCAATGTTGATACAAAATGAATAAAACTTAATTTCAAGTGTAATAATAATAATGTAAACTTATGCACTTTATTAATCAAGTAACGAAATATGGAATTGTAGCTAGTTAGTTCACCTTCTAACATTTGAATTGCTCAATTAATAAAAATCATCATCATCATAAAAATTTAGCATCAACAGCAACATATCAAAAAAAGTACCGTTACTTCTGAAACTAAATTTAATTCCAATAGTAAGTATGTAACCCTTTCCTCTCTATTCCCTCTTAATCAAAAAGAAACAAAATTTTGTAAATATATGTCCTTTCGTCTCGCAAAACAGAAAATAGTCAACATATAAATCACACAATCACCCAAACTAGCAATATGAATAGAAAATATAGCAACAATTTGTATACTATGTCACACACCTTCTCATACCCACATTCAACAGCTCTTTCGTATGTTTCGAACACTTAAGATCATTGTGTTATACACAGCTTTTGTTTGGCTTAATTGTTCTACAATTCAAAACTGATTGTGCTTTTAGCTGGCTACTCGAGCTGGCTACCATGAAATCAAAAGGAGTAATTTTTTTGTTCTGCATTCGCAATCTGTGTATTATTTGTCTGTGCTGTGTATTATTTGTCTGTGACTTAAGCAACCAGACATTTTTCAAATCGGTCATCGACATAAACCTTATTTTAATCTTTGAACTATGATCAGCGAATAGCTTAGCCTAAAAGGATGCAAGATGCCATGAGGAATATTCCATCCCCTTCATGTAAAAATGAAATGTCTTTGGATCAGACTCAAGATAACATGCTAAATGAGTTAAAACGTAACATTAAATTTTTAACAGAAAAAATAAATCTATTGGGAATCAGTTGTGAAAGCCTTAAAAAAGAAAATCAAAAACTAAAGGCAGAAAAGAGTAGTACGCTATCACAAAAGAAAGAAGCTGATAAGAATGCTGTTGATGCAAAATTAGATAGCACGAGTATTCAGTACCACACTGATGAAGAGGAATTGGCGTTAGAAACTGACTGGATATTGAAACAAAAACGTCCGAATAAAAAACGAAAATCTGAATCTTCTCCAGAGCTTCATGTTTCATATGATAAAAATACAAATGCCAATCCGAAACCAGAAAGTACTAAAGGCCCCAAAGTGCTTTCTCGCCCTCCAATAATGATATCAGGAGTTACTGATTACATAAAGATTTACGAAGACATTAAAAACACTGCGAAAACTGATTTTTCATTCAAGCTTATAAATAATAGGAAGTATAAGCTCAATACCATGAAAGCAGATGATTACAGAAGCATAACAAAGCTGCTGTCTAATGCTAAGATAATTTGGAACTCATATGAAGATAAACAAACAAGACCTACTCGTGTTATTGTTAAAAACCTGCATCACTTCTGTGAACCAAAACATATTGTCGAAGACTTACAGAGACAATGGCTCAAAGCCATAAGAGCAGATCGGAAATTTAAATGGAAAAATGGAAAAGGAGTCATTAGATATTTTTCCGCTCACCTTTAAATCTATTGAAGACATTAAAAAGGTTTACGGAATACATAATATATTAGCTACTATTTTCTCCATTGAAGCAGTAAAAAGACCAAACCAAATACCTCAGTGTCAAAATCGTCAAACTTTTGGTCACACAAGGAAGTACTGTTAAAAATGGCAAGATGTGTCAAATGTACGGGAAAGCATCCAACAACAAGCTGTACAAACCAGCAGAAACTTTACCAAAATGCTGCAATTGTGGCGAATCTCATCCAGCTAACTATCGCGAAGTATTGGCGGAAGTACTTATGGTACACAAACAAGGAAAACCTGCTATTAAAATTTTAGTCGCATTTTCCAATTTCTTTATTACCCCCTTTATCAAAAATCTTTGAACGAATTGTCCTTAATAGAATACAGATTGTTCTCACAGAAAATCAAATAGTTTCGAGTCATCAGTTTGGGTTCCGAAAAAAACATTCTACTGTGGAACAAATACACAGAATATGGTATGCGACAAAATCGAAAGAGCACTTGAAGAACAAAAAATGTGCACTGCAGTATTCCTAGACGTGTCGAAAGCCTTTGATAAAGTTTGGCACAAAGAACTTGTGCGTAAGATTGAACAGTGGTTTTCGAGACAAATATCCGAAATTATGTGGTCCTACTTATCTTGCCGATTCTTCTGAGTGAAATATAAGGGTGCGTACTCAACACTTGAACCAATTGAAGCCGAAGGGAAGTATACTTGGCCCAATTCTGTACCTAATTTACACAGCCGACACAGCCGAATTTACACAGTCCCACCAGAAAGTGTCATTGCCACGTTTGCAGATGATACAGCGATCCTTACCACTGGAAACACCATAAACAAATCAACAGAAGCAACGTAACATTCCATTGATCAAATTATTAGTTGGACTAAAAAATGGAAAATTGAGCTCAACCAAGCGAAATCCGTCCATGTAAATTTCACAAACAAAAAAATCGACTATTTGCCGATAACTATGTGCAATGTTCGTGCAGTTGGCATAAACTTAGATGCAAAGTTGAAATGAAAAGAACATATAAAGAAAAAACGTGTTGAACTAGAATCCAAATACAAAAATTTATATTGGCTTCTTGGGAAAAAATCACCCGTCCCTCTATACAATAAATTAATGATATACAAGCAAGTCTTAGCTCCGGTGTGGACGTATGGAATCCAGCTATGGTGATGTGCACCAAAATCCTCTATTCAAATCATTCAAAACTTTCAAAACAAAGTTTTAAGAAATTTAGTCAACGCTCCGTGGTTTATTAGAAATATTCGATACTCCATCGGAACTTGAAGATCGAATCTGTGGCTGCAGTAATTCAAAAGTTCGCGGTAAAGCATCAAAAACGATTACAACAGCATCCAAACGAAACAGTCAACCATCTGTCTAATACATCTGGCCTGCTGAGGAGACTTAAACGAACAAAGCCTTGTAATGAACCTAATTTTTGTATCCGGGGTAGTTCTCAGCCCGTCCACGGTCTTACAAGAAATTTATATTCGCTGAGACCCAAGCGTTCAACCAACGTAGCTTCCACCGTTGCGATGTAATAGGCAATAATAGGCAACAAATAAAATTCTTTTTTTTTTTGAACGATATATACAAATTTTAATTATGTAGAATAAATAAGTAATTAAATTTAACAATTATAAATTTTTAAATAATGTTATAAAAAAAAAATTATATTATATTATTATACATAGTGGTTTTTGTATGTTTTTCTACTCAACAATTCTTTATATGCATATTATTTCAGCAAAAAAATTATTCAAGAAATTGAAAATTGTATAACATTTTAATTATATGAAATAAATAAATAATTAAATTTAACAATTATAAATTTTTAATTAATATTATAAAAAAAATTGTATTACATATTATTGTACATAGTGGTTTTTGTATGTTTTTCTACTCAACAATTCTTTATAGGTATATTATTTCAGCAAAAAGTTATTCAAGAAATTGAAAATTGTATAACATTTTAATTACATGAAAAAAATAAATAATTAAATTTAACAATTATAAATTTTTAAATAATGTTATAAAAAAAAAGTTATATTACATTTTATTGTACATAATGGTTTTCGTATATTTTTCTACTCAACAATTCTTTATATGTATATTATTTCAGCAAAAAAAATTATTCAAGAAATTGAAAATTACCTTAACATTTCGGATTCGTAATAATGTAATATCCAATTCAGTATGAAAAAGTCCAACAGCAATTATAAGGGCAGTTACTTCCTTGTGTTCATCAGCGTATCGAGAGGACACCCAAGACGCGCCACACCCTTTGCCCGCGGTGTCAACACTTTCGTTTGAATGTACGTAGTTTGTAAAGAACTTGCACTTGTACAGAATCTTTTAATCGACCACTGTTAAAGCCGTCGATTATTCTTTAAGTTATTTACAAAGTAACTCGAATAAATTTTCCGATCGACACTGTTAAGGCCGCCACAAATATTTTTACCGCTTTGCGCCGTGTCGCGGGTACTATACGTTGCGTTCAAAACAATCACGAGCTATTCTATTGTTTTAACTAAAATGTTTAAACTTCAAACTTCTTTATTTAAATTTATTTATGCATCATAATTAATAGATTTACAAATGTTCCACTTTTTACTTTTATTAAAACAAAGAAGAAAAAAACACTTCCGAGCATCCTTTTTTTTAAAAAAATATTTATCTTTTTTGATTGACACTTCACCACACTGCGTCCACGAAAACCAAAACCAAGAGAGTTTTTCTTTCTGATGCACGTACTTTTATATCGTTAACGATCAACGGTATCAGCTGTAACTACGTTAAAGTTCAACGACCGTTGACCGAAGCTCGTTAACTAATCCCACTGCAATGCACCAATGAAAATCCCGCTTTAAGGCGAATTCATGTGGAAGTTAGGAGTTGTTCTTGTCTAAGCTTTGTTTCAGTTCCACATTTTTGCACAAAAGCTTTCTTAGTTTGACAGCTCGTTCTGTTGTTTTGTTTTGATCTTATTTGTGTTTTTCTTTTCTTAACAACGTATAGTGCCGGTGAACGTGTGTAATTATTTTAAAATTATTTTATTTTTTCAATAAAGTTCTAGCAAAATCGAACACCCAACGATAGCTCAAGGTATATGACTTATTGTATTACTCAAAAATTGTTAACACACTAACCAATGATCTTCATACAATTTCAGGATTTTGTCAATTGCAAAAACTATGTTACTGGTGGCAGTAGATTGCGGTGAGTTAGTTTGTTAAATATTTTAATTATTAATTCACACATTTTTTTTTTTACAGATGTCTTCAATAGTATTACATAAGTGTTACGTCTTGTAGGAAGCTATACCCCGCGTTTTGTTGTTGAAGAATGGCTTTAGCGGATGGAGGAGTTGGTGGGTAATCCCAGTTGTGTATGGTTTGTCTCGTAGGGTGTTTGATATATCGCTGTTCATGAAAGTGGTTCATGTAAACATCTCTCACTTCTGCATCACCTGACTTAAACGGCCAGCTTCGTTTGCGATAGTGCTTGTTGTCATTTTCTTGGTGGTTTAGAATTATCTTGGCAATGGGAGGCGTTGGAGGGCACTCACTGCTGCTCGTCACTCGTGGAGGTGTATGAAGTATGTCCCACCAATCTGGGGGAGCCGTGATTTGCAGGATGTCTTTCAGACGACTCTCGTTCACTTCATCTAACTGTGAATTTTCGGCATGATTACAACTATAAAGTTAAACAAGATTAAGTAAGTGCTACAAAATAATTTTAAATTAACAATGATATTGTTTAATTCGACTTAGGTGAGCAAAAATTATTTTATCGGAATACAGTTCACGCAGCTTTACTATGACCGGTGATACAAAGTCTATAACTTCATAAGGTCCGGAATATTTCGGTGCTAATTTTGCATTAAGGGCTTCTAGGGCATTAGATAGTGTTTGTGACCGATTAAGTACCAGTGTGCCGAGTTCTGGTTTCCACTCCCGTCGTCGAAGGTTATAGTATCTGGCCTGGTCTTGTGAGGCTTTTCCCATGTTACTTCTAGCAATAGTGTATATTTCGAGTAACTTTTGCGCTTTGATATCTGTAGATTCTGTATCTCTTCCAAGGCCTGGTGTCACTGCATATAATGTCATATAATGTACTCGGCATTCGTAGCTCTCTAATTTGGGTAATATATACCGGACTGAAACCTGTTGTAAACAAAATCGAGGAGTTTATCGCTAACGTGATTTCGGGTAAACACTCATCCCAGTGTCCATAGTCAACTATTGAGTTTTGAGCGATCATTGTTTTTATTGTACGATTTGCGCGTTCAGTCGGGTACTCCTGAGGTGTGTAAGGGGCTGTATGTTGATGTTGAATGCCCAATTCGACTAAGTATTTTTGAAATACCTTGCTCGTAAATTGTGTTCCATTGTCCATGACCAAGATCTTCGGAATCCCAAGCCGCGCCATGATGTTTTCTCTGAAGGCTTTTTTAACTCCGGCCGTCGTGGCGTTCTTCATTGGTATGATCTCCACCCATTTAGAGAACTTATCAAAAAATACTAGAGCCACCGTGTTTCCTCTAATCGAACGTGGTAAGGGCCCAATAAAATCTGCACATAATGTTACCCATGGCTCTTCTGATAAACTTGTTAACATCTTTCCTGCACTAGGTTGTTGACTGACCTTGTATTTTTGACATGTATCACACTTCCGCACATATTCTTTGATGTCACGATACATTCCTGGCCAAAAGTATCTCGATGTAACTCGAAGGATCGTTTTCTGATTACCTAAGTGTCCTGCCGTGATATCATTGTGACACTCTTTTAATACTTCAGGCCAAATGGATTGAGGTGCACACAGTTTCCAGAAAGGGTGTCCCTCGTTGCTATAGGAGTTGGGTATACGATGGTACAGCTGAT
This sequence comes from Teleopsis dalmanni, assembly GCF_002237135.1. NCBI lineage: Eukaryota > Metazoa > Arthropoda > Insecta > Diptera > Diopsidae > Teleopsis > Teleopsis dalmanni. Next base: position 124,692,714 of record NC_051846.1, on the reverse strand, counting down.
CATTTTCGATAGTATAGTCGGGGTATTTACTTGGATTATCGGTTATTGTTTTTCTCAAGTTCGTTAACCATAAACAAGATTGTCCATCTTCTTTTGTCGTATCCGGCATATTTAACAGGGCCAGTGTAGTTTGAGGTTGACGAGACAGTGCATCCGCGACGACATTATACTTTCCTTTTCTATATTGTACCTAAAAATTAAATTGTTGTAGCTCCAGCGCCCAGCGAGCTATTCGACCAGTTGGATTTTCAATGCTGTTCAACCATTTCAACCATTTTCCGGATCGGTGTGAATGCCCTGAGGTGTTACTAAGTCTCCTAAGTACTTGATTTCCTTTTTGAAAAATTGACATTTTTTAACATTCAGTTTCAATTTCGCTGCCTTCAATCGTCGAAAAATTTCTTTCAAAATTGCCGTGTGCTCCTGCAATGTGCGTCCAATCACTATCATGTCTTCCAAATAAGCAAACGCATGGCCCAATGACACCATCAAAGGATCTCTGAAATGTTGCACGGGCCGAATGTAATCCAAAAGGCATCACCCGCCATTGAAACAACCCTCGTCCTGTATAAACCCTCGTCCAATATATGCTGAATACGTGGGATAGGATAGGCATCCGGAATTGAACGAGCATTGACCTGGCGGTAATCAATGCACAGCCGCCAACTTCCGTCCTTTTTTGTTACTAATACGACTGGAGAGCTATATGGGCTATGTGACCGTTCAATACAACCTAGTTTGAGTAGTTCGTCTATCTCATTATCCAACACTTTTTGTATCGCCGGGTTTCTCGGATAGTACCTCTGTTGAAGGGGCGATCGTCCTATATTGTGATTGAATGCGATGTAATGTTAGAAAGTCCTTCCATCGTTTCAAATTCAGCTTACTTCTTCATATATTGCTCCTCATCAAAAGTGGAATTTAACGAGACTGGATTCAAATTGGTCTTTGAGAATTGACCAAATTTGACAACATTTTCCCCTATGCAAAACGCACTTGATGCTGTGTTCAAAAAGTCCATCCCCAAAACAATATCATGAACCACTCCATCCAATACTAACAAACTCACCTGGTATTCATCTCCTCCCATTTGCAAGCACGTATCAATGATGTTATTCACATGCCGTGGTGAGCCATCAGCGAGCCGGACTACTACGTTTACGTCAGTGATGTTACCTGTAAGACATGATACTACGTTCGGACGAACCAAGCTTTTACTTGCACCTGTATCAATCATGGCTGTGAGTGCTCGATCTTGGATGCTTATTTGTGTAAAGAGTCGATTATGTTCAATTACAAAGGGTGTTGTGCTGGTGCTGGATTTACGGCCACGTCTCGCCTTTCTGGAAGACGCGACCATTGCGCGTTTCCCGATTGTTTGCGACAGCAGTCAATAATTCGAACCTCATGTCTTCCATACTGCCAGCAGAATAAAACTCTAGGATTTCGACACATGCGCGCTAGGTGTCCAGATTGACCACATCGAAAACATGCCGTTGTTAGATTAATAGGCTACATGGCAGTAATTGTCAATGGTTTGACTCGTCGTTCCATCAGCATCGGTGTATCTTTCCAAACTGTTCCTATAGAATCGCTCGAGTTTCTCGTCTTCACTTAGTTTTAGATGTCTCATTAATTTTTGTAACTCCAACACATAATTCTTAAACGGCTCTCCTGGTTTCTGTAGTCTATTTCTTAGTTCATCCTCCAACCGCTCGAAATACAGATGTGGTAGGAAAAACTTGAGGAAATCCATTTTAAATGCTTCCCAGTGAATCCAATCTCTTTTGTTGTGTCCAAACCATACCAGTGCGTTTCCTTTGAGTAATTGTTCATTGGTATTGCATAAACGTCCGCTAATTCCTCCACTCGCTCTATGAACGCCAAGGGGTCGCCGTTGTCATCGTACGAGTGTAAGTCATACTGTAGATGTGAATGTATTTGCCTTGTCGATGCTTCATTGACCATGATATGTCGCTCTGATGTTTCACTGTATTCTCTGTCGCTTCTCCTATCGAACGTTTGGTGTACTGCCACAGGCTGTTGACTATGAGGCACGTGCAAAGTATATGCTCGATCTTGACTTGGTGATGCTAAAACTGTTGTCTTGGTTTCTTCAGTATTTTTATCCATATTTATTTCTTCACTGGAGCTCTTGCAATGTTTGCTTTCCAATTCGTTTAACCGAATAACTACTATAGGTGCATGTTCTCCCTGTGCTACGAAGTTGGTTAATCACTTTCGCAAGTCTTCGACTGTACCAGTTGTATCCGGGCCGAACTCTTCGTGATGTCCAACCAAATCATCTTTTCGTAAATACCGGATCCACGTTCTTCCCATGCTAGTTATATATATATATTACCTTGTTATTGACGTCAGAACAGTTGTTAATCAGATCGTGAAGTGCTGGTCTCAGGGTCCCTGCTTGGGCGCCACTTGTAATAAACCTAATTTTTGTATCCGGGGTAGTTCTCAGAAATTTATATTCGCTGAGACCTAAGCGTTCAACCAAAGTAGCTTCCACCGTTGCGATGTAATAGGCAATAATAGGCAATAATAGGCAACAAATAAAATTCTTTTTTTTTTTTTTGAACGATATATACAAATTTTAATTATATTAAATAAATAAGTAATTACATTTAACAATTATAAATTTTTAAATAATGTTATAAAAAAAAAATTATATTATATTATTGTTCGTAATGGTTTTCGTATGTTTTTCTACTCGACAATTCTTTATATGCATATTATTTCAGCAAAAAAATTATTCAAGAAATTGAAAATTGTATAACATTTTAATTATATGAAATAAATAAATAATTAAATTTAACAATTATAAATTTTTAATTAATGTTATAAAAAAAATTGAATTACATATTATTGTACATAGTGGTTTTTGTATGTTTTTCTACTCAACAATTCTTTATAGGTATATTATTTCAGCAAAAAGTTATTCAAGAAATTGAAAATTGTATAACATTTTAATTACATGAAAAAAATAAATAATTAAATTTAACAATTATGAATTTTTAAATAATGTTATAAAAAAAAAAGTTATATTACATTTTATTGTACATAATGGTTTTCGTATATTTTTCTACTCAACAATTCTTTATATGTATATTATTTCAGCAAAAAAAATTATTCAAGAAATTGAAAATTACCTTAACATTTCGGATTCGTAATAATGTAATATCCAATTCAGTATGAAAAAGTCCAACAGCAATTATAAGGGCAGTTACTTCCTTGTGTTCATCAGCGTATCGAGAGGACACCCAAGACGCGCCACACCCTTTGCCCGCGGTGTCAACACTTTCGTTTGAATGTACGTAGTTTGTAAAGAACTTGCACTTGTACAGAATCTTTTAATCGACCACTGTTAAAGCCGTCGATTATTCTTTAAGTTATTTACAAAGTAACTCGAATAAATTTTCCGATCGACACTGTTAAGGCCGCCACAAATATTTTTACCGCTTTGCGCCGTGTCGCGGGTACTATACGTTGCGTTCAAAACAATCACGAGCTATTCTATTGTTTTAACTAAAATGTTTAAACTTCAAACTTCTTTATTTAAATTTATTTATGCATCATAATTAATAGATTTACAAATGTTCCACTTTTTACTTTTATTAAAACAAAGAAGAAAAAAACACTTCCGAGCATCCTTTTTTTTAAAAAAATATTTATCTTTTTTGATTGACACTTCACCACACTGCGTCCACGAAAACCAAAACCAAGAGAGTTTTTCTTTCTGATGCACGTACTTTTATATCGTTAACGATCAACGGTATCAGCTGTAACTACGTTAAAGTTCAACGACCGTTGACCGAAGCTCATTAACTAATCCCACTGCAATGCACCAATGAAAATCCCGCTTTAAGGCGAATTCATGTGGAAGTTAGGAGTTGTTCTTGTCTAAGCTTTGTTACAGTTCCACATTTTTGCACAAAAGCTTTCTTAGTTTGACAGCTCGTTCTGTTGTTTTGTTTTGATCTTATTTGTGTTTTTCTTTTCTTAACAACGTATAGTGCCGGTGAACGTGTGTAATTATTTTAAAATTATTTTATTTTTTCAATAAAGTTCTAGCAAAATCGAACACCCAACGATAGCTCAAGGTATATGACTTATTGTATTACTCAAAAATTGTTAACACACTAACCAATAATCTTCATACAATTTCAGAATTTTGTCAATTGCAAAAACTATGTTACTGGTGGCAGTAGATTGCGGTGAGTTAGTTTGTTAAATATTTTAATTATTAATTCACACTTTTTTTTTTTACAGATGTCTTCAATAGTATTACATAAGTGTTACGTCTTGTAGGAAGCTATACCCACGGCGTTGTAACGATTAAATTTTTAATTAATAAAATTTTTGTCGTTACAGCCTTAAGATCTACTCCCGAATTAGTAGTCTAATAATAATTTAGATTCTAAAAAGTATTCTGAAATGTTACATTTGTTACAACTGCTTGATAATTCTTTCAAATAATAAAAAAAAAACAAAAAAAACAATTATTTGTTGTTTGAATCGATATTTTTGCGTTTGGATTTCAGATATCAGTTTTATATTTTTGACAGCTAAAACTACAATCAAAACTCTCGTATGAATTCAGTATAAGTTAACAGTCTAGCGGCTATACGTTTTTATGCGTTATGCTTAACTCAACATCTTAAATGAGCAGACATGTTTTCAAGCCGGTCTCCAAAAAATTTAAAAGTTACAGTCTTAAAACTATTTGTAATAAGTATTTTGATAAAAACTACTACTGTTATTAATAACATACATATTTGTTTTTGTCGTCAGTACAAAGAAATTTAAATTTCAAAATGTACACAAAATGCCTAAAAAAAGTATAAAAAATCAAATTATGGACGCAAAATTTTGCGTTTTTGGATATCGTTAGACCCTGAAAATGGGAAATAAATAAATCATATGTATTTTTTTATATCGCATAGACCATTTTAACTTACTTTTAACAATTAAAATATTTGTTTACAAACAAAACCATCTGCAAATATCAGTGATGCCAATTTCAAATTCACAGTTAGTGGTGCTATTCGGTGAAATTAATCTTTTTTGTGAAGCCATTTACATGAATTGTATATTATTTTTCAACACTGCAAATAACCACAAAACCACATAAATTTGTATACTCAGTGCAGTGTTATTTTTACTCAGTGCATTTTGTTGTTGCTCACATAATTACATACGCACATAACCCAATAACTAGTTCCTCGTGAACACCCTAAGCGTTAATATATAAAACTGTATACAAATTCGACACGCCACAATAGAAAAGATGCGCACATTACCAACGTCACAAATAGAAGAAGAAAATAAGCATAACGAAGCCAAAAGTTATAGTTTGCCAGAGTCAAAATACAGAGTCAAAATTTCAAACATCCTGTCCGGCTGGACGGATACGTTCAGGATGCTCCACAAGCCTGCATATCTTCTGGATAGTTCGCATGCATTCGCCAGCTGAATACTTGACTTGGAATCGGTTTGATTCTGAATTTGGAGGTAATGGCATGTGAGTTGCTTTGAGGAAAATGAGTTTTAGTAAGTTTATGATATCAGCACGAGTAGGGGCACGGTTTGATTTGGTTAAAAACAGAAATGAACAATTGTATAACTATTCATATATATGTAGGAATATAAATGTAGTGTGTACTAAGTAAATTGTGTGTACTAAGTAACGAAGAAGATTAAAACACTATTTTATGAGCTAATGTGCTGAAAATTTCCTTCAAGCAACTTCAGTGTGCATACAATGCTTTACCTACAATCTTACCCTATCAGCAGTGTATTGCCCCCCTCGCTTTATACTAAACGAAATGCAGTACCTTAAATTCTTCAAAACTTTGGGAGAAAAATTCATTGCTGCAGGAGACTACAATGCAAAATAACTTTTTGGGGCTCTTGGCTCTGCAATCCTAAAGGTCAAAAACTCTTTGGTAACAAACAAGAACAACAAACTAGATGTCGCATCACCCGGGCATCCTACGTATTGGCCATCAGACAACAACAAAATCCCAGATCTTATTGATTTCGGTGTAACGAAGGGTATTCGTAGTGACTACATTTCGGTGTACACAAGTTATAAATTATCATCGGATCATTCTCCAATTTTCCTAATAGTTTATGAAGAACCCCAACTAATTCAAGGTCCACAAAGACTTTCAACTCAAAACACCAACTGGCTGAAATTTAAGAAATACATAAATACTCAAGTTCATACGAATTACAAAATTAAAAACAAATACCAGGTAGATGATGCAGTACAAGTATTCAACATGATTCTCTCCTCAGCTGCCGAAATTTCTACACCACAAAATTTGCCTTCTCAGGTAAGAAAGCAGCATCTTAGCAACAGTAAAATCGAAAGACTTCTAGCAGAAAAAAGAAAACCTCGTCTCGAATGGCAACAAAATAGATCCCCATCAACCAAATCTAAATTAAAAGAAGCCGTAAACCGACTAAAGAGCGGTCTTGCAAGAGACAAAGAAAACAAACAATACGAATATATTAAGAAGCTGTCCCTAAACACGGCTAACAAAGGATCACTCTGAAAGGCTCATCAAACTATAAAAACACCTGTTGGAGCAGTGCCTCCGTTAAGAAACTCCAGCGGTGAATGGGCGCGCAGCGACGAAGAAAACGCTAATGTATTTGCTAATTATCTGAGTCAAATTTTTCAATCAAATCCCTCCAAAAATTTGAATTTACCAGCTCAACATATTAACAATAATATAATCAACTTACAAATCTCCGCAAACGATATCAAGGTAACCATCAAAGAAAAGCTTGTCTGCAAAAAAGCACCTAGACATGATTCTATAACTCCAATTATGTTAAAAAATCTGCCCTTCGTAGCAATCTCATTCATTACAAAGATTTTTAACGCCATAATAAAATTTGGACATATCCCGACGGAATGGAAAAAAACGTTAATTATAATGGTTTAAAAGCCCGGAAAGGATTCAACACTAGCTGCATCATATAGACCTATAAGTTTGATGCCTTGTCTGTCAAAATTATTTGAGAAAGTGTTCCTTGCAAAACTTATGCCTTTCCTCCAAGATAGAGACTTGATCCCAAACCATCAATTTGGATTTCGTCAAAAACATGATACTATCGAGCAAGTGAACAGAATAACTAACGAACAGAATAAGTAGCATTAAGAAGTGCTTTTGAAAATCGAGAATATTGCTCTGGTGTCTTTTTAGATTTTGCACAAGCGTTCGACAAAGAATGGCATGAGGGCCTGTTACACAAAATACGACAAGTACTCCAGCAAAACTCACACGCAGTACTGCAATCATACTTGATAGGCAGATCTTTTAAGGTAAAGTACAATATGCACACAACTAATGACTTTCCAATAGGTGCAGGAGTTCCACAAGGCTGCGTTCTTGGTCCATTCTTGTACCTCATCTTTACTTCAGATATCCCTACAAATACCAATTTAGTAATATCAACATTTGCTGACGATGCCGACATAAGAATGCCGCAATCGCTTCCAGTCAACTGCCAAATCCTTTGTTCTCAATTGAAAGCTAGTTATCACTATGGCGAATTAAAGTCAATGAGCAAAAATGTCGTCATATAATATTCTCTCTTAACAAATCCTCATCACCAACTATCACTCTTAACGGAATAGTAGTTCCGCAAACAGAAACAGTAACGCTTAACTTGGCGGAAGCATATTGAAACAAAAAGGACTCAAATGAAGCTCAAAGCTTTAAGCCTTCGCTGGCTAATCGGTCATCAGTCTCCCTTATGTTTAGAGTACAAAGTCTTGTTATACAACCAAGTTATTAATCCAATCTGGATGTATGGCTTACAGCTATATGGCAATGCCTGTTCGTCAAATGTAGAAATCCTGTAAAGAGCTTAAGCAAAGATCTTAAGAATGATAACTGGTGCACCCTGGTATATCAGAAATGAAAACATACATTTCGATTTAAGAGTTCCGATTATTAAAGTCGAATTAGAGACAATAAGGCAGAAACATATTTCTAGTCTTGAAAACCATGTAAATCCGCTGGCTAGACCTCTTGCTAATATGACTACTTCCTCTAGACTAAAACGGAATGATAGACCCGCCATCCTACTTTCCTAATGATCATCCTGATTAATTCAACTTATACACCGTGATATCTGGTAAATAAGCCCTGGCTACTTATTCAGAGGCCCCTTGAAATAATTTACAAATCATTATATGGTATGTATCATTATAGTATGTTTACATAAAATAATTTGTAATGTAATGTTATTATTCTTTAAGATTCTAAAACTTATTGTTAGGCTTTAATTTAAAGCGATTCAATAAAGATATATAGTTAAATAAATAAAAAAAAAAAAGTAACGGAATCGGTAGGTAAAACCACATTTCTGGGGGCTCAACCTAAGACAACCACGTTGCTGGAATTTCAACCTAACCTAAAAAAAAACAAAGAAGACTAACAGAAAATTTGCAATTAGAAAATTAAGATTTAAACAAAGTTTAAAACTGCAAATCTGTCTCCTATAGCATTAACAATAGCGAGTTCAGAAATAATACATTTATAAAGACAAAACTAAAGATATTAATAAAAAACAATACAAGTTAAGACGCTCATGCTGTAGCAGCGCAGCAGCGTCATATAAAAAAATAAAACGACAAAATGCAGCAAATTAATAGCAAAATGCCATTTGCTATTAATGGCGAATAATATTAAAATATACATGGAAGAGAGTGAAATTTTGAAATAAACGGGTGATGCCCTTAATAACAAACTTAAGGAAATTAAAGTTTAAACGGACGGAGTTAAAACTGTCCTTTAAAACAGATTACTGTCTCACTTCGGTCACAAAAATAAAGACGCCAAAAAACGAACATGCACAGAACTCGTACGAGAAGACTATTGATAATAAAGATCAGAAGGTAAAGACGCAAGATAATAAAACCTATAATAAAATGATGATCAAGTGCTATAAGTGTCATAAATCATTTGAATGTGCTAAAAATTCAGACACGTGTTTCACGTGTTGTCGAAAATTATGCCAAAATATAATCATCTCTTCAAAGACATTATGATAAACGGTAATCAAATGTCTGCACTTATTGGTACGGGGAATCACATTAGTGCAATTCGATATAATCAATTATTTAAAATGGGAAATGTAAATTTAAAAGCAGATACTAAAAAATTTATCAGTATAGGACAAAAGGAAATTGTGACACAAGGTTATTTTTCTACGGTCATAATTATTGACTCAGTTAATATAAATCTTGATTTTTATATAACACATAATTCAGACATTTTATATCCAATAATTATCGGTAACGACATATTGGAGCAAGTTGATATGGTCGTAAGCGGCAACGGAATAATAGATGAAGAGCATAAAATAATTGACAGACCAATACAAAATGCTAATTTAAAACAGTCACACAATATGATTCGGGACGATATGAGAGATTTTAAATCCATATTTGCAACAGCTTCGGAATTGTTTGATAGTTATTGTGATTGCGATTTAATCGGCATTAAGAGAATCTTACGTTTTGGGCATGTTGATCATGTAATGCAGACCTTAAACAATACAGTTTCTAGAAATACGAATAATAACCTTTAAAGTTTTTAACGGGTGTAGATATGAAAACAAAACACGATTTTAACTTAAAAGAATTACTTGCAAATGAAGAAATTTCTATGTTTGAGAATGAACGAGTAAACATACGAAATAAAGCGCAGAAAAATATTGAACGTTTACAAACAGAATTTAAAAAATGTTTTGGCAGGAAAATAAAACTCTAAGAAGTGTATGCAATTGGTGATATTAAAGTGATCAAAAGAACACAATATGGTTCCGGTCTAAAACTGAAACCCAAGTACTTACGACCTTACAAGGTATCCGAAGTTTGCAGACATGGAAGGTATGCAGTAGAAAAAATTGGCAATTTCGAAGGTGTTATGTGGGCCTGTGGAAAAGTAACAAATTAATACTACAAGAAGCAAATAAACATTCACGACATTACTTCGGAATTCCCTCGATGTCCATTGAGCTCTATACACGTCGCCGAACTCCTCTTTGTGTTGTTGTTCGGTTGGGGCGGAAAAGTCTTCAAAAGTCTGTAGTCTGCATGCCGTTTGCAATTGAAGCGTGAAAGCTCGGCATCGGGCTTTGATTGCGCTGCAATTTGTTTTGGTTCAGCACTCACTGCCAAGTTTGTTTTTGTTTTCGACCTATTTCATTGCATTGATTGTGTATGTGGTTTGTTACACTTATTTATTACACTTATAAATTTTTGTAAAGAAAAATTAAAACGTTAAAATTAAGCAAAAATTAAAATGAAAAAAAAAAAAAACTTAAATAGTTTAACTTAAAAACATCACATCATATTTTTCAACGTGCATTGCTCGCACGTTGATAAACCAAAAACAAGTAAAAGTTTTTGCATCTGCTTTCGTCTTGTTTTGTGTTGTTTTGATCAGTGCATTCAAGGCGCATTCCAGCGAAAGCTGTACCAAGTTCAAACTACTGAGAGAACGAGGTGTTACGAAGCAGGAATAATCATCGTAAATACAAAAGGGCAAATCATACTCTTGTGGAGGTAAAAAAAATAAAGAGAGCTTTGTAATAGTTCATTCACCTCCATATCAAAACCAAAATAAACACAGGAAAAGTCAGTAACAGCAATGTACGAGAGAACAACCAAGTAACTGAAAAGTGGTGAAAAGTTTAAAGAGCCTTCAGCGCCAAATTTGAAGTTAACAGGACGATGAATGTTCTAGAAAAGGTGTTTTCAGTTAGACGACAGGAGTGTAAAGGAGATAGCAGAGGTTTGATTCAGTCTCTTTTGTCTTTTTATTTTCGGAGGACTGACAGTGGTGTATATTAAACTAAGCAATTAAATAACTAAAAGCGAAATAATTAAATAATTAAAATAAATTATTAAAAGTTTATTTTTTTTTTTTTTAATTTTATTTTGATTTTTATTGAATCTTCTAAAAATCAACTTAGAACTAACAATAAATTTTCGCTGCTAATTGCTGTATTAAAATATTTGAAAAAAGAAAAGTAGATAATTAGTTGTCCTTAGCCAAAGCTTCGTCCAATTTCGTTACCATGTCGGGCGTTATTCTTGAATAGCCGGGTTTATGTAGTTTTTTTTGAGTCGCTGTGTACCAGCGCTTTGGGTAAGGTTGCTTGCAAGTGGATTTTGATGGTTCCTGAGTTTGATTTTGTACTTTTGTGTGTTGCTGGTAATTACATCTGTGACTGTGTCAATTCGAAGATCTCTATGAATATTTGCGTTTTTTATATACCAGGGGGCACCGACTATTTGCCGGAGGATTTTTGATTGAGTTCTTTGAAGTTTTTCAATGTTTGATGGAGAAGCAGAGCTCCAGAGTTCAATTCCGTAGGTCCATATGGGTTTCATCATTGTGTTGTAAAGTTGCACTTTATAGGTGAGATTAAGTTTAGAATTTTTATTTATCAGCCAGTTTAATTCTTGTTGTTTGAGTTTAATTTGGGTTACTTTGGTTTCTATATGCTTTTTCCACGTAAGCCTTCGGTCGAGGTGCATTCCTAAGTATTTGGTGTCATTGCATTGTGGTATTACTTTTCCATTAATACGAAGGGCAGGGCAGGTATCTCGTCGTAGAGTGAAGGTTATGTGTACACTTTTCGATTCGCTAACTTTTATTCTCCAGAGATCGAGCCATTTTTGCAGTTTGTTGAGGTGGTCTTGAACTGATTTTGTGGCTGTGAATGGGTCGTCACTATGGCTGAGAATGGCAGTGTCATCCGCAAATGTTGATGTTGTTGTACAGTCACTGGTTGGCATGTCTGCTGTGAAAATCAGGTACAGCAAGGGGCCCAGAACACTACCTTGGGGTACACCTGCCATAATGGGGAAGGCATTGGAGACAAAAGAATTTTGTTTTATAACAAATCTTCTATTTGAGAGATAGTTTTTGATAACTGAGGATATATTGTATGGTAAATGTTTCTCAAGTTTCCAGAACAATCCTTCGTGCCAAACTTTGTCAAAGGCTTGGGTTATGTCTAGAAAGACGCCTGAACAATACTGCCTCTTCTCAAACGTTTCCTTAATTACTCGTACTATGCGGTGTACTTGTTCTATTGTGTTGTGTTTTTCTCTAAATCCAAATTGGTGGTTAGGTATTATTCTTTTCTTATTTATATATGGCATTAGTTGTTTTATAAAAAGTTTTTCAAATAATTTTGAGAGAATTGGAAGCAGACTTATGGGTTAATATGAGGTGACTTGAGCGGGGTCCTTTCCGGGCTTGGGTATCATCATGATTTTGGATAGCTTCCAGTCGTTTGGAAAATATGCAGTCCTTAAAATAGCGTTATAAATAAAAAGTAGTTGGTCTTTGGCGATTTGTGGGATCTCTTTCAGCATTTTCGCTGTAATTAAGTCGTAGCCTGGGGCTTTTTTGGTATTTAAATTTTTGATTTCGCTTTTTAGTGGTTTTTTACTGAAGCAAATTGTCATATTGTCGTTTCGTGTGGAGTAAGGCAGAGAGTCAAGTTTTGTTAAAGTAGAGTTTGGGGTAAATACATATTTAAGGTGATTTGCAAAAGCAGCACCCTTTTCCTCATCGCTTTTAGCCCAGTTTCCATCTGTAAGTCGGAGGGGTGCTCTGTATATAACGGGCTTTTTCTTGAGTTTAGTGGCTTTCCAAAGGGAGTAGTTTGTTGTTTGCGTTGGAGACAACTGTGAAATAAAATTTTCGTATTCTATGCGATTTGTTTCTTTGAGTAATCTCTGAAGTGCTTTCGTCAGATTCTTGAGTTGTTTTTTAATACGGGGGGATCGTTGTTGTTGCCATTGGCGTCGTACTTGTCGTTTCTCCTGTATAAGGGTTGCAATTTCGTTCGATGTATGGTAGTTTATAGGTTTGTGGGGTATTGGGAGTGGGGTTGATATTCGAGCGGCTTGTTGAAGTAAAGCTGTGAAGTCCTGGACTGCCTTGTCAATTTCAATATTTGATTTTAGGGAAATGTCGGTGTTAATATGTGAGCTAACATATTTTTTAAATTTTAGCCAATTTGTGGGCTGGTTTGTGAGCTTTTCATCAGATTTTGGATTGACTATTGTTGTGTTTCTAATCAGAATAAAAGTCGGCGTGTGATCAGAGGAGAGTTCTAAGGATGCCTCGGTAGCAATTTGATCTCTTTTTAAATTCTTTGTTACCGCAAAATCAATGACGTCTGGAGTTTTTTTCCGATCTGAAGGCCAGTATGTTGATGTGCCAGTGGAGGATATGTTAAGGTCGAGTTTTGATATCACGTTCATCAGGGATTTTCCTTTTGGTGATATAAGTCTTGAGCCCCAGAATGTGTGTTTGGCATTGAAGTCGCCGGCCGCTATGAACTTGGGTCCAAGCTTTGTAAAATATTCTTCGAATTGAAGTTCCGTTATTTTATACCTTGGTGGACAATAGATTGAGGTTATATTCAGACCTTTTATGTATTCTTCTAGACATCGCCTGCATATATTCTGCTTCAAGGGTTTGAGTTGGGAAGTGTTTAATGTGGTTTTTTATGAGGATAGCAGATCCGCCTCTTGCTCGTCCACTGGGGTGTTTCGAATCGTAGAGTATGTAACTAGGTATCTTAAAGTAGCTTTTCTCGTTAAAATGGGTTTCTGAGATCAGCATGACGTCAATTTGATGTGATTGTAAAAACAATACAAGTTCGTTTTTATGTTGGCTTAAGCCGTTAGCATTCCAGAAGCAAATTTTGATTGCATTCATAGTTTGGATAGGATTGAAAGTAAGATATTTTGATTTTGAATCATTCCCTGCATCATATTTTGCATGGTGTTCATAAATTGTGTCATGTTTTCCATAAACAGTTGGATCATGTTTTCAATATTTGAAGATGGTTTAGTAGAATTTTTATTTTGGACGTTGCTTGGGCCAGTGAATCCTCTAACAGCGTTTGCATATGATATTTGTGTACACCTATTGTTGGAGTCAGATGGAGCATTTGGCTGAGATCGCATTTGAGTAGGGTGTGGTGGGATTACTGACTGAGAGCGGGGACGCAATGCTGGAAACATTCTTTGTTTTTCGGTAGTGTATACTACACATCCTTTATAATTAGCGGTGTGGTTGCCTCCACAATTTCCGCATTTTTTTGTTGTTGGGTCCTTCTTATTTGATGTGCAATCCTTAGTGCGGTGAAAGTCGCCACATGCAACACAAACACTACGAAGTGTGCAATAGGACTTCGAATGTCCATATTCCTGACAATTAGTACACTGCACCGGGTTTTTACGCTTGTGCGGTTCTTCTACTGATATTTTTCTGTGTAGTAGGAATTGTAGGGAATAAATTGGATGAGCCTCGTTCGATTTGAGTTTCTTTCCTTCAGGTTCAAGCTCTATTTTATAAAGTGGTGTCGAAACTTTATCGCGGTTTTTAATGTTGTATATAGATTTTGATTTAAATCCTTTTTCTTCAAGTGCTTCTTTAATTTCTGCTGTATTCAAATCTGGTTCTATTCCTCTTATAACTATTGTTAATCCTTTGGCACTTTTTAATTGATAGGTGTAAAAATTTTTTCCATTTTTTTCGAAGTTGTTTACAACTGCTCTGTAATGTTTTTCTTCGTTGATCGAGATTTTTGTTTCATCGACATTTCCTTTACGAAGAGGTACAACATGGAATGAATCTTTGCCAATACTTTGTGTTAGGGAGTATATAAGAGCGTTTGAATTTTTTTCACGCAGAAATATGGGTGGCGGTTTCTGGGTAGGGGCGGGTCTGGTATTTTTATCGTCTTCGGCTAGAACGGCAAAACGATTCGCTGTCGAAATATTTTCTATTTTTCGAGTTTTTGTCGAGATTGCATTGTTAGCATTTTCTTGTTTCGGGCTACGTTTTCTTTTTATGATTTGAATATATTTATCCATGCCACGGACTTTGGGTGAATCAGGATTTTTTGCTATGTTACTATTCTTTTGCAATATATTTGGCAATATGTTAACATGTTGCGCTGATGCTGTGTTATTTTTCGAAGATGTTGCTGGACTTTGCGGTTGGTAGCTTGATTGTTTGCAAGAATTTTCACTTACCGAGTATGAGCGTTGCCTTTGGGTTTGGTTGTTTAGCATTGTTGTTTGGTTCGTAGTTGGCTTCTCAGAACTACCATCTGCTGTTGAGTAGCATATGGGTGAGTGGTTTGTGCCTCCGCTATGCGAAGGCGGTGATCTATTAATTGGCATATCGTGGTAGGTATCGTGGAAGTTAGCTGAGCAGCCAACTGTCTCTGAGTAATTTGTTGTGAAAAAGAAGCTTTTACTTTTTAATTATTTAATTATAAACCTTTAGAGTTCTGTTTTAAATGGCACGAGAAAAATAGTATGTATTTAAAAAGAAAAAATATAAATATATATTATTAATATAAGTATAATATAAATTTATAATATAATAAAATATAAATTTCAATTTTTCTTAAGAATTTATCAAACAATAAATTTTTTTTTTTTGTTTTGAGGCGTCCTTTCGCGTATTTATTTATTTTATTTATTTAGCATAAGTTTGTTATTTAATTACACAATTACACAATTTTTCAAATTTGCGATTTGTAATTTGTTTAGCTATTCTACCCGTTTGCAACACTTTTTTGTAAATTTGTTTTTGAGCTTTTAAGCTTTGTTTGCTGTCTCTATCAGCTGTTTTCAAGTGTGTGTGAATTTGGAAAAAAGTAAACAAATTCGAAAACAAAATCAAAATTTACTTTTTTCGCAAAAATAAATAAATATAATAATATTTTATTTTATCGGGCACTATTATTTTTTTATTAATATTACGGAGTGATTTTTTTGCGCGCCAATGCTGATCACTTTATATATATATATTATCATTATCAATTATTAAAAGTGAATAAAATTCACAAGTCAACAAAAATTTAATTGAAAAATTATTAAAAGTGAATAAAATTCACAAGTTAACAAAAATTTAATTATAAGTTTATCAGTTTCAAAGAGTTAAGTAAAACTTAGCTAAAGTTATTAAAAGTGAATAGAATTTCAAAACTTAATTAAAATTTGGCTAAAAGTTCAGAAAAATTCAAAAAGTTAAATCAAGAAAGAAAAAACATATTTCTTTTAAAAAAATTTGTATATCCATTAAGAAAAAAATTTTAACTAACGACACAGCCGTAATAAATATGAAATAAAAAGTGCATAAAGTCAGTGGACAGTCAGTGGATGACTACGGGTATTTGAAATCCTGCAGAAGCGCTAGAGAAATTATACTCCGGAGCCGACGGATTAAGAAGAAAAAAAACAACTGGAAGAAAGGACAGTAACGGCCACAGGACACACCGTTAGTATACAACGGTATACAGGTATTCCGGTTAATAACAGTATAAATTGAAAAAGAAGAAGAAGAAGAAAAAAATTTTAACCGCCTAAGGTCAATTTTTTTGTAAATAAATTCCTCCAAATATCTCTGATCTTAAAAGAAAAAAAAAATAATATTTTTTTTACGCTGTAATATATAACTGAGCACATATTTTAGCTTTTAAAAATTTAAACAGTGGTTGGAGTGACGTCATTTCTGCGCCTGTGGGTAAGCTAAAGTAATCACTATCAAATCTGGAAGAGAAAACCAAGCATCTTTGTAAAACATAAACTGTCACATTATCAGTGTGACAGTTTCTTTTATTGTCATTTCACTGATTCGGTTCTCTATTTAGTCCAGAAAATTTCTGCTACCATTACTGATTTTTTTTTATTTTTTTTTTGTTTTTTTTCTCGTTTGTGCTTCTATTAGGAAGTTTTTTTTATATATATTATTCAGGCATTTATTTAGATAATCATGAACTATGTATAAACTTGTTGAGATAAAAATGTAGAGAATCTTGTAATCATCCTAATCAAATATGTTGTTATGAATTGAATTGAATATATTGCAGAGAAATACTTAATATATACTTAATTATATTGTAAAGTTTTTTTTATTATTTCTATATCTGAAATGTAGATATAAATTCAAAACATTGTAGAATAATTTATATGATTATATTGTGAAGTGTTTTTTACTTATTTATTCCTATATCATATTGAAAACTTCAAAAAATTTTGTAATTATTTTTTTTTATATATAACAAATATTAATTTAAATATAGATATAAATAAATATATACATATTTATTTTTTTTTATTATGTAGTTTTGTTGAGTTAATTTTTATAGAAAATTTCTGAACATACAATGAGATCTTAGTGATTTCAAATAAGGGAGTGATACAAGCGTCATAATCACAGTTTTTGTTCGTCGTCGAGATAGCTCCGTCTTTGATCTTGTTTCAAATTTACCTTTTGACTGTTGATATTTTTTCTTTCCTCTGGTTATTTATTTTCTTCGATAAACTGAGTGACCAGACATAAATACGCGAACACATGCAGTCGCGTAGGCATCTGGCTTAGGCCTTACCAGATGTGTTACCTGTCTTTCCACACTTTGTGAATGAAGAGGTCTATCATGGTGGTAGGAGGATCGAGGTTGATAATCAAGCAGAGAAAGAGATCCTTCAAATGATGGAGCATGGTTTGCTTCGAGGTAGAACTTGCATTATCAATGCAAGGCATGACATACCTCTGCACTCAACCGCAGCTGCTGTGATCTGTCCTATAGGGAACCAGCACGTGCCAATACTATTCCATGAAATGTTCTTTAAGTTTAGGTTAGGATCGTAATTTCTTTTTCTTATTTTTTTTGTTTTTTTTTATTATTTTTAAGCCCATGAAGTTTTTCTGTGAATTATGAAGAATAGAAAGAATTAAGGGGATACTAGTTAGTTAAGTATAGCTAAGTTTTTTTTGATATTTCATTTAAATGGTTTTTTTTGAAGGGTAAAGTCAATGGCTGAAGGTATAGTTTTTTTTTTCTTCTGAGGGCGCTGAACTACCAACAGGCAGACACAACAAAGGGTCAAACCAAATAAACACTATCGCAGAATTTATGAAACGATGGCACTCAACGTTCGAGGGCACCCGCTAACCCAAATGGCCGACTTAGGAATGATGCCCAGACACACTATTGATAGACAACCCTTTGTCAGGGTCGAACTGACTTAAAGGCGCCAAAGGATAACCCTGATAAAAAATGTCAACGAACGAAAGGCAAATCAAACGAAAAGAGTACGAAAGAAGAAACGCGGCGTTGAATATATCGTGTACGAATGGTATAAAGAAAGCAATTAGTTTTGTGTAGTTCTTTGTATAATAAATGTAATAAAGTATGTTAATTAAGTCAAATAAATTGTAAATTGTGTTAGATTATTCGCAGGGAAAAACGCAAGTTTGTTTAGCTTGGTGTACTTTAATACAGAGAGATATGAAGAGAAAATAAAATAACATAATAACTTATAAATGTACAGAGTTGCATTCTTGACTATTTTATCTGGCATGAGCGAGTTGTACTTTTTGCTATGTTTTATACCAACAATCCTTGCCTAAAATCGAACAAAGCTTAATATCAAAAATTTCTTGGTTTTAATTTTATTCAAGTTCATGAAAACTCATTACAATAATCCAAACTTTTTACATTAATGTAAAGTCATGTAAACTTTACAATAACACAAATTTTTATATAAAAATTTATTTCAATTTTAAATTTAACAAATAGCAACAGTTTATTTGTTTTTCTTTACTTAAACTTTTAGTTAATATATCTGCTGCGTTTTTTAATGATGCCACATATTCAACAATTATTTTATTCTGCAACTACTTCTCACGAATGTGGTGGTATCGAATGTCGATGTGTTTACTGCGCTTGTGGACAGTAGGATTTCTAACGAGAAACTGTGCATCTTGATTGTCACACAACATCTTTGTAGGTTTGGCTATGTAAGAACAGAAGCCCATTTCTTGAAGTAAGCTACGGTGAAATGACGTTTCTTTAGCTTCTTGACACATCACAATATACTCGGCTTCCATAATATAAAAATTTCTATTTTTATATTGCAATGCTTATTTTAAGTTTTCATAAGAAATATGATTCTTTTCAAAAATATTTATAACTACTTCTAATTTGATAACATAAATGTGTTTACAATTTTCTTTTCTCCATTGGAGGGCCTATTCAATATTTATAATTTCATTTTTAATTATTTCAAGTTTATATTTTATTACAGTAGCAATTTCATGCTGAATACTTTAAGTAGTTTTTAACATTTTAAATATATTATTAGTTACATTATTTAATCTTATATTCTTACTTCTAGGCTTAAGTCTATTAATCCATTTTTTATTTCTGTGGCCTTGTGTTTTAGAAATGGTAGGTTATTAAGGTTGAAGTTATTAATTTTACTATTTATATTTCAGCTACTTCAACAAATGCAGTTTCATATACTTTTAATATTTGTTACTCCGCATTTGAGGTTAAAAGGAAACAAATGTTTAATTCCTTATGAGACTTTTATGGACTACTCTGCCAGATTGTGTTAAGACTGTAGTGTTTCTATCCTCTGTTACTATTTCTTTTCGATACTTTGGTGTAAGTTTGCTTCCAAGTCTTTTATATATTTTGGAATGGAATGGAATAGATTGAGTATTTATATTCGAATATTTATCTAACTATTCTGGCATAGATTGATGAGGATGCTGTGCTCGACGACAACGCATAATTTCTGCTAACGTAGAATGAAAACGTTCTATTTGTCCATTTACCGAACTAGAGTGGGGTGGAGCTGTAAATACTTGTTTATTAAATTAATTTTCTAACATGAAGATTATTGCTTTTGAATTAAAACCTTTTTTATTATCTATTATGATTCTATTGAGGACAACAAAGGCTAATAGAATTTCTCTCAATGACCCTTTAACATCTTCGACTGCTCTTGATCTGATAAGTTTTGCCTGTGCATATTTCGAAAATTGATCTATAGCTGTTGGTATTACAAACGTATTTGTATGGTATATGTCCATATGAACTATTTCACCTGTATATTCGGGAATAGGAGTTTCTTGTAGAGTTAGTTTAGCTGGATGACGGTCATACTTATATAGTTTACAAATTTTGCATTGATTTACCATTGAGCGTATTTTAGATTGCATTTTTGGAAAGTAATATTCAGCTAAAATTTGTATCTTATTTTCTCGACCATTTCTATGAAAAACGTAAATTACGTAGGGTCTGGCAGATGACGAGAGATCCTAACGATAAGAGGCGCCTGAATGTAGCCACCAAAAAAACTCAAAGTAAATCTAGAGGCAAGAAAAAATACAAGCATTGCAACATACTTAGCAAGCTTGTCTCCCTTTGAGGTCACTGAGTATTCCTTGTGGAAAGCCACACGCATACTTAATGAACCTACATCGCATATACCATCAATAAAGATGAGTAATGGGCAATGGGCTAAAACTGATGCTGATAAAGCGAAAACTTTTGCAGTGCACCTTGGTAAAGTCTTTCAGCCACGCTGATCTAAAAATAATCTGAAAGACTCTAAAGTTGAACCTTTTCTCCACACACCGCATCAATTAGACTTTCCTATTCCTAGGTCTTTGACTCGTGAATTAAAGTGGGTCATAAAAAACTAAATTAAAAGCAGAAAAGCTCCAGGATTTGACCTGATAACCGGAAAGGTGCTACATGAGCTACCAGATATAGGTTTTAAATTCTTAAACCAATTGTTTAATGCAATTTTCACCTGTGAACACTACCCAGGTCAATGGAAAGTCGCCCAAATCATATTAATTCCAAAGCCCGGTAAGTCCGTCGAACTTGCAACATCTTACAGACCCATCAGCTTACTTCCTGTGTTGTCAAAAGTATTTGAGAGAGAGAGTATTTGTATTGACTCGTTGAGAGAGCACGAGTCAATACAGCAGATAAGCAGCAACTATCACTCACGACTGGTAGTTCACCCTAACTCCCTTGCCGCAAGCCTAACGAGGGATACTTTTAACATTCGTAGATTAATACGCTTCGCAACTTTTGATTTGCCGAGTAGATTCTAGAAATTGTAATTCTTCATAAGGCAGTGATTACCACTGGGTAGTCCCGTACATGCCAATCATATATTGTTATTGGAATAAGTAGTACGTATTATTCATGCATAGAATAGATTGTATATAATAAAATGCAGTTTTAAAAAAAAAAATTACTATGGGCGCGATTATATTCAGTAATAATGATATTTTCTTGTTCGGATTAATTAGAAATATCTGTAACTATTTTACGTGAATAACGTATTCTATATCTATGAAAGTGTTGTTCAAGAGCATATTTCTTGAATTATGCGTAATATTCTGTCTTCTGTTTTTATACAGCAACAGTAGGGGTAACTGAAGGGTTCAAGTATTTTTTTAAAAACTGTGTCAAAACTAAATACTTGTTCTGTAATGAGATATCGATGATATGTGGGAAGAATTATTTCAAATTGATAAGAAGGGGTTTCTCCAAGAGATAAAATTAACTAATTTTTGAAAACATTAATGGGAGTGTCAGTGAATTGTGTTGAGTAGCTGGCATTGAATTTACTTCAGCATTTTGTGGTGATCTAGAAAATGCATCTGCTAATACATTCATTCTGCAATGTTTATAAACAAGTTCGTAATTGTACTCTTCTATTATAGCTTTCCATCTTTTTAACTTGTTATTACAATTTTTATTGCTTAAGGCATATGTTAGCAGTTGATGATCTGTGAATATTTTGAACTTAGCTGATCTATATAGGTAATTCTATAATTGTTTAAGGACCCATACTATTGCGAGCATCTCTTTCTCATTTGTAGCATAGTACTCTTCAGCTTTATTTAATGCTTAATATATTCCACACTGCGTTGTATATGAATCGCCACGTGTATCACTATTGAACTCCGTACTGCTAGTAGCACCGACTAGCTCGCGCAACCGTGACCGAACGAATGTAACGAATGACTGACTCGTGCACAAGTGCTGTTGCTCTATAATGCATTAATTGCGTGTCCGTGTTTCGTGTTGTTCATATGTTCTAGCATGCACATGTTTGGTTGGTGCTGCGAAAGTGCACATGTTTGGCTGGTGCTGCCACAGTACCCCCCTCCTAGCGGGGGAGCGTATGTGATACCGCGATATCGCCTTGTTATCTGTAGTGTCATATTAACCTTGACCACACACAATGTGCTGTGTGCGGTAATTAGCATAACACATTTACCCAAAACACTTAAGTTTCAATCCATGTGTAATTTATGACATGGAAACCCAAAAAGCCACTTTTAAATATTCAGCGAGTTAAGTAATTCGACTTGCCTTTATGTCATTTCTTTATGACAAATATTCTGCCGCATTTCAATATGCGCTTGGCTATTTGTATTTCCACATTTAGAACACATGGAAGTAAACTGTGTTTTCCGCAATCATATTGCATGCAATGCAGATGCAATATGATCGCCCGTAGTATTACTATTTAAAAAGTGTGTCATTGAAACACATGATAGTTGACCAATAGAATAAGTAGGTAAAATTAGAATTATGTATTATTATAACCAATAGAATTTAAGTATATAAGAATTATGTTAATAGATAAGAAACCGAACCTTCTTGGTTCGAGATAGCAAAAAGTAAAGTGATTTTTTAAGTTGATCTTCGAATTATAAGTTTGATTTTTAAAGTGTTAAGTTGATTTACAGTGAGTCTCAATAGAGTCTCATGAAGGAACTCAAAAATGATAAATAAATAAAATAAATCATATAAAAGAAATTGTGTTTTAATCAAAAAGAAGTTATGTGAAGTATGAACCTTTTTATTACATGGTAATGAACCTTTTTAATTACATATCGCTCTGTTTGGTGAATGCGCGCAACTTGGTCGGAAAGTGTACTGTTCTGCCTGCGCGGGTGACCGCAGATCTGGTTTCCTGCTGGTCTTTGAGGACGGGTTCGACTCCTGGTGCTTGTACTGAAGGCGGTTCGGTTGTTCTGCTGCTGCCAATGCCATCTGAAGTCATGAATGCTGGTTTTAGCCTGTCTACTGCTACTGTGACGTCTTTATCTTTCACGCTTAGTTTTTCTCACCGCAACGGACTACTCGATAAGGGCCCTCGTAAAGCTGTTCTAACGGTGCTCGAACGCGATCGATGCGTATGAATACATACTTGCTCTCTGATAGCTCGCTGGGTACAAAGATTGGTTGTTGACCGTGTCGCAGTCCAGGTTGAGTTCGTACATTACCTAAGTTTCTGCGCAGTAACTTTACGAAGTCTGTTTCGCTTGGTTTGATTTTGACTTCTGTCAGCAACTGTCCCGGGACTCTGAGAGGGTTGCCATATAACATCTCTGCCGGACTGGCGTTTATGTCTGCTTTCGGCGCTGTCCTGAGGCCCAACACTACTAAAGGAAGAATTTGGGTCCAGTTACTGGAATCGTGACAACGTACGGCTGCTTTCAATGTTCAGTGAATGGGGGTGGTAGGCAGTTGTGCGCCAATGCTTGATTCCTAGTAGTTTCGTCACCTCTGTAAATATAGTGGACTCAAATTGACGTCCTAAGTCGGTTGTGACTGCATGCGGAGTGCCGAAATGTGAAACCCAGCCATCAATGAATGCTGCTGCCACCTCTTCTGCTGTGATGTCCACTAAAAGAATGGCTACTGGCCAACGCGAAAACCGACGGTGGCAATGGGCCCACTATATCCAAGTGAATGTGTTGAAATCGGCCATCTACCGCTGCAAAAGAACCGATACTAAAACGGGTATGGCGTTGAACCTTGGATTATTGGCATGCAACACACCTTCGGACGAAAATTGCTGTATCTTTAGCTATACCGGGCCACACGTATTTTGTTTGGAGTGTGGTTGGACAATGTGAAGCTTGGACAATACCTGCTGCCTGCAATTTGCTGGGACGTATGGGCGAATGTGAGAGCTGGAAACATCGCAGTACAGTTCAACGTCTGAATCTGGTAATTTCCACTTTTTTAATACTAACGTATTTCCGCGCTGGTCATCTAACAATTTCTGCAGCTCTGGGTCTGTTGTTTGTTCAACCGCAATTCCTTCCACCTCGCTTGCATCACCCTAGACTGCTGCAATTCGAGAAAGGGAGTCTGCTACCACATTATCAGCTCCCGCTATGTGACGGATATCGGTCGAATACTGCATTCAATTTTCTTGAGTAGAACGCCAATGGCTGCTGCACTCCGTTTACTACTTGCTGGAGGCAAGTCAGCTTTGCATCTGGCGCCATAAAGCTAAGCAGGGCGGCCTGCGCCAGTTCATCTTTACACTGCTGAAACGCCACCACGGCATCAGGCGTCCAGGAGATTGCTGTTTGATCATATTTGCGGTTGCCAGGCGTTAGCGAAAACAAACGTTGTTGACTGTGAGCGGCACCTCGCAGGAATGGGCGATAGAAGTTTATCATGCCTAGAAACTGCCGTAACTGCTTAATGGTTTTAGGTAGCGGGAACTCACGTACAGCCTGCACTTTACTCTCTGGGGGGCGAAATCCTTCGGCTTCAATCACATGTCCCAGAAACTCGATCTTCTTCTGGCCAAACTCACACTTACCGAAATTCACTGCTAATCCAGCTTGCCTTAAATGTTCGAACACTTCACGTAAGTGCTGTTCATGCTCTGCGTCGTTCTTAGATGCGATGAGGATGTCATCAATATATGCGAATGCGAAGTCTAAGTCACCCAACGTCTGGTTGATGAATCGCTGGAACGTTTGAGCTGCATTGCGGAGTCCGAAGGTCATAAATTTGAATTTGAACAGGCCGAACGAGGTTATAATGGCTGTCTTTTGTATGTCCGCGGCTGCTAGTGGAATCTGATGGTACGCCTTCTGCATATCTATCTTTGAGAACACAGTTTTTGCCTGTAGGATAGACGTCACGTCATGTATAAATGAAATTGGGTAGCGGTCGGGCTTCGTCTGTGCGTTTAGCATTCGATAGTCGCCGCACGGTCGCCAACTTCCATCACCTTTACGCACCATATGGAGTGGGCTAGCCCAACAGCTTTTAGATAGCTGACAGATACCTGCTTGCAGTAAAAACTGGAACACATTCTTAGCTTCTTCGAGTTTGCTGCCAGTTAGACGTCTCAGCCGGGCGAATGTTGGTGGGCCTGTCGTTTCGATACAGTGCTCCACCGTTGTAACGGTACTTCGTCGATTCATGCTCATCGTCGCCAGGTCACGGTACTCATGTAACAAATCGACGTACTTCGTATCTACGCTGCATACGCGCACCTCTTTCGTTTGCACCTTGGCTGTATCACCTTTAGCCGCCGTAGTGGTTTTGTTGCCTACCAGTCGCTTTCGTTTCATATCCACCAATAGGTCATAGTGCCTTAGGAAATCGGCACCGACGATAGGGCATCTGACGTCTGCTACTACGAAAGTCCATGGGAAATCTCTGCGCAACACAAGGGACAACTGAAGACGCTTCTCCCCGAACGTGCGAATGGGGGTGCCGTTGGCTGCAAACAAATTCACTGATGAAGCGCTGCTCGTTTTGCACGCATTACGCAAAAATGACAGCGGAATCACTGAGATGTCAGCACCCGTATCTATCAGAAATATGGTGCACGTTACTGGATCTTCAGTGGTGAGTCGAGCTAATTGTATGCTGCCTTCGTTGCGGCTCGACGACGGTGAAGGAGCGCTTAGTTTTTTGTCTGCGATGATGCTGTAAAATTACATGGCTGTCTGCAACTGCGAGCCTTGCGCCCAAACCTGGAGCGGAACCAGCACCGTTCTGGATGACTGGTCGATTGGGAACGTGGTCGGCTGCGGCCTCTCAGTGAACGCCTACTTTGCTGTTGACGGGAGTTCATGTCTAGACGGTTCAACCGTTGCTCGATTTGGTCTAAGCGCTGACACAATTTTTCTGCTTCGGACCAGGTACTACCGCTGCCTGAAGACATTGCCGAGATCTGATGATAATCGCCTGCCTCGTAAATCTCGTCAAGCGTAGAACTCGCTCAGTTCTACGCTTGACGTTTGAAGAATCGCGCGCATTTGTGGAGGCAAACGCTGGAGCCAGAGTGTTTTCAAGATTTCGTCGCTCACCTTATCCTTCACCAATGTCGTCAGTTCGTTTAGCAATTGAGTAGGCCGACGATCGCCAAGTTATACGTCTGATAACAACCGCTGAATTTTACGCTGTTCTGATTCACCATACCGTTCGATTATTTGTTTTTTTAGGTTCTCGTACCTGTTTGCTGCTGGCGGATGAAGCACTGCGTCAGCCACGTCGGCTACGATGCTGGACTCTATGGCAGCCACTATGGTGTTGAATCTCGTCATGTCGTTGCACACACCTGCCACCGCGAACTGCGCCTCGATCTGCGCGAACCATATTTCGAGTCGGTCGTGCCAGAATGGAGCGCCTTCACCGAAACGCGATTCACCACTGGTGCCGAGTCTTCGCGCTGCTGTCCGAGCGATGCTGCATTCTCATTTTGCACCGACATTTTTTCCTTAGTTTCGCACTGCCACTAAGCCGGAACTCTGCTCGCAGAGATCTGAAAAGAACTTTTTGTGTGTTGATGAAATAAATTCTGAAAAGAACCTTTGTATGTTGATGAAATAAGTTCTGAAAAGAACCTTTGTATGTTAATGCAATAAGTTCTGAAAAGAACCTTTGTATGTTGATGCAATATATTTTTAAGTTCTGAAAAGAACTTTTTGTGCTGAGCTCTCTGGAAGATAGAGGGTGTGTTTTTTATTCCGAATGGGAGTCGTGTAAACTCGTATTTCGCATTATTAATAGAGAAGGCTGTCTTCTCAATATCGGATTCTTTGAGTGGTATTTGGTGAAAACCACTTTTGAGATCAAGTACAGAAAAAATTGTATTTTTACCTAATTGTGAAAGAACATCGTTGATATCAGGAATCAGATATCGATCAGGAATTGTTACTAAATTCAGTTTCCTATAAATTACCATTCTATATTTTTTTATTCCTGTAATATCTAGTTTTTTAGGAACAACCCATAGTGGTGAGTTATAAGGTGATTTTGATTTCCTTATTATACAATGTTTAACCATTTCTGAAACTTGTTTTTCGACCCTGTCCTTTAGTGAATAGGGCATGGGTAATATCGTTAGTAAATAGGGGTTTCTGAAGTAATTCTAATTTCTCCTTTTACCGTAGTTGTGAAGGTAAGCTTCTCATTAGGTTCAGTAAATAAGTTAGTATATTTTTCTGCTAGTTTATCTATTTTATGATTTTGTTCTTCTGATATATGATTAGTTCTAATGTTTATATTGTTAACTGATTGAGTTGTTTGCTGTTTAATTTTAATCTTAATTTTATTCTTTACTAACATAAACTCATTTGCGTTATGGATGACAGCAGATAAATATTTAAGGCTATCGTTTTCTAAAACAGCATGAAAAGACTTTAGTGCCGGTAAAATAAAGAATTTAATGTCTCTTGACTTTAGGCCGAAAAAATATTATCATTTAAAATGGGTTTTTTAACGAGCTCAGGCTGTATATAATTTTTGTTAGAACCTGTATCGATCAGGAATTTTAAAATTTTTTCGTCGCTTATCTTACATTCAAAATAAGGTAGAGACGAGCTCTCTAGCCTAAAAAATTGTTATGAAGGCCTGTGTGGGAATTAATATATTAATAAAGTAGAATTACTTAATGTTGTTAGACATTACCTCGGGTCTCCTGCGGCATCCATGGGTACTCTGTATAGCGCCTGACTTCATCACTTGATGCACTTATAAACGCACAATTTGCATTGTTGGTAGGTTGCTTTTGTATAAAACCGATTATTGTGTTTTTTTAAGAAAATACCAAAAATTTTTTTTGTTTAAAATATTTGAAATTGTGTGCACAGCCATATTCTTCATTACCACACATAATACAATTAATTAACGACACATATCACCGAAATTATTAAGAAGAAAAAACCTCATTTTTTTATAAACAAATTCAACGTGCATTGCACGCAAATTATATGTTTAATTAAAACACGTGTTTTTCTTTTTATTTAAAATATTTAGTAGTTTAATATTTTTTAAGACATGGTTTTACAGATTGAATCTTAAGACTACCATAACTTATAACTAACAACTTTGCTTATATTAATAGTGAGGATTCGAAGTATCGAATCCTAATAAGACAATTCGTTGTTTGGTTAGGCCGAACAACGATAATAATATTTTTAGTTACAATGTTTATTTAGAGATTGTAAAGTATAATACGGTATGTAATTATAATATAATACAATGAGAACATTTCATTGTTTGGTTAGGCTGAAGAGCGATAACAATATTTTTAGTTACAATGTTTAGTTAAAGATAATAGAATATAATAAAATATAATGTAGATCTTTCGTTGTTTGATTAGGTCGAACAACGATAATAAAATGTTTAGTATAGGGATAAGATAAGAGAATGTAACTCCTCTACCCCCTGATTTGAGATACTCTTGGATCTCGTTATTATAAATGTATGTGAGAAGTGAGGAAAAAAAAGCAAAACAAAAAAAATTATGCAATTCCATACTTTCTTTTAATTTGGTTTAGTTCAATTTCGTCGACCTTATTGTCTTGAATATTATTTACAATTTTTATTTGGTCCTTTCTTTTATAAAGATATAACACAATTATAATGATTAATTCAATTATTATACCAAATGTAATATTAATTCCATAGGATACTTTTTTGGGAAAATTCTTTTATTTCTTTTATATTTTTAAATTTTTCTAAATGAATATTTTTAAATTCTGTTATTTCTTGCGTTAAGGAGTTATTCAATTGTAATTGATATTTTTCATAGAATTCCTTTTTTTCTCTTACTTAATGTAATGGTATATCTATGGTTGACCTTACTCAATGTTAAGGCCGCCTTTGTTGACTATTACAGTCATATTCTCTAAACCACTTGTGTTCCAATTTAAAAGAGCTAACCGCTGCATTTTTATAATTTATGGCATGAGTTAGAAAACGATACTTCTGACATTGTTTGCCACTTAAAATTCGGTTAAGAGCTCATGTGGTGTTAAATGTATTGAGACCACACAAATCGAAACACATGTGAATATGAGACACATGACAAACAAATGCACAGTAAGTACTTGCTATGCATTTCTTGTCTTAGGTTATGTATCGATCATAAATAGGAAATAAATAAAATAAGAATAATTAAGTAAATAAGATTAACCAATTAGAGTTAAGAAGTACATTGTTAGATTTAAGTAAATATTGTTAGAATAAGATAGATATAGCTTTCTAAATAAATAAAGAAGCTATTGTAAGATTTAAGATAAGTTTAAGACGGCAGTTGTTTACTGGTATTCAAATGAACATGATATGTAAAACTTTACAGTGATGTGAAGATAAGAAGAACATTATAAAATATATAGTTAAAATAAAAGTAAAATTTCATAAAAATAATTAAAGTGTTTTAATTACTAAACTAGGACTAAATCAAATACCAACACATGGCGATCCTGCCACACTGCTCAAACGCAGTATAAGAACCGCGAAACTAGATATGTGTTTAAAAATGAAACTAAAGTATATATAAAAATAAATTATTATTTAAATAAAATAATTAAAAGTGAAACTAAAATATATATAAAAATAAATTATTATTTAAATAAAATAATTAAACATGGATAATATTTAAATGTGACTAAACGTGAAACTAGTATATAGATAAACAAACAACAAAAAAAAAAAAAAACACCAAAAAGAAAAATATAAAAATCAATATATATTTATTGAACACATGAAATTTTAAAGAAAATTAAAAAAAAATAAAAAAAAGTGTCTCCATTTCCATAAAATTTCATAAACTAACTTTTAAAATAACATAATAACTTTTAAAATAAAATAAGTGTAGTCACCTTGAATCACTGACTTGATCAATCTTTAATAATAACACAAAAAAAAAATTAATTAGACACAACTTATTTGGATATAAATACCATCATATTATTTGGAAATATATATCATCATCACTACACAATGGGTTGGTTTTCTAGTGACAATAACCAGGAAATAAAGGCCAGCATCAGCAACAATCAACAGATGTCATCATCCAGCCAAGATTATACACAGGTATTAATTACAGTAGTAGTTTTAACTATAATTATGTACGTAGCTTATAAAATAAATATGTATTTTAAACAATATGTACATAAACATAAACATAATGTCTCACAAAATGTTTAAATAAATAAAATAAAAACCGAAATTCATATATGTATAAAACAAAAAAAAAAAATTTTTTTTTTGACGAACAAAAATTGATTACAAAAACAAAAATTTATTTTTAAATACAATCTTTAAGAAATTTTAATACAATTTATATAAAAAAAAAGATAAAACAAAAAAAAAACAAAATCAAACAAAATGAAACTAATATTATCCAATATGTAATAAAATTTTTCCACCATTTTATATATTATTTAATTATAAATTATTTATGTGAATTCCACCAATATATATATCATTTACTATTCAAATAAAAACAATTAAATGTAATATCTATATTGTTTATATTGTCATATTGTCCGGCCCACAGAAAGTCACACCTACGCAGAAGTTTTAAAGGAATTGCGAACAAAAGTTAAGCCGGAAACCGCCGATATAGCAATCCGATCGGTTCGGAAAACAAACAGTGGAGCGGTACTCCTGGAGCTCGAAAAAGGAGGAAAGAGAGACGACTTCTGCACAGAGATCAATGTGAAAATGGGAGAAGCAGTAACAGTTACTGAATTAAAAGCATATATGAAAATAGAGATTCGTTACTTGGATAGTCTTACAAGCGAGGACGAAGTCATAACAGCAGTAAGAAACGAGCTTCAAAGTCCTTTGGAGGAAATAAACGTTAGAATATCTGGCGCAAATTCCAGAGAACAACGAAGAGCATACATATCCATCTCGGCGGAATCAGCGAAAAAGCTGCTCAAAGAAGACCGTATTCGAGTAGGTCTTGTCAGGTGTAGAATGAAACCACTCGAGGAAACGAAGAGATGTTTGAAATGCTTTGACATCTTCAGCATAACTGCAAGGAGCCCTACAGAAAAGGACTTTGCATCCGATGCGGAGAAAATGGCCACAAAATGCGAGATTGTACCAACCCGTCAAAGTGCTACCTATGTTTGAAGGAAGGACTTAAAACAATCGATCACTTACCAGGAACAGGAAGATGCGTTAAATCTAGGAAATCGCTTATTAATAAAAGATGACGATTCTTCAAGCAAACATGCATCGAAGTAAAACGGCAGATGGTCTTCTATCGCAAATAGTACTTGAAAAAAATACAAAAGTAGTGATTA
The DNA here is from genome assembly GCF_002237135.1 of Teleopsis dalmanni. Taxonomy (NCBI): domain Eukaryota; kingdom Metazoa; phylum Arthropoda; class Insecta; order Diptera; family Diopsidae; genus Teleopsis; species Teleopsis dalmanni. Next base: position 124,661,431 of record NC_051846.1, on the reverse strand, counting down.
TCAGTGAGCAATATAGAAAAATACCCACAGGAAATTGGTTCGAAGATACCACTGGTACAGCAGCCCTCTGGCTACCGCCGAACGGTTCTATTATTACAACAAACAGTGGTGCCGAAAATAATTACGTGTGGATTAAAACTCAAGACTGTACAATAATGAGTTGCTACTTGTCGCCAAACGACCTCATAGACGAATTTCAATTAAAACTCAATAATATTGAGGATACAGCCAAAGAGTTTGAAGGACCAGTAATTATTGCAGGCGACTTCAATGCAAAGGCAATAGAATGGGGTTCATCTTCGACAAACTCTCGAGGTAGACGAGTTCTGGACATGGCAGCTAGATTAGGACTGGCAATAGCAAACACTAGCAACACCGCAACTTTCAGAAGACCCGGATGTGAAGGCACAATTCCCGATATTACTTTAGTTTCAGACAGATTTGCAGGTGCAATCAAGAACTGGAAAGTACTTGAAGAATACACCGGCAGCGATCATCAATATATAAAATACGATTTTGAGATTAGTAATACGCAAATATTAAGTGATATACGACGAGGAACACGAAAATGAAAGCTCGAGCAGCTAAATATCACAAATTTTCTCACCACTCTCGACAGAAGCACTTTAGAAACTCAATTCACAAATGATGCAAGAACACGAGTAAAGCAAACTATGCAAATCATAACAAAAGCTGGCAACGCATCAATGCCAAAAATTGGAACGAGAACTCACAGAAAAGCTACCTATTGGTGGACAGAGGACATTGCTCAATTAAGAAGAAATTGCCTTATATGTAGGCGAAGACTTTCCAGGACCCGAAGAAGAAATTTGGCAGAAGCAGAAACGGCTGAATATAAACTCGCCAGGAAGACATTAAAGTTGGAAATAGCTAAAAGCAAAAAACGAAAGTAGGAAGAGCTCCGAAATGATATAAACAATAATCCTTGGGGGCTGGGGTACCAAATCGTGTTAAAAAAGTTGGGGTCTAGACAACCGCCCCCTATTTTCGAATCACATAGAATGAAAAATATAGTTGATTCACTCTTTCCGACACATGTTCCACTACAGGACAATGAAGAGTTGAATATAGAGGAAAGCTCACCGCAATTTACAGAGCAAGAATTAATAAAAGCAGTGAACTCATTGAAAAATAATAGAGCTCCAGGGCCGGATGGGACTCCTTTTGAAGTTCTAAAAATTTTAGCAAAAGACCGATCAAGAATATTATTGTACATGTACAACATAAATCTAGTTAACGGAGTCTTTCCGGAAGCATGGAAGAAACAGAAGCTTACTCTGATAAGCAAAGGAAAAGGAAACCCTGAGCTAGCAGAAGCATATCGGCCACTTTGTTTACTAGACACCGCGGGTAAACTGCTTGAAAAATTACTAAAACCAAGACTCGCTGCTGCGATAAACGACGCCGGCGGCCTCTCAAGTAGACAACATGGCTTCAGAAATGGCAGATCAACACTAGGAGCTATAGAAGACATAGTAAATACAGTAGAAACTGCACAAACGGGAAACCATTACTCGCGGAGGATAGTGCTTCTCGCAACACTTGATGTTCGAAATGCCTTCAACAGCGTAGAGTGGAAAAGTATTCTAAAATCTCTAGGTACTAAATTCAGAATTGCCCCGTATTTAATGAAGATGATCCGCAGCTACTTGAAAGATCGCCTACTTGTCTATGATACTCAGGAAGGACAAAGAGAAAAATGTATCAACTCAGGTGTAGCACAAGGATCTATTTTGGGCCCCGATTTGTGGAACGTGGTATATGATGGAATCCTGCAATCCAAGATGCCTGATGACACACACCTCGTTGCTTTCGCAGATGATATTGCAGCAGTAATTACGGCAAGAAATACGGAAAACGCTCAGCGGAAGCTCAACATGGTGATGATACAAGTGCAAAATTGGCTAAATGCACACGGTCTTAAACTCGCCACCGAAAAGACTGAATTGTTGGTACTCACTAAACGTAATATACCGTTGGAAATTGGAATGCTCGTTTGCGACAGCACCATATATACGAAAAAGGAGATCAAATACTTGGGGGTGAAACTAGACTCTAAGTTGTCTTATTGGGCTCAAATAAAACAAGCAGCGGCAAAAGCAAGCAAAGTTGTTACGATGCTAGGAAGACTGATGGCTAACGTGAGAGGTCCTGCCCAGAGTAAAAGAAAATTACTTATGGCGACCACAAATCAAATATTACCTTACGGGTGCGAGATTTGGGCAAACGCCTTAAAGGTTGAATGTAGGAGGAAAGTTTACGCAGCTGTACAGCGGACTGCTGCACTTCGGGTAGCTTCTGCATATCGAACCGTATCCGAGCCTGCAGTTCTGGTGATTAGTGGAATCATCCCTATCGACCTTCAGGCACATAAACGGAAGAAACGCTGGAAACAGAGATCGACAAACAACTCAACAGACTTTCAAGATATAAGAGAACAAACTTTTCAGATCTGGCAACAACGGTGGAACTCCGATTTAAGAGGAAGATGCACGGCAAAGCTGATTCCGAACGTAAAGTCGTGGACGGAAAGAAATTTCGGCGAGATTGACTATTATGTCACACAGTTCCTATCTGGTCATGGATATTTTCGAAAATATCTATACAGAATGCAAAAAGCGAGCAGCCCAACTGTATATATTGCGGATCAGTCGAGAACAATGCTGAGCATACTTTCTTCAACTGCGAAAGATGGCGTGGAGAAAGAACACTACTTGCAGGATATATAGGTCACTTTACAGTAGATAATATTGTAGAAAAAATTATAGAACGAGCAGAAAATTGGAACAAAATCACGCAATTCATCGGAAATGTTCTAAGGGAAAAGAAGAAAGATCTTGACGCAATCTAATCTTAAACGAAGAGCATGAATGAGAGCCGGAACACATACTCTGAGATTGGAAAAAGTAGACTGTAGGACAAGATTAATTATCTGCAACAGTAGCGCAGCCTGGACGCAAGGCACACCGATGGAAGTCTTAAATGACTAATAGGGACCCTACCTCGAAGTAATACTAACGTAGTCCCGGGGTAGAAAAAGGTCTCTAGGAATAAGGGGGAGTGGTTTAGCCCGTGCGAGTCGGGCACTCGGGTGGTCAGTGCGTAGGCATTCCACTCCTCCTTGCAGCAAAAAAAACAAAAAAAAAAAAAAAAATTGTCATATTGTCACATTGTTGTGTTGTCCCCAATTGTTTTGTCCCTTCTTTCTCCTATCATAGTTGTTGTAAAATTTTTTTACTGGTCCATTCTTATGTGAGAAATAACATTAGTTACTGATTGTATTATTGAGGTCCATTTAATCCTTAAAAACGCAAAGAAATCATCAAATAGAAATCATCAAATACGACAGCCACTATAACAGAAAAAATCAAGCGTTTAGACTATTTACATAGTAAAGTTAGTGCTATATACAAAACAGTAGAAATAGAAAAGATTAACTCCTTGATAGAGACTTTTGTCGATAAATACAATTCAGCAAAAAATTATCTATCCAAAATGAATAACCAGAACAACGTTGACCATACAAATACACCAAACACTAATAATACAAATACAAATACCCCAAATACTACAATGACTAATCAACCATTAAATACTGAAGCTTTGGAAAAATACCTTCCAATATTCACTGGAAAAGTGTCTGAGCTAAACGGATTCATATTTAGGTTAAAGGGAAGCAGATAAAAGCTATTTTATCGAATACGTAGTTGAATGCAAACTACAGCACAACGTACGTATTAGAGTTAGTCCCATTGGTTTTCCACAATCTATTAAAGAACTCATTGATAATCTAAGAGAAAATTTTGTATCAGAAGATACAGTCCCTAAACTCTTACAAAAACTAAATGACACAAAACAAGGTAATTCAAATATAAAAGACTATGGTGATAAAATGTCTAATATTTTATCAAAACTTAACAATGCGTCGTTGCTAAAGAGAAACTACGACAAATGCCCACCAGAGGGTATAGCAATTGTCCAATGTAATGATGATAACGCATTATTAGCTTACAAAAAAGGTTTAAACCATTTATATTTCCAAACTGTACAAGCTGCACAACCGACAAGCTTTAATAAAGCTAGGCTATTTGCAGAGAATATGGATATACCTACTCAGCAACAACAGTTATTAGCCTATAACTTAACATTTAATAGATTTCCTAATTACCGACATCCCGGTAACAATAATTCAAATCGGAGGAATTACCATACTAATGGTAATCGATATAACGGAAACAAAGGAAATTTTAATAACGGAAATATTAGTAATACACACTCAAACTGGAATGGAAACCATAGATATCAAAATACTAGAAACCAAGGCAATTACAATGCAAACGCGAACCGTGCAAACAACATCGTAATATAATCGTAATATACCAAATAGGCGTGTGCGTATAACTAACGCCCAGGAAAACTACCAGCAACCAGAGATGGAATTGGAGAACCATCCACTGGTTCCAAATTAAATACTGTAAAAATTCTAAACCAGACCCTGTCTAACTATGTTTCAATTTTCTGTTCTGAATTAAACACAATTATAAGATTACTAATAGATACTGGTGCCGAAGTGTCTATTATAAAAAACCTTAACGTTGACTATAACTCTGACAACACATACAAACTAACGAGTGAACACGTACTATCCCTAGGAACAACAAAATTAAGCTTACTTTTCGAAGGAATATGGATAACGCAAACTTTCGCAGTGGTAACAGAGAATTTTCCAATCGAGGTAGACGGTATTTTGGGAAGAGATTTCCTAACAACATACATGGGAGTCATCGACTATTATTCTTTTACTCTAACGATACAGTCAGGCAATAAACAAGCAGAAATACCAATAGTATGCAAACCAATTACTATTGAAGCTAGAACGGAACGTGTCTTAACAGTAGATGTACATTTTGATGAAGATACTGTTTTATTCAACAAAGAAATCAGTAAAGGTGTCTTCATGGCTAATACAATTGTGCCAGCGAAAGGCAATTGCCACATAAGAATTGTGAATAGTAATAATCACAATGTAACTATAAATAAATTACAGCTGACCCTTACAATATTATAATATCCTGCAAACGAACAATAGTAATATTAACAATAATAGACTACACAAAATTTTAGATGAATTACAATTAAGTGATGATGATGACACTGGAACGATATTGCCCATAATATCCAAATACCAACATATTTTTCATTTAGATGAAGAACAGCTTTCTACAAATAATTTCTATACAGAAAAAATTTCAACTGTGGATAATATCCCAACTTATATAAAAAACTATAGGTTACCACATTGCCATAACGATGACATCAAATCTCAAGTAAAAAAATTACTTGAAGATGACATAATACAACCATCAAGAAGCCCATATAAATCACCTATACTTTTGGTGCGTAAAAAATCAACAAGCGACAGTAAAAATTGGCGTTTAGTAATAGACTTCAGAAAACTTAACGAGAAAATCGTTAACGATAAGTTTCCCTTGACCCGCTTAGAGGATGTGTTAGATAAATTAGGTAGAGCTAGATATTTTTCCACTCTGGATATGACCAGCTCTTTTCACCAAATACCCATAGATGTCAATTCAAGACCTAAAACAGCATTTTCAACAAATGATGGCCATTATGAGTTCAAGAAACTACCATTTGGCTTAAAAATTTCTTCAAATAGTTTCCAGAGAATGCTAACATCAGCATTAACAGGTCTAGAAACTGAAGCATTTTTATACGTTGACGACATCATAATATTTGGTAACAGCCTAAAACATCACAACATTAATTTGGAAAAAGTATTCCAACGACTAAGCGACACCAATCTCAAATTAAATCCCGGAAAATGTAACTTCTTAAAACATGAAGTCACATATTTAGGTCATTTAATCACTGAGAACGGCGTTAAAAGTGATCCCGCTAAGAATAAAGTAATAGAGGTTTACCCACGTCCAACGAATGTTGATGACGTGAGAAGATACATTGCATTTTGCAATTATTACTGGCGATTCATATGTAACTTCGCTGATATAGCGAAACCATTGAATTTACTCCTTAAGAAAAACCAAAAGTTTGAATGGTCTAAGGAATGCGAAACTGCTTTTAATACTCTTAAGTCTAAACTATTAAACCCACCAATACTATGCTACCCTGATTTCGACAAACCATTTGTCATTACTACTGACGCATCAGACTTCGCTCTAGGTGCAGTTCTTTCACAAGGAAATATAGGCTCTGATTTACCTATTTGTTATGCTAGTAAAGCACTACAAAAGCATGATTTAAACAAACCAATAATCGAAAAAGAGCTATTAGCCATGCATTGGGCTATAAATTATTTCCGTCCATATGTTTATGGAAAAAGATTCTATGTTGTTACGGACCATAGACCTCTAATCTCATTATTTGTACATAAGAATCCATCTTCAAAGATGACTAGAATTCGAGTAGATCTTTCAGACTACGATTTTGAGATTATATACAAGAAAGGAAAAATCAATACCAATGCGGATGCACTATCACGCATAAAAATAGATACACAAACACTCACAAATCTTATACCAAAACAAGATAACAAAGTCCACTAGGAAGCTAGACCTTCCAAATGAAGACGAATTATTGAGACATTTGAAGAAAAAAGATATGAAAAAGATATGCGTAGCTAGAAGAAGTAAAACAAAAATTGCACAAACTACGGATAACATTAAAGGAGTTACAAAGCCAATTGAGCCTGATCAACTCTATTGTTGGAATTGTACATCCATTAGTGATATACGCAGAGTGAATAGATTACAATTTGTAAACAATGATAAGCTTAGAAAGCAGTTTAAAAAAGGTACCATACACGTTACGAAAAACGATGTAACCGTGGTAATGAGCGAAGAACCTACGAAGCCGATTTCGATGGTGAAATTCATTGCAGACATTGAAAAGTTAAGAATTTATGAACTAGCGCTAGATGAAAATGATAAAATATTCAAAACTATTGAAAAAGAAAATTTTAAGAAAATGGTTAACCAAATACAACAAAATAAACCAGCTGGTAATAGAGGAATATCACAACACTCCTCTCGGTGGACACTAAGGAATAAGAAAAACTTTATTAAGATTAAAACAGAAATATACATGGCGTAAAATGAAACAAATGGTATACAAATATATAACTACTTGCGAGAAATGTCAACGAAATAAACAAATAAGGCACACAAACGAAGAATTACAATTAACTGCTACTCCAAATACATCATTCGAAACAGTCGAAATAGACACAGTAGGACCTTTGCGACTATCAAATGGTTTTAGATACATTTTAACCATGCAATGTGAACTTACAAGATTTATCGTCACATATCCAATGGTTAACAAAGAAGCGAAAACAATTGTCAAGACACTTGTTGAACAATTGATATTGAAATATGGAACATTTAAAATACTAAAGTCAGACAGAGGTACAGAGTTCACCATAACACAGAATTGTTACAGATAAAACAAACATTCTCCACACCTTACCATCATGAAACTATAGGTACGGTTGAAAGAAATCACCGTGTACTGAACAAATACTTGCTTAACTTTGCAAACGATGATGACTGGGATAACTGGTTACCATACTATACATTTGCTTACAATACATCACCACACGTAGACACAGGGTATACCCCACACGAACTAATTTTCGGTAAATTACCAACTTTTCCAACTGAAAATTTGTATACTGATAAAGGTAGATATAACATAGACGATTACGCTTACGAATTAAAAGCTTGATTAAAGTTATCTACTGAGAAAGCAAGATAATACACATTAGAAGCAAAAGTGAGAAGACAGTTAGCAAGCAAACAAACTAGTAACCCTATACGATTGAAAGTAGGTGATAAAGTTTTATTAAAGACGAATAATAGAAGAAAAACTGACAGTCCTTATTCAGGTCTCTATAAAGTTGTAGAGATACTAGATAGTAATGTAGTGGTACAAAACAAAAAACTATACATAAGAACAATTTGAAAATATACAATAAAAATTAAATAAAATTTTTTTAACAAATAAATTGATAGTCGTAATGAAAATGTTTTCACTTCATTATACAAACTTATACCTTATTATATAAATTTATTATCATAAACATTTATATTTATACACTTATCATATTGCATAATCATTTTAAAGTAAATTAATAAATAAAAATTAACAATTATAAAACATAAAAAAAACGTATTGTAATACTAAATATTTTCACACAAAAAAAAAATATTCTTACATATATATTTACATATCTATGCATAAATATTTTTTTTCTTTGACGGGTAAGGGTGTAATGGTATATCTATGGTTGACCTTACTCAATGTTAAGGCCGCCTTTGATGACTATTACAGTCATATTCTTTAAACCACTTGTGTTCTAATTTAAAAAGAGCTAACCGCTGCATTTTTATAATTTATGGCATGAGTCAGAAAACGATACTTCTGACATAAATTGCTTGCCACTTAAAATTCGGTTAAGAGCTCATGTGGTGTCAAATATATTGAGACCACACAAATCGGAACACATGTGAATATGAGACACATGACAAGCAAATGCACAGTAAATACTTGCTATGCATTTCTTGTCTTAAGTGGCCCTTAAGGGCCCATTACTTAAGACTTCAGACTTAACGCTCGTTGTCAACGCGCGCTTGCCATTACACAAACAATTTCTTAAAAATTTTTTAAACACGCCCCAGATAAAACAACAAATATACTAAAAAATCGCTCTCACATGAGAATTTTTTCTCCTACTTTTCTCCTACTTTGTATAATGCGAAATTTGTTTGTGTAATAGTAACATTTGAAATTTTAAGAAATGTGTTGACGAAAATCAAAAGATTTTCATATTTCTTCAACCACCCTCGTGTTTTTGCATATACAGTCGGATTTGGTCGGCATGCAAAATTTAATTTATTTTGAGAAATGGAAGCGTAAACATCGTTTAAATGCACGCATGATTTGTCGTTAGCATGCGATGCTTTGCAAATATGAATGAATTGTATCTTTAATTTTAAATATTTGTATTTTCTACCTAGGTAAAATTTTTTAAATTTCCAAAACATTTTATTAAGAAGAATTAAAATATTAATAACCTTGGGCTAAAAAAAAATAACCAAACATTAAATTACAATAAAAGTTTTGTTTTAAATATTAATTGCATTATGCACCTACGGTAAATTTGTTATTAAAAAATACCAAAAAAAAAAAATTAAATTATATAAAATATAATATATATAAAAATAAATATATAAATTGAAATCATAAAAATAAATATAAATATATAAATTAAAATTATAAATTAAATGTAACACATCATTTTTCGTAAGGAAATTACGCATAGCAGCCGCTGTCGATACTTCAGCGATTGCTTTAATACTGATGAGTGAACAAATTTTGCATTGTTTGCTGGAGGCGTGTTTAAAAAATTGTTGGTAAATTTAATGTGTAATAGCAAGAGAAGACTTCGTGTGTTTGTTCAACGCGCGTTGATGTCTAAGGGCCACTTTAGACAGCAACGCGCGTTGACAAACACACGAAGTCTTCTCTTGCTATTACACATTAAATTTTTTGGTATATTTTAATAACAAATTTTCCGTCGGTGCACAATGCAATTAATATTTAAAACAAAATTTTCATTGTAATTTAATGTTTGGTTATTTTTTTTTAGCCCAAGGTTATTAATATTTTAATTCTTCTTAATAACATGTTTTGGAAAATAAAAAATTTTACCTAGGTAGAAAATACAAATATTTAAAATAAAAGATACAATTTATTCATTGTTGCAAAACATCGTCTGCTAACTATAAATCATGCGTGCATTTAAACGATGATTACGCTTCCATTTCTCAAAATAAATTAAATTTTGCATGCCGACCAAATCCGACTGTATATGCAAAAACACGAGCGTGGTTGAAGATATATCAAAATTTTTTGATTTTCGTCAACACATTTCTTAAAATTTCAAATGTTACTATTACACAAACAAATTTCGCATTTCACAAAGTAGGAGAAAAAATTCTAATGTGAGAGCGATTTTTTAGTATATTTGTTGTTTTATCTGGGGCGTGTTTAAAAAATTTTTAAAAAATTGTTTGTGTAATGGCAAGCGCGCGAATTATATTAGATTAAAACGCACAAAACTTTAGTTCAATGCTCACTTTATTAAATGAATCTTAAGACTAACTTATAACTAACAATTTTTCTTATATTTATAATGAGGATTCGAAGTATCGAATCCTGATAAGACAATTCGTTGTTTGGTTAGGCCGAACAACGATAATAATATTTTAAGTTACAATGTTTATTTAAAGATAATAGAATATGATAAAATATAATGTAGATCTTTCGTTGTTTGATTAGGTCGAACAACGATAATAAAATGTTTATATTTATAGTGAGGATTCGAAGTATCGAATCCTGATAAGACAATTCGTTGTTTGATTAGGTCAAACAACGATAATAAAATATTTAATATATGGTTAAGATAAGAGAATGTAACTCCTCGACCCCTTGATTCGAGATACTCCTGGATCTCGTTATTATAAATGTATGTGAGAAGTAAGGAAAAACAAAAAAAAAAAAATTATACAATTCCATACTTTCTTTTAATTTGGTTTAGTTCGATTTCTTCGACTTTATTGTCTTGGATATTATTTACAATTTTTATTCGGTCCTTTCTTTTATAAAGATATAACACAATTATAATGATTAATACAATTATTATACCAAATGTAATACTAATTCCATACGATACTTTTTTGTGACAAAACAATTCTTTTATTTCTTTTATATTTTTAAATTTTTCTAAATGTATATTTTCAAATTCTGGTATTTCTTGCGTTAATGAATTATCCAATTGTAATTGATATTTTTCATAGAATTAATTTTTTTTTGATTATTATATTTAATGTTTGAAATTTTTATTTGACAGTTTGCAAAATTAATTAAATTATTAAATTATTTTTATTCAAAATTACTTTCCTTTTTGTACGATTTTGGAATAGGCTTAAATTTACAGCATTTTTTATTAATATAGAATCATCATGATAGTAAAGATTAATGTGAACTTAAGTATCTGTAAATTTAGAGGGTCTTTTAATGTTTGATGTGTGAACATTTTTTAGTATTCTTTTTATAAATTTAGGTTCTTCTTTATGTCTAACGTTCCTATAATTCTTTATAAAACCTTCTTCCCTGTTTTCTACATAGTTTTCTCGGTTTTGGTTTTGTTTAAAAATTGTTCTGTTTTTCATTTGATGTATTCTTTCTTTAATGATACTATGTTCCACCTTGTTGTTTTGAACTTCTAATGGTGAAGTTTTTATAGTGCTATGATAAGAATTATTGTAAAATGTAACGGCATTACACATTTGAGAAGCGATGGGACGTTTTTGTTCTAAATTTAATGTTCTAATCCGTTCAGTAATGGTATTATTTAATCTTTCAATATCAGAGTTCCCTGTATGGCTATTCGGTTTGGTAACATGATACTCTATACCTTCTGCAGTTAGAAAATCTCGCACATTTCTTGAGTTGAACTCATTGTCAAAGACAAACTTGTTTATATGTCCCTTAATGGCTAAAAATTTATTTATCTTCCCGATTATAGTTTGATTAAAAAATACATGTTTCGAAAACTTGTCTATAAACACTACAAATGATTCTTTACTATTGACATAAGTATCTACATGAACAATTTCATTGATCGTATTTGGAGTTTCTGTTATTTGAAATTTAGGCTTTATTGGGTTACGCTCATATTTCCCACTATTGCATATATCGCAATAGTTAATTATTTCATGTATTTTTATTTTTAGTTGCGGATGATAGGTTTTGTGTTTTATTCCCTCATATGTCGGTATAAATCCTGAATGTCCGACTTCAAGTTTGTGAAATAATGATATTTGTTTTTTGAGTTCTGTTTCTTCTTCTAAGTCTGATGCAAAATAGCTGCACTTTACGAAAGATATACTTTTTGTATTTGAAAAGGAACTTAATAGAGTTTGTTGTAACTTATTGTAATAATAATTATTGAGTTTAGAAAATATTGCTATTTTTCCTTCATCAAAGTGTCTTCTTATTATATTGGTAACGTTTCTGGAGGAAATATCTTCCTTGTCTATAAAAATACGCTTGTTTTTGAAAACATTTACTGCTTCAGTTTCCTTATTTTCATCTAGTATAATTTGTTTACTAAAGCGATTTACGACAGTGTCAAGAATTGTAAAGTGATCGTTGAAATTTTCTGGCTGAGAATGAATAGTCTCACCTTCATTTGAATTGTCAATATCATTAGTTCTAATAATTGATATATTTTCTTGAGAATAATTGGTTTGAACTTCCATTGAAATTTGGTCTGATTGTTCTCCAGCATTTAAATTTTTGATTTTTAGCAAATCATCTAAGTTAATATTGAAATTGTCGGATTCTAATTGATTGATCTCGTCCCAATTGGTACGGCTTAGAAAATCGACTATTTTATCCCTATTTTATCCCTTAGTTTTTCAAAAGCTGTGATATAATTTGGGGACATATGTTCCTTCAATGAGGTACTAAATATTAAGATATCGTCGAGATACACGACACAAATTCTATTTATGTAATTTTGAAGTACAGAATTCATAAGATGTTGAAACGCCGATGGAGCATTTTTAAGTCCAAAAAGGCATTCACAAGAATTCATAATGGCCTAGTGGAGTAGAAAATGCAGTTTTTTCACGTCATTTTCATCCATCAAAATTTGATGGAAGCCTTTGGCAAGATCAATAGAAGAAAAATATTGAGCCTTACCAAGTTTGTCCATAATTCCATCAATATTAGGAATTGGGAATTTGTCGCTCACCGTAACTTCATTTAGTCTTCGGTAATTAAAAACAATTTGCCATTTTTGGGAACCGGACCTGTCAACTTTTTTAGGAACTAACCACAAGGGACTATTATAAGCAGAATTGCTTTCTTTAATTATATTGTGTTCTAGCATTTTTTTTATCTGCTTTTGAATTTCAATTTCGTGGGTTTGGGGGTATCTATAAATTTTTGAATAGATTGATCGGTTGGTTGTGGTTAATATTTTGTGCCGTATTTCATGGGTACAGGAAAGTTTATTCCCTTCTTTGAAAAAAAGTTAGTTAAATTGTTGTAATTAATTTTTACTAATTGTATTTCTACCTGATTTAAATGATTTAAGTCTAAGTTCCTAATATCGCTAAATTCAAGTACGCTAATTTCCTGGTCTATATATGGGTTAGAATTTTCGAAAGGTATGGTTGTTCCTAATATATTAATAAATTTGTTTTCTACATCTATCTTAGCTTTAAGAGGGATGAGAAAATTTTGGCCTATTAACGCTTTATAATTTTCGCTATTCAAGTTAATTACCTTCCAGGAGAAGGTACCTGTGACATTAAATTCTCTAGGTATTGGAGTAATAACTTCGAAAGTGACTTGATTTATTCCGTTTATTGTTCTATAGCAAAGAGGACTAGAGAGTTTTTTTTCGATGAAATGTTTTTCTAAAATACCTGGTTTTATTATACTGGTATCCAAGCCAGTGTCTATAAAGCACTTAATTTTTCTGTTACCTATTGTTATAGTTACTATGGGTAATTTGCAGAATGAGGCGTTTGGAAAAAATTTACATCTTGTTATTTCTCTATGTTATCAATTTCCATTAATTCTATTTCATTAAATGTTGGTTTATTATACCTATTAAAGTTGGGATTATTATTATTTTTATATTGAAACGAATTGTTGTTATTATTTCTATTCTAACGCTATCTCCCAGATCTCGAACATAATTTCCATCTTCTCCACTAATTTTTTTTATTAATCACAATCTGTATACCGTAATTTATTAATTGCTGGTTTTCATTACACAATGAAATTGTTATTTCTACAGATTTAATGAAACCACTTGGATAACATCCTTGGAAGTGAATACATTTTGGTGTGGTTGATGATGTTGTTGTTGTATGACTTGTTCCTGCTTTTTAATGATTTCTTCGAGTTCACTAATTTTATTTTGGTACTCCATATTTAAGTCGATTCTTGAATTGTCAAACTGTGAAATGTTCTTTAATTGTTTATCTGGCATTTGCTCAACTTGTTATAAATGTTTATTATGTGGTATATATTCTTTTTAGTTATATATGTCCATAAAGATCAAACTTTTTGCGAACTCTCGAATTTAACAGTACTTCACAATGAATAATTTATAATTTGGTTTAAATCAAAAATTAATACCGCAAACACCATTTTTTTTATATCTTCACTTTTTCATTTAATGTGTTTAGAATTAACTGTTAGAAATAGTTTATAGTTTCTTTAAATCCTTAGATTTTAAAGTATACCGAGTTTTTCGACTGCGCCAAATTTATGTTTAATTAAAACACGTGTTTTTTTTTTATTTAAAATATTTAGTAGTTTAATATTTTTTAAGACATGGTTTTACAGAGTGAATCTTAAGACTACCATAACTTATAACTAACAACTTTGCTTATATTAATAGTGAGGATTCGAAGTATCGAATCCTGATAAGACAATTCGTTGTTTGGTTAGGCCGAACAACGATAATAATATTTTTAGTTACAATGTTTATTTAGAGATTGTAAAGTATAATACGGTATGTAATTATAATATAATACAATGAGAACATTTCATTGTTTGGTTAGGCTGAAGAGCGATAACAATGTTTTTAGTTACAATGTTCAGTTAAAGATAATAGAATATAATAAAACATAATGTAGATCTTTCGTTGTTTGATTAGGTCGAACAATGATAATAGTACAATGCAATTTAGATATTTCGTTGTTTGATTAGGTCAAACAACGATAATAAAATATTTAATATATGGTTAAGATAAGAGAATGTAACTCCTCGACCCCTTGATTCGAGATACTCCTGGATCTCGTTATTATAAATGTATGTGAGAAGTAAGGAAAAACAAAAAAAAAAAAATTATACAATTCCATACTTTCTTTTAATTTGGTTTAGTTCGATTTCTTCGACTTTATTGTCTTGGATATTATTTACAATTTTTATTCGGTCCTTTCTTTTATAAAGATATAACACAATTATAATGATTAATACAATTATTATACCAAATGTAATACTAATTCCATACGATACTTTTTTGTGACAAAACAATTCTTTTATTTCTTTTATATTTTTAAATTTTTCTAAATGTATATTTTCAAATTCTGGTATTTCTTGCGTTAAGGAATTATCCAATTGTAATTGATATTTTTCATAGAATTAATTTTTTTTTGATTATTATATTTAATGTTTGAAATTTTTATTTGACAGTTTGCAAAATTAATTAAATTATTAAATTATTTTTATTCAAAATTACTTTCCTTTTTGTACAATTTTGGAATAGGCTTAAATTTACAGCATTTTTTATTAATATAGAATCATCATGATAGTAAAGATTAATGTGAACTTAAGTATCTGTAAATTTAGAGGGTTTTTTAATGTTTGATGTGTGAACATTTTTTAGTATTCTTTTTATAAATTTAGGTTCTTCTTTATGTCTAACGTTCCTATAATTCTTTATAAAACCTTCTTCCCTGTTTTCTACATAGTTTTCTCGGTTTTGGTTTTGTTTAAAAATTGTTCTGTTTTTCATTTGATGTATTCTTTCTTTAATGATACTATGTTCCACCTTGTTGTTTTGAACTTCTAATGGTGAAGTTTTTATAGTGCTATGATAAGAATTATTGTAAAATGTAACGGCATTACACATTTGAGAAGCGATGGGACGTTTTTGTTCTAAATTTAATGTTCTAATCCGTTCAGTAATGGTATTATTTAATCTTTCAATATCAGAGTTCCCTGTATGGCTATTCGGTTTGGTAACATGATACTCTATACCTTCTGCAGTTAGAAAATCTCGCACATTTCTTGAGTTGAACTCATTGTCAAAGACAAACTTGTTTATATGTCCCTTAATGGCTAAAAATTTATTTATCTTCCCGATTATAGTTTGATTAAAAAATACATGTTTCGAAAACTTGTCTATAAACACTACAAATGATTCTTTACTATTGACATAAGTATCTACATGAACAATTTCATTGATCGTATTTGGAGTTTCTGTTATTTGAAATTTAGGCTTTATTGGGTTACGCTCATATTTCCCACTATTGCATATATCGCAATAGTTAATTATTTCATGTATTTTTATTTTTAGTTGCGGATGATAGGTTTTGCGTTTTATTCCCTCATATGTCGGTATAAATCCTGAATGTCCGACTTCAAGTTTGTGAAATAATGATATTTGTTTTTTGAGTTCTGTTTCTTCTTCTAAGTCTGATGCAAAATAGCTGCACTTTACGAAAGATATACTTTTTGTATTTGAAAAGGAACTTAATAGAGTTTGTTGTAACTTATTGTAATAATAATTATTGAGTTTAGAAAATATTGCTATTTTTCCTTCATCAAAGTGTCTTCTTATTATATTGGTAACGTTTCTGGAGGAAATATCTTCCTTGTCTATAAAAATACGCTTGTTTTTGAAAACATTTACTGCTTCAGTTTCCTTATTTTCATCTAGTATAATTTGTTTACTAAAGCGATTTACGACAGTGTCAAGAATTGTAAAGTGATCGTTGAAATTTTCTGGCTGAGAATGAATAGTCTCACCTTCATTTGAATTGTCAATATCATTAGTTCTAATAATTGATATATTTTCTTGAGAATAATTGGTTTGAACTTCCATTGAAATTTGGTCTGATTGTTCTCCAGCATTTAAATTTTTGATTTTTAGCAAATCATCTAAGTTAATATTGAAATTGTCGGATTCTAATTGATTGATCTCGTACCAATTGGTACGGCTTAGAAAATCGACTATTTTATTTTCTTTCCCTGCTATATAGTCTATTCTCGCATCGTTTTCTCCTAATTGCACTAACCATCTTTGTAACCTAGGGTTAATATCCTTACCAGAATTTTTTGCTTGCAACCACTTTAGTGGTTGGTGATCTGTTTGTAGATCAAACTCCCTTCCAAAAATATAGGGTCTAAAGTATTTTACTCCCCATACTATCGCCAATAGTTCTTTCTCGATAGTAAAATAATTTTTCTCGTGATCATTTAGTGTTCGTTAAGCGAACGAAATTGGATGCCCTTCTTGTGTTAGAACTGCGCCAATTGCGAAATTGCTGGCATCAGTAATGACCTTGAAACGTTTATTAAATATAGGGTATCTTAGTATTGGAGGATTTATTAACATATCCCTTAGTTTTTCAAAAGCTGTGATATAATTTGGGGACATATGTTCCTTCAATGAGGTACTAAATATTAAGATATCGTCGAGATTCACGACACAAATTCTATTTATGTAATTTTGAAGTACAGAATTCATAAGACGTTGATACGCCGATGGAGCATTTTTAAGTCCAAAAAGGCATTCACAAGAATTCATAATGGCCTAGTGGAGTAGAAAATGCAGTTTTTTCACGTCATTTTCATCCATCAAAATTTGATGGAAGCCTTTGGCAAGATCAATAGAAGAAAAATATTGAGCCTTACCAAGTTTGTCCATAATTCCATCAATATTAGGAATTGGGAATTTGTCGCTCACCGTAACTTCATTTAGTCTTCGGTAATTAAAAACAATTTGCCATTTTTGGGAACCGGACCTGTCAACTTTTTTAGGAACTACCCACAAGGGACTATTATAAGCAGAATTGCTTTCTTTAATTATATTGTGTTCTAGTATTTCTTTTATCTGCTTTTGAATTTCAATTTCGTGGGTTTGGGGGTATCTATAAATTTTTGAATAGATTGATCGGTTGGTTGTGGTTAATATTTTGTGCCGTATTTCATGGGTACAGGAAAGTTTATTCCCTTCTTTGAAAAAAAGTTAGTTAAATTCTTGTAATTAATTTTTACTAATTGTATTTCTACCTGATTTAAATGATTTAAGTCTAAGTTCCTAATATCGCTAAATTCAAGTACGCTAATTTCCTGGTCTATATATGGGTTAGAATTTTCGAAAGGTATGGTTGTTCCTAATATATTAATAAATTTGTTTTCTACATCTATCTTAGCTTTAAGAGGGATGAGAAAATTTTGGCCTATTAACGCTTTATAATTTTCGCTATTCAAGTTAATTACCTTCCAGGAGAAGGTACCTGTGACATTAAATTCTCTAGGTATTGGAGTAATAACTTCGAAAGTGACTTGATTTATTCCGTTTATTGTTCTATAGCAAAGAGGACTAGAGAGTTTTTTTTCGATGAAATGTTTTTCTAAAATACCTGGTTTTATTATACTGGTATCCGAGCCAGTGTCTATAAAGCACTTAATTTTTCTGTTACCTATTGTTATAGTTACTATGGGTAATTTGCAGAATGAGGCGTTTGGAAAAAATTTACATCTTGTTATTTCTCTATATTATCAATTTCCATTAATTCTATTTCATTAAATGTTGGTTTATTATACCTATTAAAGTTGGGATTATTATTATTTTTATATTGAAACGAATTGTTGTTATTATTTCTATTCTAACGCTATCTCCCAGATCTCGAACATAATTTCCATCTTCTCCACTAATTTTTTTTATTAATCACAATCTGTATACCGTAATTTATTAATTGCTGGTTTTCATTACACAATGAAATTGTTATTTCTACAGATTTAATGAAACCACTTGGATAACATCCTTGGAAGTGAATACATTTTGGTGTGGTTGATGATGTTGTTGTTGTATGACTTGTTCCTGCTTTTTAATGATTTCTTCGAGTTCACTAATTTTATTTTGGTACTCCATATTTAAGTCGATTCTTGAATTGTCAAACTGTGAAATGTTCTTTAATCGTTTATCTGGCATTTGCTCAACTTGTTATAAATGTTTATTATGTGGTATATATTCTTTTTAGTTATATATGTCCATAAAGATCAAACTTTTTGCGAACTCTCGAATTTAACAGTACTTCACAATGAATAATTTATAATTTGGTTTAAATCAAAAATTAATACCGCAAACACCATTTTTTTTATATCTTCACTTTTTCATTTAATGTGTTTAGAATTAACTGTTAGAAATAGTTTATAGTTTCTTTAAATCCTTAGATTTTAAAGTATACCGAGTTTTTCGACTGCGCCAAATTTATGTTTAATTAAAACACGTGTTTTTTTTTTATTTAAAATATTTAGTAGTTTAATATTTTTTAAGACATGGTTTTACAGAGTGAATCTTAAGACTACCATAACTTATAACTAACAACTTTGCTTATATTAATAGTGAGGATTCGAAGTATCGAATCCTGATAAGACAATTCGTTGTTTGGTTAGGCCGAACAACGATAATAATATTTTTAGTTACAATGTTTATTTAGAGATTGTAAAGTATAATACGGTATGTAATTATAATATAATACAATGAGAACATTTCATTGTTTGGTTAGGCTGAAGAGCGATAACAATGTTTTTAGTTACAATGTTCAGTTAAAGATAATAGAATATAATAAAACATAATGTAGATCTTTCGTTGTTTGATTAGGTCGAACAACGATAATAGTACAATGCAATTTAGATATTTCGTTGTTTGATTAGGTCAAACTTTGTAAGTAGTTCATTCACCTCAACTGCAAAACCGAAACAAAACTAGAAAATGTCAGTAAGAGCAATGCACGAGAGAAAAATCTAGTAACCGAAAAGTGGTGAAAAGTTTGAAAGAACCCTCGGCGCCAAATATGAAGTTAACAGGACCGTGACTGTTCTAGAAGAATTTTGCAGTTAGGCAAAAGGAGTATAAAAGCCGTATCAATGCGTTGTTCGGTCTTCTGATTTCTTCATCGTGGTCAGAAACAGTCTAAAAATTGTTTTTCTATAAAAGTATAGACTTTAAAAAAAAATAAATTGACCATTTATGAGTGTTTGAGTGCGCTTAAATAAGAAATTTTAAAAACGAAAAAGAGAAATTGAATAATATATTAAAAAAAGACAAATATTTAAGTCGAACATTCAAATAAAAATACCGCCAATGAAATATTAAAACGAAAAAAAATCATATTTTTTTATTTAAAAACTAATCAGTTGTAAGAATCTGAAAAATTAAAAGAAAATTAAAAGAAAAAAAAATAAACTACTTGAGAGTACTTTTAAAAAAAAATTTTTTTGTTCTTAAAGATTTATATCAACCATTACTGGTTTGCCAAGTTCGTTTGTTATATTAATAATCTTCTTTTATTGTATAGTTATTTTTTTATATACACATTTTTTTTAAACATAATTTTATTTGTTGGAATAAAATTTTTTTTTTCTTAAATGAGATAATGTCCAGTTAACGGTAATGAAGAAACAAAATCGGTTTTCTATACACCCCCGTTTATATTTATATGTTAATTATATGTATATTTTTAACAACTTTTTATACATCAATATATATCACATTTTTTTTATATACCATATTTTAATTTTGATATGATTTCCTTGAGGAAACAGCCTCAAAAATAAAATTTATATAGGTACAACGGCAGCTAGGATGATATCATCGCAGCGGCAGTAGTAAGTACACAAAATTGTTCGGTTGTGCAACATTTTTTTTAACATTCGACATTATTTAATTTAATAGAAGCAAAGAAAAACCTTGTATCAGAATTAAACCTTTGTAACCATACATATGTCTCGTTTAGTTGAGGTAACTCTTCTTGAGATTAAAAATTTTTTTGTCTAAATAACTTATAATACTATTAACTATGATATTGAATATGTGTGTTGAATAATCTAAACATTGTAAACTACAAATAAAAATGAGAGTATATAATTTTCTTTATGTTTAAAGAGCTTTGTAAAAATAAAATTTCAAGTTGTAAATTTAATCTGAATTACTAATAAAAGGAAATATTGTTATATAAAGGTATATAAATATAAAGAACTTATCGTTTTTTTTATATTTGTTTTACAGAAGAATTACCTGTTGCTGAAAGTTCAGTTAATATTATGCACACAAATTATAATGTGTTGTGAATAAAATTCAACGTGGCAAAAAGGGTGGTACTAAGGTTGTGACCATACTCATCTCTTAGGGGCAGAGCTGCATCTCTGTTAGATAAGATTCATTGTATTTTTTGTTTTTTTTTTAAACTGGTGTTACCTGAATCTGAAGCAACTGAAGTTTTTGTTTTCTGTTTCTTCTTCTAAGTCTGATGCAAAATAGCTGCACTTTACGAAAGATATACTTTTTGTATTTGAAAAGGAACTTAATAGAGTTTGTTGTAACTTATTGTAATAATAATTATTGAGTTTAGAAAATATTGCTATTTTTCCTTCATCAAAGTGTCTTCTTATTATATTGGTAACGTTTCTGGAGGAAATATCTTCCTTGTCTATAAAAATGCGTTTGTTTTTGAAAACATTTACTGCTTCAGTTTCCTTATTTTCATCTAGTATAATTTGTTTACTAAAGCGATTTACGACAGTGTCAAGAATTGTAAAGTGATCGTTGAAATTTTCTGGCTGAGAATGAATAGTCTCACCTTCATTTGAGTTGTCAATATCATTAGTTCTAATAATTGATATATTTTCTTGAGAATAATTGGTTTGAACTTCCATTGAAATTTGGTCTGATTGTTCTCCAGCATTTAAATTTTTGATTTTTAGCAAATCATCTAAGTTAATATTGAAATTGTCGGATTCTAATTGATTGATCTCGTCCCAATTGGTACGGCTTAGAAAATCGACTATTTTATCCCTATTTTATCCCTTAGTTTTTCAAAAGCTGTGATATAATTTGGGGACATATGTTCCTTCAATGAGGTACTAAATATTAAGATATCGTCGAGATTTACGACACAAATTCTATTTATGTAATTTTGAAGTACAGAATTCATAAGACGTTGAAACGCCGATGAAGCATTTTTAAGTCCAAAAAGGCATTCACAAGAATTCATAATGGCCTAGTGGAGTAGAAAATGCAGTTTTTTCACGTCATTTTCATTCATCAAAATTTGATGGAAGCCTTTGGCAAGATCAATAGAAGAAAAATTTTGAGCCTTACCAAGTTTGTCCATAATTCCATCAATATTAGGAATTGGGAATTTGTCGTTCACCGTAACTTCATTTAGTCTTCGGTAATTAAAAACAATTTGCCATTTTTGGGAACCGGACCTGTCAACTTTTTTAGGAACTACCCACAAGGGACTATTATAAGCAGAATTGCTTTCTTTAATTATATTATGTTCTAGTATTTCTTTTATCTGCTTTTGAATTTCAATTTCGTGGGTTTGGGGGTATCTATAAATTTTTGAATAGATTGATCGGTTGGTTGTGGTTAATATTTTGTGCCGTATTTCATGGGTACAGGAAAGTTTATTCCCTTCTTTGAAAAAAAGTTAGTTAAATTCTTGTAATTAATTTTTACTAATTGTATTTCTACCTGATTTAAATGATTTAAGTCTAAGTTCCTAATATCGCTAAATTCAAGTACGCTAATTTCCTGGTCTATATATGGGTTAGAATTTTCGAAAGGTATGGTTGTTCCTAATATATTAATAAATTTGTTTTCTACATCTATCTTAGCTTTAAGAGGGATGAGAAAATTTTGGCCTATTAACGCTTTATAATTTTCGCTATTGAAGTTAATTACCTTCCAGGAGAAGGTACCTGAGACATTAAATTCTCTAGGTATTGGAGTAATAACTTCGAAAGTGACTTGATTTATTCCGTTTATTGTTCTATAGCAAAGAGGACTAGAGAGTTTTTTTTCGATGAAATGTTTTTCTAAAATACCTGGTTTTATTATACTGGTATCCGAGCCAGTGTCTATAAAGCACTTAATTTTTCTGTTACCTATTGTTATAGTTACTATGGGTAATTTGCAGAATGAGGCGTTTGGAAAAAATTTACATCTTGTTATTTCTCTATATTATCAATTTCCATTAATTCTATTTCATTAAATGTTGGTTTATTATACCTATTAAAGTTGGGATTATTATTATTTTTATATTGAAACGAATTGTTGTTATTATTTCTATTCTAACGCTATCTCCCAGATCTCGAACATAATTTCCATCTTCTCCACTAATTTTTTTTATTAATCACAATCTGTATACCGTAATTTATTAATTGCTGGTTTTCATTACACAATGAAATTGTTATTTCTACAGATTTAATGAAACCACTTGGATATCATCCTTGGAAGTGAATACATTTTGGTGTGGTTGATGATGTTGTTGTTGTATGACTTGTTCCTGCTTTTTAATGATTTCTTCGAGTTCACTAATTTTATTTTGGTACTCCATCTTTAAGTCGATTCTTGAATTGTCAAACTGTGAAATGTTCTTTAATCGTTTATCTGGCATTTGCTCAACTTGTTATAAATGTTTATTATGTGGTATATATTCTTTTTAGTTATATATGTCCATAAAGATCAAACTTTTTGCGAACTCTCGAATTTAACAGTACTTCACAATGAATAATTTATAATTTGGTTTAAATCAAAAATTAATACCGCAAACACCATTTTTTTTATATCTTCACTTTTTCATTTAATGTGTTTAGAATTAACTGTTAGAAATAGTTTATAGTTTCTTTAAATCCTTAGATTTTAAAGTATACCGAGTTTTTCGACTGCGCCAAATTTATGTTTAATTAAAACACGTGTTTTTTTTTTATTTAAAATATTTAGTAGTTTAATATTTTTTAAGACATGGTTTTACAGAGTGAATCTTAAGACTACCATAACTTATAACTAACAACTTTGCTTATATTAATAGTGAGGATTCGAAGTATCGAATCCTGATAAGACAATTCGTTGTTTGGTTAGGCCGAACAACGATAATAATATTTTTAGTTACAATGTTTATTTAGAGATTGTAAAGTATAATACGGTATGTAATTATAATATAATACAATGAGAACATTTCATTGTTTGGTTAGGCTGAAGAGCGATAACAATGTTTTTAGTTACAATGTTCAGTTAAAGATAATAGAATATAATAAAACATAATGTAGATCTTTCGTTGTTTGATTAGGTCGAACAACGATAATAGTACAATGCAATTTAGATATTTCGTTGTTTGATTAGGTCAAACTTTGTAAGTACATTGTGACCGAAAAGCTTTCGGAAATTCTCATTTAAAATTCGCGCGCTGTATATTTTTCGATATTTTAAGTTTATGTAGTTGGCAGCACTGTCCTAATACTATGCAAATGAGCGCGAATCTGTCGGACAGTTCGTTTACGGCAGCTGTTGAAACCAGTTCACCTCAGTAGTGCGTTGCGAAAAAAACAATGGAAAAAAATATTGAACAAAGAGTTTGCATCAAATTTTGTTTTTCGAACGAAATTTCGTGTGCAGAATCGTTGCGAATGCTACAAAAGGCTTATGGGGAATCAGTTTTATCGAAAACTCAAGTTTATGAGTGGTACAAAGCCTTTCAGGACTGTCGTACGACCGTCGAAGACATGCCGCGTTCTGGACGACCTTCGACCTCTACCACCGACGAAAACATTGAAAAGGCAAAGGAAATCGTGTTCAAAAATCCTCATGTGAGTGTTAGAGAGATAGCACGAGAGCTAGGCATCGGTCGTGAGATGGCTCGTTTGATTTTGGTGGACAATTTGTGTATGCGACGTGTCAACGCCCGGCTTGTTCCGATTCACCTCAATTTGTTCAACATTATCAACGATTTTAAGGCCAAACATTCAATAAATACCATCGAACAGCCACCGTATTCACCTGATCTTGCACCGTGTGACTTTTTCCTGTTTCCCAACCTCAAATTACCACTCAGAGGAACGCGTTTTGAATCCATAGAAGACGTAAAACAGAATTCGCAGAGGGAACTCAAAGCCATACCGGAAAGCGCCTATAAAAAAAATGTTTTGATGATTGGAAGAAACGTGGCATTTGTGTATCGCTTCAATGGAGCATATTGAAGGAGATAAAATAAATATTGATGAAGATTAAGAATTTTGCGTTTTATTTAAAATTTTCCGGAAACTTTTCGGTCACAATGTAGTTCATTCACCTCAACTGCAAAACCGAAACAAAACTAGAAAATGTCAGTAAGAGCAATGCACGAGAGAAAAATCTAGTAACCGAAAAGTGGTGAAAAGTTTGAAAGAACCCTCGGCGCCAAATATGAAGTTAACAGGACCGTGACTGTTCTAGAAGAATTTTGCAGTTAGGCAAAAGGAGTATAAAAGCCGTATCAATGCGTTGTTCGGTCTTCTGATTTCTTCATCGTGGTCAGAAACAGTCTAAAAATTGTTTTTCTATAAAAGTATAGACTTTAAAAAAAAATAAATTGACCATTTATGAGTGTTTGAGTGCGCTTAAATAAGAAATTTTAAAAACGAAAAAGAGAAATTGAATAATATATTAAAAAAAGACAAATATTTAAGTCGAACATTCAAATAAAAATACCGCCAATGAAATATTAAAACGAAAAAAAATCATATTTTTTTATTTAAAAACTAATCAGTTGTAAGAATCTGAAAAATTAAAAGAAAATTAAAAGAAAAAAAAATAAACTACTTGAGAGTACTTTTAAAAAAAAATTTTTTTGTTCTTAAAGATTTATATCAACCATTACTGGTTTGCCAAGTTCGTTTGTTATATTAATAATCTTCTTTTATTGTATAGTTATTTTTTTATATACACATTTTTTTTAAACATAATTTTATTTGTTGGAATAAAATTTTTTTTTTCTTAAATGAGATAATGTCCAGTTAACGGTAATGAAGAAACAAAATCGGTTTTCTATACACCCCCGTTTATATTTATATGTTAATTATATGTATATTTTTAACAACTTTTTATACATCAATATATATCACATTTTTTTTATATACCATATTTTAATTTTGATATGATTTCCTTGAGGAAACAGCCTCAAAAATAAAATTTATATAGGTACAACGGCAGCTAGGATGATATCATCGCAGCGGCAGTAGTAAGTACACAAAATTGTTCGGTTGTGCAACATTTTTTTTAACATTCGACATTATTTAATTTAATAGAAGCAAAGAAAAACCTTGTATCAGAATTAAACCTTTGTAACCATACATATGTCTCGTTTAGTTGAGGTAACTCTTCTTGAGATTAAAAATTTTTTTGTCTAAATAACTTATAATACTATTAACTATGATATTGAATATGTGTGTTGAATAATCTAAACATTGTAAACTACAAATAAAAATGAGAGTATATAATTTTCTTTATGTTTAAAGAGCTTTGTAAAAATAAAATTTCAAGTTGTAAATTTAATCTGAATTACTAATAAAAGGAAATATTGTTATATAAAGGTATATGAATATAAAGAACTTATCGTTTTTTTTATATTTGTTTTACAGAAGAATTACCTGTTGCTGAAAGTTCAGTTAATATTATGCACACAAATTATAATGTGTTGTGAATAAAATTCAACGTGGCAAAAAGGGTGGTACTAAGGTTGTGACCATACTCATCTCTTAGGGGCAGAGCTGCATCTCTGTTAGATAAGATCCATTGTATTTTCTGTTTTTTTTTTAACTGGTGTTACCTGAAGCTGAAGCAACTGAAGTTTTTGTGTTCTCTATATTTCTATTGGTAATACTGAGCGGTAAGAGCATAGAGAAAGAAATAAAAAAAAAATGAAATATGTCGCAGCGTAGTAGTCAAGACCAGGCACTGCCAGAAGTATTGCCAGCATTTCCTGATTTTGAAGAAAGAATGGTATTACATTCCGGCAGCAGCTAAAAGATAGACTGGAGTATAGAGTGCGAGATCATAAGGGTGACGGAAGCAGCGGAATTGGCCAGAGGCAGAATTTGCAGCTTGAACTCCAGCCCATTAGGCTTGGAAGTTTCCACGACTGCTGCATTGATCATTACGGTTGGGTATCGAGCTCTCCCCATCTTGTATAATGAAAGCTTTTTCCAATTCAGAAAAAAATGAACAACTAAATAATGAAACGAGATTACTTTGCTCGATTTAATTTTTGATAGCTTTTATAATTTTGTCTTTTTTTATAATTATTTTTCTGTGAAGTTAGCTAGTGAAGTAGAAGTTAATTGAATAATAGAATTGTTAAGGTAGAAAAAGGAGTTAAATGCATGATAGAATTATAAGTATAGAAATCGGAGTAGATATGGAAAGAAAAATAATAAATGAATTCGAATATTTGGAAATTATATTTAGGTTATAGGGTAAATTATATTTGTAATATAAATAATAGTAATATATATATAAAATAATTATAAAAATTGTAATATAAAATAAATATAAAAGAAAAAAAAGAGAAAAAAATAAATAAATAAATAGATCATGAAATTTAGCTGAGGTTAGAAGTAGATTATATTATGAACATGATCAGGTACTATAGTAGATTGTTTTTCTTTTATATGAAATATAGCACGAATTATTTTTTTTGTTGATGTCCGCAGTGTAGCCTCAGTTGCCAAGAACCCCACCCCAACACCGGCGAGTGTTCCGGGCTAGCCACCGTGCTATGAGCGGCTTCTGAGGACGCTAATTCTAACAACAGGTGGATACTACAAATGGCGCCCAACGATAGCAACTAACAAGTCGACGACGAGATGAAAGACGAATACCTAAAGACGTACAAAAGGTATTTGAGTTGGTAGCACAGCAAATGGAACGAACACAAGTAACGTTCAGGCGTTTTTATTTGGAACCAAAGTACAACCAAGGTAGTGAAGACATCTAAACATCAACAGACGGACTGACCTACGACAACGACTAGTTAACAAAGACTTGAAAGCTGATGACTACAATGTGTATTGATACAATAACCAACAAGATGCAACATCTGTAGTGTGAGACGAAAGGAAGAACGGTCTTCAATGTATGGATTTTTGTGCTTGTGTTTTTTTTTGGTGTTTTTTTATATTTTTTTTTAAATTGCGCGGTTGACATCTTAGTCCGGTGGGTTAAGAGCGCAACATCTGTCTTGCTTGTTCTCTGCCAATGCAGGTTAGGTATTGCAGCGTAGTGTGGTGATGTTACTTTTACTGATAGCTTTGGAGGTTCTTCATGTGGAATTAGTTCAACGTAAAGTCTTGTCCTCTTCTCCATTAGATTTGGTCTGTATTGTTTTGTTATTGTACTTCGGTGAGGTTCCTTCATATAGAAACATGTCTGTGTGAAGTTGACTTCCCATGATAAGCTAAGTAATTGGATGGCCGGGGAATGGTTTTTGATTTTAGGCTTACATGCTTGCAACAAGTAAAACTGTAAGTGTGGAAGAACCACAAATTAAAAACTCAATTCAGGTAAAAATTTTACCTCGATCTAATGAAGGTAAAATGGAATGGATGTTAAGGTTCCTTTATATAGCACCAGTGTAATATAAAGATGTCCTTCTTCCAGTTTTTGTTTTGTGAATTTGGTTGTTTGTGTGATTCTAATGATGAACCGTCGCTTTAGTATTATCACTTCAACAGATAAAAATAAAAAAATAAAAATTAAAAAAAAAAACTGCCTTAGGTGGAATTGTGTGGACACTACACTTAAGTACCCCCCAAGGCATAATTAACATCAAGTTAAATTAAATTATTATATTCAAATAAGTCAGTTTGTACAATAATTAATCCGATTAACAGTACTACCCAAAGCTTTAATAGTAATT
Organism: Teleopsis dalmanni; assembly: GCF_002237135.1. NCBI lineage: Eukaryota > Metazoa > Arthropoda > Insecta > Diptera > Diopsidae > Teleopsis > Teleopsis dalmanni. The sequence goes on along the minus strand of NC_051846.1, from coordinate 124,632,809 downwards.
GAATTCAATATGCAACAAGTACACAAATTGTCATTATAATAAGTTGATAATAAAGTCAATAAGTATGATGATACAATAAGTTTCTTTTGGTTCCCAAAATTACCTTGATTATTCTTTATCGAGATGTGACCAATCTTACCATTTACTATAAATGATTAAGACATCTTGTTAGCAAATAAACTCATAATTTTCATAGACGTGTATAATTATACATATATTATATATAGATATTGTTGTATTTTCCTTTCTGGCGTTTAATTAGGACCTTGTGGTAGAAGCATTTCTTTTTGTGCGCTTTTCGTTTTGCATGGATGAGAACCAGGATTGACATACCCCTGTAGGTCCTGAAGAAAGTGAAGGGGAAGTGAATAATCCTTGACGTATTAAACTAAAGCAGTAGGCAAGTACGCGACCTATTTATTATCACAAATTGATACAGGAATAACTAGGCCTACCGATATAGTGCCTTCACGAGGCGTCCGTCTATGTGCAGGTGTATTATTTCAGAAACAGCCATCGTTAGCTGAGGAACAGAAAGAGTCTCAACCGGTGAACATATTTGCTGATTTCATGTCGCATATTGAGAAGCTTACACTTATGGATACCTCTAATGAGGGAGTGGAAATGGAAGAAGCTGTGGGAACTTCATCTGTTGCCATGGCAAACAACAACACTCAAAACCTACTGAAGATGCTAGCTCAACAGACATAAGTTATGAATAACGGTATGAGCGAAATGCAAACAAAATTGGGTGCGCTACAGTCACAAGTAAACAACATCCGCAGCTAATCTTCAAACAGGTTGAATGCTGATATGAATGAAAGTACTAGAGTGGAAGGTATAAATATCAGTAAAACAGATGGTAACAAGCAACGAGAATTCATATTGTTTATGGAGGATGACAGCGCTCCCAGAAAGAATATAGACTCAGATCGCTGGCGCATCAAGTTAGACGGGTCCAAAAAGGAGATGTCAGTCGAAAGTTTCATTTTCAGGATTTGAAAGGTGCGAGAACAGTACGAAATCCCATTCCACCAGCTTTTCACTGATTTTTATACCTTAGTAGCAGGTCCAGCCGGAAGATAGTATTGGCAGATACTAGAAGATCATGAAGGTGACAGTACATTTAATTACTTTCAGCTTAAAAGGGAATTGTTAGAGCACTGTAGGTCCTCACAGCGCGACTATGAAATAATTAGGGAAATTGTCGATAAGAAGCAACAGCCAGGGGAAAGCTTCGAGCAATTCTGTACTAGTATTCATAATTAAACTTTTAGATTAAGAAAGAAAATGTCAGAGAAGGAATTGGCTGAAGTTATTAAAGCCAATGTGCTGCCAGTTTATTGTTCGCAGCATCGTTCCAGAGTTTGGCAGAGTTAAAAAGGGAATGCAATAGGACGGAGAAATTGGTAAAAATAAATCGATCGAGGTATAGGCAATAAGATTGCACAACAAAGGGAAGATTACAGAAGAGGCGGTTTTGCAAGGTATGAAGTGGAAGCCTTTGATATTCAAAACAACGTTGTAAAAAGTTCTAACCAAGTAGGTGCAGACCTGAAAGGTAGACACAGATCCGAAGAGCTGAATGAACCGGGGAAAAGGGAAACGTTAGATCTATGCCCATCGCCGTTCCATACTACGCTATGCTATTTCTGTGGGATGCCAGATGACTTTAACCATCTGAACAAAAATATTTCCGAAGAAAAAAGTGTAAGTCCTCGTTTCATGGTATGGTGTGTTTTATTTGTTAGAAAAATATTTCGTATTGTCGTTTTAAAAATAAGACGGGAAACGTGTGGAGGACAGAGACGACCGAGGGTCGATGTCCTCCCTAAAAGAACTCGGGCACCAAATACAGATTCTGAGACGTGAAGAACCTACCATCATCACGTCACAAAGCAATGAAGATGAGTTAGAGCAGAAGTCGTTACACTAAAGGAAGCTTAAGTATGAACAGACCAGAAGAAGAATTTTCAATGAGAAAATCAAAAGTAGAAGATTAAAGAAGATTAGCATAATGCGAGGAAGAAAGAGATTAGCAAAGGTGTGTAAAAAGAAATTAGTATCTGCGATAGTGACATTATCAGAGGATAATAGGCTTTTCGCAGACCGTGGTTGATAGTGAAGATGTCATTGCTTTATTGGATTCTGAAGCCAGTGTGAACTGTATTGGAAAAGGGGCATCAGAGTTTTTAGCGAAACGAACAAAGAAACTGGTGAAACTTCCTGGACAAAGTGTCAAAACCGCAAATGGGGAACACACGGTGGTACAAGGCATGATAACACTGCCAGTAAAATGGGATGGAGTGACGAAACATATGGATTTTTTTATAGTCCCAGCGTTACAACAACATTTCTATTTTGGAATAGAACTTTGGAAAGTATTTAATCTGGGTGTTGTCAGTAGAAGAAATAACAGTGAATGTAAAAATTTGTATTTTAAAGGTCTTGAAGAATTAGATTCTACTACCCTAGACCCAGTAATTGCAAGTAAGCAACACTCAATTGAAAAGGTTCAGTTAGATCGTTTAGAGTCAGTAATTAGTAAGTTTCCTTCGTTTAAAGCGTTAGGGCTCGGAAAAACTTCTTATGAAGAGCATGTCATCGAAGTATTAGATGAGAAGACACCCGTGAAACAGCGACACTATCCGATCTCGCCGGCAATGCAGAAATTAGTGTATACAGAGTTAGATCGTATGCTAGAACTTGAAGTTATTAAGGTAAGCCAGAGCAGTTGGAATTCGCCGGTAACGCTTGTAGTAAGAGGGAAAAAGTATCGGCTGTGCTTAGATGCTAGAAAGGTGAACGAGCGCACAATTAAAGACGCATACCCACTGACACATATTGAAGGGATATTAAGTCGACTACAAGAGACCAGATACATCTCTGCGATAGATTTAAATGATGCAAATACCTTTAGAAAAAAAATCCAGAGAAAAAACTGCCTTTACAGTACCAGGGCGCCCTCTTTACCAGTTTACCGTCATGCTTTTTGGGCTCTGCAATGCGGTCCAAAGAATGTGCCGGTTAATGGACAAGGTAATACCCACCAAATTTTGTGAATGTGTATTTGTCTATCTGGATGACCTGTTAGTGTGTTCAGCAGACTTTGATACACATGTAAATTTATTAGGAAAGGTAGCTGATTGCTTAAATCGAAGTAACCTCACCATTAATGTCGAGAAAAGCAAGTTTTGCTATAAGGAAGTGAAATACCTAGGCTTTATTGAAGGAGACGGCTGATTAAGAACAGATGACAGTAAAGTGGAAATGGAAGCATTCCCTAAGCCTAAAACTTCGAAACAGCTTCGTAGGTTTTTAGGAATGTTGGGCTAGTATAGAAGATTTATTAAAAATTATGCTAGTATAGCAGCTCCATTACACAAGTGTTTAACCAAGCTTAGCATAAAGAAATTTTCTCTAACAGAAGAGTCATTAGAAGCGTTCAAAGCCCTTAAACTTTATCAATGGCCCACGTGCTCATAAATCCAGATTTTTTAAGCGATTTTTCATACAATGTGATGCATCAACACAAGGAGTAGGAGGAGTACTTTTTCAAAAGGACGATAATGACAATGAACATCCCATTGCTTACATGTCTGCTAAACTTAATAGGGCACAACGTAATTATAGCATAACTGAATTGAGCACTCCATGCGGCTGTTTTAAGTATCAAGAAGTTCAGAGCTTATGTAGAGGGGCTATAAGATTTGTCAGGTCGGCTAGCCAGTTGGAGTTTAACGTTACAGGCTTTTGATTTCCAGATAGAACATAGAAAAGGATCGCGCAATGTAGTGCTGGATGCCATATTCAGGATGCATATGGAATAAATTGTTTTAGGCAATAGGAATTTAGATGCAGATTTACAGTCTTAATGCTTTATTTCGGAGGAGTATAAAAATTTGATACAGACTATTTCTACCGATCGAGACAAATTCCCGGATCTATGTGTATCAGAGGGGGATGTATATAAAATAATGGAATTCCGAAGTGGAGATGTAATACAAGAAGATCATGCATGGAAGTTGTGGATACCCACAGACTTACGGCAAAAGTTGATACGGCGGATACACGAGTCTCCTTCATCAGGACACGTAGGTATGCAGAAAACTCTGAGTAAATTACGAGTGAAGTACTTCTGGCCAGGTACGGTGAACGATGTCCATGAATGGATGAAACGTTGCAAAATATGTCCAAAGCTTCGAACAAAATAATAAGACCTCCAATGGGAGCCCAGGTCATCACTGAAAATCCATTTCTACGCTTATATATAGATTTTATGGGACCCTATCCAAGAACACGGTAACACGGTAATTTTTGTATGTCTAGATCATTTTTCCAAATTCGTTTTATTAAAACCAATGAGGGCAGCGACCGCTATGAGCATGGTAAAATACCTCGAGAGTGATATTTTTCAAGTATTTCTATCTGAATTCTTTAAGAATCTTCTGACCAAGTACGGAGTGAATCATGTAAGAACAGCCTTCTACTCGCCTCAAGTCAATGCCGTTGAACGAGTAAATCGTTCAGTGCTGCAAATGATACGAACATATATTGGTGAAAACCAGAAGGATTGGGCTCAACATGTGAGTGATGTGGCTTTTGCATTAAGGAGTGTAACCCACAATGCGACTCAATTAGAGCCCTATTTTGGTGTGTTCGGTTCTCACATGTTACAGCATGGGAAGTCTTTTACTATAAATAGAAAGTTAGATACAATTAGAACGGGGGAGTTTCGAGTTCTTCACCAGACCGACAAGCAACAGGTAATACGAAATAAAATAAGAGAACAATTAAAAGTTGCACATAAGCCAGCAGAAAAGGTATACAACACATGGAAAAAACTAGTAGAGTTTAAAGTAGGGCAATTAGTATATCATCAAAACTTTCGACAAAGTAAGAAAACAGCTGATTTTAACGCCAAACTTGGTCAGAAAAATATTAAATGTATAGTATTAAAACCTATAGGTAGTGCATTGTATGAATTAGGTAACATGCAAGGAAAAAGGCTTGGCGTATTTTACGTCAAAGATATTTTCAGTCGGTAGAGCAGGAGATTCAAATATATGGAGTGGGTCGAAGCCACACGTTGAGCGAAGAAATACAAATAACTTAAATGAAGAAATAAAAACAAAAAAAAGCCTACATTTAGAATTCTTTTACGACTGTGTTTTATATTGCTGGCAACATCGACACCATCGAGCCTGTTATGTAGGCCTGTGTGGGAATTAATTTATTAATAAAGTAGAATTACTTAATATTGTCACACATTACCTCGGGTCTCCTGCGGCATCTAGGGGTACTCTGTATAGCGCCTGACTTCATCACTTGATGCACTTGTAAACGCACAATTCGCATTGTTGGTAAGTTGGTTTTGTATAAAACAAATTATTGTGTTTTTTTAAGAAAATACCAAAAATTTTTTTTGTTTAAAAAATTTGAAATTGTGTGCACAGCCATATTCTTCATTACCACACATAGTACAATTAATTAACGACACATATCACCGAAATTTTTAAGAAGAAAAAATATTATTTTTTTATAAACAAATTCAACATATTTAAAAAGTTTTGTTTTTTTTTTGTTTGTTTTGTTCAATGCAATTAAAGCGAATTCCACTAAAGCTGCACTGATATTTGACTTAGTGAGAAGGGGATAGTATTGCCAAGCAGGAATAATCAACATAAGTACCAAAAGGCAAGTCACATTTTTATGGAAGTGAAAATAAAATGAGCTTTGTAAATAGTTCATTCACCTCAACTGCAAAACCTAAACAAAGCTAGGAAAAGTCAGTAAGAGCAATGCACGAGAGAAAAACCTAGTAACCGAAAAGTGGTGAAAAGTTTGAAAGAAACCTTTGCGCCAAATATGAAGTTAACAGGACCGTGACTGTTCTAAAAGAATTTTGCAGTTAGGCAAAAGGAGTATAAAAGCCGTATCAAGTGCGTTGTTCGGTCTTCTGATTTCTTGATCGTGGTCAGAAACAGTCTAAAAATTGTTTTTCTATGAAAGTATAGACTTTAAAAAAAAATAAATTGACCATTTATGAGTGTTTGAGTGCGCTTAAATAAGAAATTTTAAAAACGAAAAAGAGAAATTGAATAATATATAAAAAAAAAAAACAAATATTTAAGTCGAACATTCAAATAAAAATCCCGCCAATGAAATATTAATGAGAATTAAATAAAATTAATTACCATGAAATAAAAAGATAAAATCACAACATATAATAGGGCTAAGATTGACATACAGTGGTTTAAGAACTTGAGTTCCAGAGTGTGTATGGTGCAGTATTGTTAAACTTTTTCGCTTTATGCAAAGAACAAACGAAAAAAAAACCATATTTTTTTATTTAAAAACTAATCAGTTGTAAGAATCTGAAAAATTAAAAGAAAATTAAAAGAAAAAAAAAATAAACTACTTAAGAGTACTTTTAAAAAAAAATTTTTTTTTTCTTAAAGATTTATATCAACCATCACTGGTTTTCCAAGTTTGTTTGTTATATTAATAATCTTCTTTTATTGTATAGATATTTTTTTATATACACATTTTTTTTAAACATAATTTTATTTGTTGGAATAAAATTTTTTTGTTTCTTAAATGAGATAATGTCCTTATAACGGTAATGAAGAAACAAAATCGGTTTTCTATGCACCCCCGTTTATATTTATATGTTAATTATATGTATATTTTTAACAACTTTTTATACATCAATATATATCACATTTTTTTTATATACCATATTTTAATTTTGATATGATTTCCTTGAGGAAGCAGCCTCAAAAATAAAATTTATATAGGTACAACGGCAGCTAGGATGATATCATCGCAGCGGCAGTAGTAAGTACACAAAATTGTTCGGTTGTGCAACATTTTTTTTAACATTCGACATTATTTAATTTAATAGAAGCAAAGAAAAACCTTGTATCAGAATTAAACCTTTGTAACCATACATATGTCTCGTTTAGTTGAGGTAACTCTTCTTGAGATTAAAAATTTTTTTGTCTAAATAACTTATAATACTATTAACTATGATATTGAATATGTGTGTTGAATAATCTAAACATTGTAAACTACAAATAAAAATGAGAGTATATAATTTTCTTTATGTTTAAAGAGCTTTGTAAAAATAAAATTTCAAGTTGTAAATTTAATCTGAATTACTAATAAAAGGAAATATTGTTATATAAAGGTATATGAATATAAAGAACTTATCGCTTTTTTTATATTTGTTTTACAGAAGAATTACCTGTTGCTGAAAGTTCAGTTAATATTATGCACACAAATTATAATGTGTTGTGAATAAAATTCAACGTGGCAAAAAGGGTGGTACTAAGGTTGTGACTATACTCATCTCTTAGGGGCAGAGCTGCATCTCTGTTAGATAAGATCCATTGTATTTTCTGTTTGTTTTTTAACTGGTGTGGCAACGCTAAATTAAAAGTGACACATAGTTTTTGACATACAGTATGAAACGAGTTAGTTATAGTTAAGCATTGTACGAGAAGAGTAAGAAATTGAAACGTGTTAAAAATAAAGGAAAAACTATTGCTTAAAATATCAGAAGTGGGATTACTCAACATTAATAAAATGTCTGACATCAAAAAACTTCAGCTTTATACTTTAGTTGCATTAAAAGCTTGGTTGGAGGAGCTTGGATGTAAAACAAGTGGTAATAAAAACGAATTAATTCGCCGATTAATTCAAATACCTGAGGAACGCCGTGGTGTTTTTCTAGGAAAAACGACAAAAATATTAAATGATCTGACGCTTACGGAACATGTTGGCGCCGACGCCGATGCATGCGCAAGCAACAACAATAGTAACTCTGAAGAAGATGACAATCATATTCTTGAGGAACAACAAATTATACAAACACATAAAAAGAAGAATCAAATGAGTGAAATTGTAAGTCAGAAACAAATGATAACAGAACAAATGACAGCGAATATGAGTCGAATGAGTGTTATGAACACAAATATTGAGCGAGAAGAAAATAATAACAGTGTCTCTGCTGCACAAGTCAATTCGTTAAAGGAGAACGAAAATGAACTCTTGAAATGGGAGCTCAAACTGTTAAAACGAGAGCTAAACATAGAAAGACGAGAAAAAGAAATTTTAATGAGAGAAAATAAAACATTAAAAAAAGAAAGCCAACAGAATGAAAAAAAAGATTACGCGTTAAATAATAAAGTTAATTTTTCAACTATAAAAGAATTGCTGTCCGAATTTTCTGGAACTGGTGATAATTTTCAGCTTTGGGAAGCACAATTACAAAGTATCCGAACGGCTTATAATCTGGATGATAATAATACTAGAGCACTGATTTCTAACAAACTCAATGGAAAGGCGTTAAAGTGGCTACATACAAGAAACGATTTAATGACTGTACCAATTGAAACCCTAATAAACGATATGGGGAAACTGTTTGAAGACCGCTCAACTAAACTGCAGCTGAAACGTACATTTGAAGCCAGAAGGTGGCAAACAAATGAGACTTTTGAAGAATATTTTTACGATAAGACCATTCTCGCGGGTAAGTTGTGCATTGAAGAAACTGAGCTGCTGGAGTACATTGTGGAGGGGATTCCAGACTATGGTTTATGTTCACAAGCTAAATTACAATGTTTCCGTGACAAGTACCAACTGTTGGAAGCGTTCCACAAAATAAGTCTTCCAAAACCAGCAACACCAAAACAATCATTGACTGTTCGCCAGAACACTTCGAATGAAAAATCAACATCAGCCGATTTTGTGGTTTCTGCATCGACTCGTTGCTATAATTGCAACTCTCTTGGGCATGTTGCAGCTGAATGCCGCAAACCAAAGCGGGAGCCGAGGGCGTGTTACGTTTGTGCGCAAATGGGACATCGAGCAGCTGACTGCTCAATGAGGAAAACGCAAGTTCATTATGCCGACGCTGTTGAGGGTGATAACGAATACGTAAGAAATATAAAATTTAGTTTTAATTATTCAAATATTGATCAGTCACTTTATTTAGAATCATTAATTGACACTGGTAGTCCAATCAGTTTTATACGCCAACAGTTCGTGCCACTTGTTAAGTTAATAAATCAAGAAAAATGTAAAATTTTAAATTTTTGTGGTATAAACAAAAGTCATTTACAAATACTTGGACAAATAGTATGCACAGTTTTATATGATAATAAAAAAATAAATCTTAAATTATTCATAGTAGCTAATGAAACTATGAGTTACCCAGTTCTATTAGGAAGAGATTTTTTGAAGAAAGCTAAATTAAAATTAGTAATACAACATGATCCAACTGAACAGTTAATTAATTTTAATCAAAAGAATAAAGATTGTGATGAAAATACTATTAACGATTTAATGAATATTGAATACCATGAACCAATTCATGAGATTAGTGTTAATAATAGTGATGTTGACTACAATACTAGAAAGAAATTTAATATGTTGTATGAAGATTATGTAAACCGCAAACGTCCAGATGAACCTGAGATAAAGTGCGAAATGAAATTAATTTTAAATGATGATAAACCCTTCCAATACCATCCACGTAGGCTATCCTATCACGAAAAGCAACAAGTAGAGTCAATTATTGACGAGTTAATGAGAAAAAAAGTTGTGAGGCCTAGTAATTCAGAGTATGCATCTCCTATTGTTCTGATTAAAAAGAAAACAGGTGATACCCGATTATGCGTAGATTTCAGAACTTTGAACAAAGTCACATTGAAAGATAACTATCCACTACCATTAATCGACGATTTACTTGATCGACTGGCGGGTAAAACTTTATTTTCATTGTTAGATTTAAAGAGTGCTTTTTATCACGTGCACATGAGTGAGGATTCTATTAAATATACTGCTTTCGTAACTCCATTAGGACAGTTTGAATTTTTAAAAATGCCTTTCGGGTTAAGAAATGCACCTTCGGTTTTCCAACGTTTTGTGAACCAAGTTTTTGACGATTTGATCAGATCAGGAAAAATAGCGATATATTTAGATGATATAATGATCGCCACGAAATCTGCTGACGAACATTTACAAATTTTGACAGAAGTGTTCGACAGACTAGTAAATAATAAATTAGAGCTGCGTTTAGATAAGTGTAGATTCATGGAATCAAAAATAAACTATCTAGGCTATATAATTTCTAAAGAAGGGATACAACCTGACGGGAAGAATATAGAATCAGTTGTTAATTTTCCAGTGCCGCATAACGCTAAAACAGTTCATAGTTTTCTTGGATTGTGTTCATATTTTAGAAGATTTATTCAACAGTTTTCATTATTGGCACAACCATTATATGACTTAGTTCGCAAGAACTCAGTTTTTCAGTTTGGACTAAAAGAAGTAGAATGTTTTGAAACTCTTAAACAAAAATTAATTGATGCTCCTATTCTTGCGATATACGACCCAAGAGACCAAACAGAACTACACTGTGATGCTAGTTCACATGGTTTCGGGGCTATAATGTTACAAAAAAAGGGGGATGGTAAGCTTCACCCAATTTTCTATTTTTCAAAAAGAACAACTGAACATGAATCAAAATATCACAGTTTCGAGTTAGAAACATTAGCTATTATTTATGCTCTACGCAGATTCAGGATATATTTACATGGAATAAAATTTAAAATTGTAACCGATTGTCATTCATTAGCGTTAACCTTAAACAGAAAAGAAATAAATCCCAGGATAGCCAGATGGGCCCTGGAGTTAGAAAATTTTGATTACTCTTTAGAGCACCGTAAAGGAGAAAAGATGCAGCACGTAGATGCACTTAGTAGAAACACGAATATACTAGTGTTAGAAGAAAATACTTTTGAACAAAATCTATCCATATGTCAGTACCAAGATGAGGTAATTAATGAGATAAGGAAGAAATTAGAAAAAGAAGAGAGTAGTTACTTTGAAATGAGAAATGGGTTGGTCTATAAAAAGAAAGGAAACACCATACTGTTTTATGTGCCAAACAATATGGAGAGGAATATACTACAGCTTTATCATGATGATATGGGACATTTCGGATGCGATAAAGTTGCTGATTCTATACTTAAATCTTATTGGTTTCCGAAACTCAGAACAAAAATAAAAGATCATATCGCCAATTGTCTAAAGTGTATAACTTTTTCAGCAAAGTGCGGAAAGCACGAGGGGTATTTACACAATATTCCAAAGGGCTTAGTCTCTTTTGAAACTGTCCACATTGATCATTTTGGTCCAGTTAAAATTAAAAATTCTAAAAAGAAGTATGTATTCTTGATAGTAGACGCTTTTTCTAAGTTTGTTAAATTGTATGCTACGCGAACAACTAGCACAAGAGAAGTTTTAGGGTGTTTAAAATCATATTTTAATTCGTATAGTAGACCAAATATTATTATTTCCGATCGAGGGAGTGCATTTACATCAAAAGACTTTGAAGATTTTCTTAGTTGCTGTAATATTCGACATATAAAAATCGCCACAGGTTCGCCACAAGCGAATGGTCAAGTAGAGAGAATAAATCGGAGTAGCGTAGCGTAGTAGTCAAGACCAGGCACTGCCAGAAGTATTGCCAGCATTTCCTGATTTTGAAGAAAGAATGGTATTACATTCCGGCAGCAGCTAAAAGATAGACTGGAGTATAGAGTGCGAGATCATAAGGGTGACGGAAGCAGCGAAATTGGCCAGAGGCAGAATATTATTTTTTTTTTTTTTATTTAATTTAAATTCAATATGTATTCTGTCACATAGTACGGTGACATTTTACAATTTTTTAATAAATACTATTTGAGACTTGATCATTTACAATTAAAGTAGTTCTCCCTGTAGAGAGCTACTCTTTTCTTTTTAATTTAAGATTTCTTTATAATAAAATTTGATTTTTATAATAAAATTTGAAGCGGCGTTTTCCTTTTCAGTCTCGTAAATATATTTGAGGGGGACATCAAATTCGAAGCTAGGATGTTGGGATGAATTTGTATTCGTTCATGGTATTTTCTAGCTACCTTTTTTACTTCATCTCTTACCGGGATTATCCCAAGGTCCCGATGGATTTGAATGTTAGTTACATACCATGGAGCATTTACTATTTCCCGTAAAGTTTTAGATTAAAATCTTTGAAGAATTTCTATGTTGGATGTTGAGGCTGTTCACCATAATTGAATGCCATAGGTCCATACTGGTTTTAGCACACTTTTATATAAAATAAGTTTATTCTTTAGGGATACTGAAGATTTTTTATTTAGTAGCCAAAACATTTTTCTGTATTGAATCCCAAGGGATTTCCTTTTGTTAAAAATATGTGTTTTCCATGTCAGACGTCTATCTAAGTGCATGCCCAAGTATTTAGCGCTATTTGATTGCGGAATTATTATATTATTAAGTTTAATTTCCGGGCAGGTGTCTTTTCTCATTGTGAATGTAACATGAGTAGATTTTGTTTCATTTGCTTTCATGCGCCAATACTGCAACCATTTTGATATACGATCAAGACCAGCTTGTAGTTTGAATGAGGCTACAGAGGGATCGTTTGCACTCGCCAGGATAGCTGTATCATCTGCAAATGTACCGGTTACAATTCCTACCGTCTTCGGTAAGTCGTATGTGAAAAGCAGATAAAGGGTTGGACCGAGTACACTGCCTTGTGGTACTCCAGCTCTAATATCATGTAGAGAAGACATTTCATTTTCATTGTTGACATAAAAGAGTCTTTTCAATAGATACGATTTTATGAACGTATAATAGTTAAGTGGCAGAAGCTTTTTACATTTGTAAAGAAGTCCTTGGTGCCATACTCGATCAAACGCTTGAGATATGTCCAAAAACGCTGCTGAGCAGTATTCTTTTCGCTCGAAAGTGGTCTGTATTTTTTCAACAATTCTATGAATTTGCTCAATGGTTGAGTGTTTTCTTCTGAATCCAAACTGGTGGTTCGGAATTATTCGTTTCGACTCAATTACCGGCATAAGACGTTTTAAAAATAATATCTCAAGAACTTTTGAAAGAATGGGAAGGAGACTTACTGGACGATAGGATTTTACATCTTCAGCTGGTTTCCCTGGTTTTAGTATCATCTTTATTTCGGCAACTTTCCATTGATCAGGGATGAAACTTTTTAACAAGGATGCATTGAAAAGATGAGTAATAAATATTAAAGCAACATCTGGAAGTTTTTTAAGAATTTCAGCAGTTATGAGGTCATAACCAGGTGCCTTTTGATTTTTAAGAGATTTAATTGTAGAAATTAATTCTCGTTTTTTAAATTTCCTAATTGGTAACTCCATTTGGTAAGTTTCTTCTAAAAATTTGGAAACATTGACATCTATTTCTGAATCGCCAGTCATATCATGTGGAATAAAAACGTTTTTTAGATGGCTTGCGAAAAGTTGAGCTTTTTCAGACGGTTTTTTCGCCCAAGTATTATCTGTATTTTTAAGTGGGGGTCGATAATCTATTGTATTATTTACTTTTTTATTTGCTTTCCATAGAGAATAGTGAGATAAGTGAGACGTGTCGAGGCTATGTAAGAACTTCTGCGTATTTTGTTCCGTCTGTCGTTTCAGCAGAGTCTTTAGATCTTTAATAATTTTGTTAAGTTTCCTCTTGTCTTCAGGAAATCTGGTACGATGCCATATTTTTCTAGCATTTCGTTTATCCTTTAGTTTTTTTGTGATCTCCCCAGTATACGTTACTAGATTCTTCATATAGACTTTTGGAGGAGGAGTAGCTTCCCATGCTGCCTCTTGAATAGATCTGGTTAGGTATTCAGTCGCTTCAATTATATCTTCTTCAGTTTTTAGTGGCATTTTGACGTTTAGAGACGATGACAACATTGTTTCAAATATAGTCCAATTTGTATGCTTGTTGTATAATTGACATTTTTGGATCTTATTTCTAAGGTCTTTATCTATTATTACAATCACTGGAGAATGGTCCGATGATAACTCTAAGCTGGTCTTACATTGCACATGTTCATAAAGGAAGCCTTTGGTAACGCAGAAATCAATAAGATCAGGAATTTTATCTGTATCTGATGGCTCTCCTGTGGAAAAAACTTTAAGTTTCAAGAGTCTCACTGCTTTGTATAATTCACGTCCCTTTGTTGTGGTTAGTCGTGATCCCCAGAATATATTTTTCGCATTGAAGTCGCCACCAGTTATAAATCGATTCCCTAATGTTGAAAAAAATTTTGTGTAGATTTCTTTCTTCACATTATGTTTTGGTGGGCTATATATGGCAGATATAAGAATTGGTCCGACTGAGTCCTCGATCATAATATTTGTGGCTTGAATTTCATCAGTGCTATAGTGAGTACATTCATAATGTTTAAGTGTTCTTTTAATTAATACTGCAGAGCCTCCATGAGCTTTTCCGTCCGGATGCGGAGACTGATAGAAACAATAGGATGGAATTTAAAAAACTTTTTTTTGTGAAATGAGTTTCTGAAACTAATAATACATCTACGTTATTTTTTGATAGAAATAATCTCAGTTCAGAGGAATGTTTTGACAACCCATTGGCATTCCATAAGACGAGCTTTATGGGCATATGGTTTGTTTAGAAACAAGACTTACTAAAAGATTTGTCATGGTAGTTATTTGATTCATTACTTCCCGCATTAGTTTCATCATTTCTTTCATTTCACTCACCAATGCATCGCTGTGAAGATTATTTTTATTGAAAGAAATTTGATCTATTTGGTTGGCAGCAACTTGAGCGTAAGTTTGCTGAGAGTTTTTATTTGGAGTAGTTTGACCTGGTTGAGCGCGTGCAGGTTGAGCGAAAGTTTGCTGTTTTTCGTGTTGTTCTTGATGCTGATTAGTTGAGGATACAAATTCAGCATCAGGTTTTAGAAATTTTTTTTTAAGTGGTGGGAAAGTAGACGCTTGCAGTTTTTTATACACTAAGCAGCCCTTGTAGTTTGCTGGGTGGTTACCTTCACAAAGAACACATTTAACATCATTTGTTCTGGATTTTCTTTCGCAGTCAGCCGATGCGTGATTACCAGCACACTTAATGCATTTGGGTTGTCTTCTACATCCTGATTTAGTGTGGCCATAGTGTTGGCATCTTGAGCATTGAGGTAACTCACGTTTAAAATGGGGTGGCTCAAAGGTAACTCGACTGTGGAGTAAGCTTTTAATGTTGTAGATATCTTTGTTATTTGGTTTTTGCTCTATTTCTACAACGAACATTGGAAGGGGCCTTTTTGTTTGGCGATGTTTCATATTCCATATATTTGTAGTAGCATGTCCAAATTCTTCTAGAGCTGTTTTTATATCCCCAATATCGACGGAGGGATGCATATTTCTTAATATGACCTTAAAGCTCCTTTCATTTTTAGGTTTGTATGTATAAAATTCCGTGTTCTTACTTTCTAGCATTTTAACGATTTTTGAATAAATTTCCGGTGCACCGGGCTGTATACGAACCCGAGTAGATGAAATCACTCTCATTTCATATTTATTATTTGCAATTTCGTTAAGCAGATTTAAAAGTGGGCGAACGTCCTCAACTTTATCTACAAAAATTGGTGGTGATTTAAGCGGTTTTTCCTCTTGTTTAGCAGGTTGGTCTTCTTTTTCTTCCACTACCAGTCCATCAAATCTATTCGAATTACTGAGCCAGTAGTTCAATTTTTGTTGCTTTGGTTTTTTCATTTTTTCAGGACTGTCTCTAAGTCTTTTACTACCTTTAACTTCGTTCCATTCTTCTTTTCTGCACGGAAAATCAATTTTGGCGTTATGGATTTCGCTCATAGATCCTGCTCGTTCTCGCTGAGAAACCTTTAGTAAAGTCGCAATGTCTGTACTTTGTTTATTCATTTTTTCTAAACTTTGAACTTGTTTAGTTCCAACATCTGCTGGTGAATTTTCACTTTTTAATTGGTGTGTACCACCTTCTTTTACCGGAGGTGGTGTTCTATTTATAGGCATGAAATGTTTTTATAAAATTTGTGCAGTCGTTTTATATAAAATATAAAAAATATATAAAAGAATACAAAAAGAAAAAACAAATTAAAAGATTTTATTAAAAAATTACACAATTACACGATAAGCGAATTGCAATTGGTATAATTTCAGAGTCAATTTACAACACTTTTTTTCTTTATTTATGTGAAGCTTTCAAGCTTTATATGCTGTCTCTATCAGCTGTTTTAGATGTGTGTGAAAAATATTAAAATAAAATTCAAAACAAAAATAATTTTGCAAAGTTAAACTCTTTTTTTGATAAAAAACAAATGTTTTAAATTCAATAAAAGTTTCACCTATCTTTTAAAATCAGGCACAATTTTATTAGCTTTTTATTTAGAGTCACTGTCTCAACTTATTTAATTAAATTTGTGATCACTGTGTTCCATTTTTTTAATAAAAAACATTAAAAGTTGCGGAGCGATTTATTTTGCGCGCACTTTGTACGAATATAAAAAACTCAGAATATGCAGCTTGAACTCCAGCCCATTAGGCTTGGAAGTTTCCACGACTGCTGCATTGATCATTACGGTTGGGTATCGAGCTCTCCCCATCTTGTATAATGAAAGCTTTTTCCAATTCAGAAAAAAATGAACAACTGAATAAAGAAACGAGATTACTTTGCTCGATTTAATTTTTGATAGCTTTTATAATTTTGTCTTTTTTTATAATTTTTTTTCTGTGAAGTTAGCTGGTGAAGTAGAAGTTAATTGAATAATAGAATTGTTAAGGTAGAAAAAGGAGTTAAATGCATGATAGAATTATGAGTATAGAAATCGGAGTAGATATAGAAAGAAAAATAATATATGAATTCGAATATTTGGAAATTATATTTAGGTTATAGGGTAAATTATATTTGTAATATAAATAATAGTAATATATATATAAAATAATTATAAAAATTGTAATATAAAATAAATATAAAAGAAAAAAAAAGAAAAAAAAATAAATAAATAAATAGATCATGAAATTTAGCTGAGGTTAGAAGTAGATTATATTATGAACATGATCAGGTACTATAGTAGATTGTTTTTCTTTTATATGAAATATAGCACGAATTATTTTTTTTGTTGATGTCCGCAGTGTAGCCTCAGTTGCCAAGAACCCCACCCCAACACCGGCGAGTGTTCCGGGCTAGCCACCGTGCCATGAGCGGCTTCTGAGGACGCTAATTCTAACAACAGGTGGATATAACAAAATGTATATCAGCAAAATCGTAAGACATTACGTTATTGTATAAAATTATTTCTCGGTTGTGATTCCATATAATCATCAATGGAATCCTGAAATGTGTCACTATTATTTTTGAAAGCTTTTAAGTGATATGAATATTTATTTCCGATATAATAAATTCCTTGTAATTTATTATGTTGATGTACCTGCCTGGAATCGGTTTGATTAGGTCTTTTTTGTGAGAAATTTCTATCACATTCATTCTGGATAGTTGGTCTGTTCATATAACTAACCTGTCTTCAGTGGATACTTCTGTCTACGTCCATTGGTTCTGGTCTGTGAAATGGTTTAGGCGGTAATTAACGAGAATTAAAATTAAGCTTTAACTGGCGAGATTGTTGAACCTTGCAGTGTCGGCGGTTGATACTGTAAATTTGGTCGATGCGACCTGTTTGGGCTATGTAAGAGCTCAGGGTAAAATTGTCTTGCTGGTACTGGTTTTACCATGCGGTTTTTTTGATAGTAATTTTGACTATTATTGGCATAGTTGGTCCTATACTACATATTTTTTAGTTTTAAACATAGATGTAGAGCCTGTGGTAAACCAACAGGCTCTCTTATACTTAGTAGTCGGGGTAGTTCACCTCTTAATACTCTTATAAAGGTATCTAAAGCTTTATCCCTATAAATTCGAGTCCATACAGAATACATTGTTTAGAATTAATGAGAGGTGTTGGTAAACCTCCTGATAAAATTCCTGGACCGTTTTATTTCCTTGTACTAAGGTAGTCATCTGGTATTCCAGTGTTCCTAAATCTCTTTTATCAGTGTAATGTAATGTTAGGCATTTAAGAATTTTTTTCCAGTTAAGCGGAGTATTGTATGCTTCTAATACAATATCTGCTTGTTCAACTGCTTTCAAATGGTCATAAATGGTAAGTATTCTATCTACACTTTTCTTCCTCGAATTTAATTCACTTGGATTACCTGAAAATTCCCTAAGACTTTTTACAACATCTGGGATTCTGTCCATATCTGATAAGGACATATTGTTTGTTATAATTATCTCATCGTGTACGTTACCCGTATCTACATTTGGATTTAGTATCGAATTTATCATTTCCCTTCCTTCATTTTTAAGTATCTCACTAATGGTATCTCTTATTGTTGTTGTAAGAGAAGGTTCCTCAACACTAATAGCTTCTAATTGTCTTGTTGAACTATCCATGTGAAATGATTTCGAAACATTCTTGCTGTAAGCTTCTCTACTGTTATCGTCCCCGGTAGCCATATTTTTCAAAGCTAAAGGAGAAGTCGGTAGCAATAAAACTAACCCAATCTTATTAAATTTAGAATAATAAATATATTATACAAATGAATATAATTTTTAAAAAAATAAATTGATATTATTTGTCAATAGAAAAATTTTTCACTTTTACAATTATTTAATTATTTATAATTAATAATTTTCTGTCTACGATAATGGTTCAATAATATTTTCATTATTTAAAAAAATATAATAATTGATACGATTCTTACTCCAGTGATGATCACTTCAGCGATTCTTTCTTCAGCGACGATCACTGCGGCGATTCTTACTCCAGTGATGATCACTTCAGCAATTCTTACTCCAGTGATATTCACTTCAGCGATTCTTACTTCAGCGATGATCACTTCGGCGATTCTTACTCCAGTAATGATCACTTCAGCAATTCTTACTCCAGTGATGATCACTTCAGCGATTCTTACTCCAGTGATGATCACTTCAGCGATTCTTACTCCAAGTGGCTGTCCTTTTTGGCTTTTGTAACTTACTAAGGGGCCTCTTTCCTTGGAAGTATTGAATTTATTTTAAAGTATTTTTGTTCTTTTTTATATCTTGCTTCTGTTAATTTACCAACTGTTGAAGAAGTTATTCGTCAATACATACCTTAGTTTCGAGAGAGACTCAAGTCACATCCAAATCCTCATGTTCGATACTTATCTTCTGCAACTGCACCAAATCGTCTTAAAATAAAATCCTTGATAAATATGAATTCCCTAGCTCAATAGCATACATTTTAGTTTGTTAAGATTTGCAAAATTATTGTCAATTTCCATTTTAGAAAGATTCAATAAATAATCAGGTTTAAAAAAAAAAAAAGAAAACTGCTATAGTGTGCGCTATATCCAGCTTCGAAACAATTGCTGTCAATTGCCTATCACGGGCCCAAGGTCTATAACTTCAACATATTTATTCAACACAGTAATGATATTTTAGTCTAAGTAATAGAGCCCAACCAGCATCACGTACTTGCTGCTTTATGTGAACGCAATTATCTGAATTACACCGTTTAAACCCCATTTCGAGTAGAATTCGCGTTACTTTTTTATTCCATTCACGACTAGCTTGTTTTAGCCCGTAAAGTAATTTTTTAAGCCTACATACTTTGCCTGGACTTCGTTTATCTCCGAACGTTGGAGGCTGCTTCATATAGATTTCCTCATCTTAATCACCGTTTAAATAAGCTGCCTTTATATCTACATGATTGACCAATAACTCATGTTTAGCCGCTAAGGCCAATATCAAACGTATGCTGGAGTGTCTCACAACGGGAGCAAATGTCTCCATATAATCAACATTGTGTTTCTGTGAGCAACCGTGAGCAACCAATTTGGCTTTATAGCGAAATTGACAAGCAAAAACATTTTTGTTTTTAGGTTTAATATATCAATCAATTCCCACGTATTGTTTTTTATTAACGAGTCGTATTCGAGTGTCATAGCTTTTCGCCAGTATTCAGCTTTCTCTGAGTTGAGCGCATCAACTAGATTTTTAGGGTTTTCTATTATAAAACTGAGCATTTCGATTTTTTCCTGTTTTTTAACTTATCTCTTCTTTTTTTATTTGAAATTACTGTACGTTCTCGAAGCTATTTTTTATAAACCAATTCAGAATCTGAGTGTGTTTTGTTTGCTGTTTTATCATCATGTATTGATGAAAGCACGCCTTTCGTTGTGACAACTGATTTAGCATAGTACGGTTTAGTACTCATCTGGCACATTGCACATGTAGAACATTGAAAATCACGAGGTGTGTTTAATTTTATACCGCGCACTTATTCTTTACTTGATAAACGTCAGAAGTCTTTTACATTTAAATGTCCATATATTTTTATATAAAGTTTTTGTTTATATAAACTTTAAAATTTATACAGAAAGTTCCATTACATTCAGTTGCTGTGAAGACTTTTTCACCTTGGTTTGTTATTACATTTGCTTTATTTCGTGGAAAATTTACTTCAAAACCGTTTTTTAGAATTGTCGACACCGAAATAAAATTAAAGTGTAAACCGGGCACATACAAAACATTTTTAAGTAATATTTCATGCTCATTTATTATAGTTTTTATATTTCCGATGCCTTTCGCACTGACTAATTGACCAGCAGCTAACGTCACATGTTCTATGTTTTCTTGCATGAATAAAAAATAGTTTTTTTTTACACTTGCTTTTACTCTGACTATTCCGCTTTTCAATATTAAATGCAGGATGTGTATATTTGTTATACTTTTTGCACTGAGCGAGTTACATTCTCTTATCTTATCCCTATATTAAATATTTTATTATCGTTGTTTGACCTAATCAAACAACGAAATATCTAAATTGAATCCTACTAAAGTATTATTATCGTTGTTCGGCCTAACCAAACAACGAATTGTCTTATCAGGATTCGATACTTCGAATCCTCACTATAAATATAAACATTTTATTATCGTTGTTCGACCTAATCAAACAACGAAAGATCTACATTATATTTTATCATATTCTATTATCTTTAAATAAACATTGTAACTTAAAATATTATTATCGTTGTTCGGCCTAACCAAACAACGAATTGTCTTATCAGGATTCGATACTTCGAATCCTCATTATAAATATAAGCAAAATTGTTAGTTATAAGTTAGTCTTAAGATTTATTTAATAAAGCGAACATCAAACTAAAGTTTTGTGCGTTTTAATTTAATATAATTGGCGCAGTCGGAAAACTCGGTAGACTTTAAAATCTAAAGATTTAAAGAAACTATAAACTATTTGTAACAATTAATTCTAAATACATTAAATGAAAAAGTGAAAATATAAAAAAAAAGAGGTGATTGCGGTATTAATTTTTGATTTAAACCAAATTATAAATTACTCATTGTGAAGTACTGTTAAATTCGAGAGTTGGCAAAAAGTTTGATCTTTATGAATATATATAACTAAAAAGAATATATACACCATAATAAACATTTATAACAAGTTGAGTAAATGCCAGATAAACGATTAAAGAACATTTCACAGTTTGACAATTCAAGAATCGACTTAAAGATGGAGTACCAAAATAAAATTAGTGAACTTGAAGAAATTATTAAAAAGCAGGAACAAGTCATACAACAACAACATCATCAACAACAACAAAATGTATTCAGTTCCAAGGATATTATCCAACAGTTTCGACAATTAAAAACTTTGGATAAAGATCATAATTTAAGTGCTTTCATTAAATCTGTAGAAATGACAATTTCATTGTGTAATGATAACCAGCAATTAATAAATTACGGTATACAGATTGTAATTAATTTTTTTTCAAAGAAGGCGATAAATTTTCCTGTACCCATGAAATACGGCACGAAATAATAACAACAACTGACCGACCAATCTATTCAAAAATTTATAGATACCCCCAAACCCACGAAATTGAAATTCAAAAGCAGATAAAAAAAATGCTAGAACACAATATAATTAAAGAAAGCAATTCTGCTTATAATAGTCCCTTGTGGGTAGTTCCTAAAAAAGTTGACAGGTCCGGTTCCCAAAAATGGCGAATTGTTGTTGATTACCGAAGACTAAATGAAGTTACGGTGAGCGACAAATTCCCAATTCCTAATATTGATGGAATTATGGACAAACTTGGTAAGGCTCAATATTTTTCTTCTATTGATCTTGCCAAAGGCTTCCATCAAATTTTGATGGATGAAAATGACAGGAAAAAAACTGCATTTTCTACTCCACTAGGCCATTATGAATTCTTGCGAATGCCTTTTGGACTTAAAAATGCTCCATCGACGTTTCAACGCCTTATAAATTCTGTACTTCGAGATTACATAAATAGAATTTGTGTCGTCTACCTCGACGATATCTTAATATTTAGTACCTCATTGACGGAACATATAGAAAATTTAAAAAAAATATTTCAAAAATTAAAGGAAGCCAAATTAAAGATTCGGTTGGAAAAATGTAGTTTCCTAAAAAAAGAAACTGATTTTTTAGGCCATTTGCTTACACCTGAAGGTATTAAGCCAAACCCAGCTAAAGTTGAGGTAATACAAAATCTAAGGTTGCCCACAACCCAGAAACAAATTTAATCTTTCTTGGGTATTACTGGTTTCTACAAAAAATTTATTAAAGATTACTCCAAAATTGCTTATCCAATGGTCGTATATCTGAAAAAAAATGCTAAAATAAATGTTAATAATCCAAATTATATCACAGCTTTTGAAAAACTAAAGAATATTTTAATAAATCCCCCAATACTAAGATACCCTATATTTAATAAACGTTTTAAGGTCATTACTGATGCCAACAATTTCGCAATTGGCGCAGTTCTAACACAAGAAGGGCATCCAATTTCGTTCGCTTCACGAACACTAAATGATCACGAGAAAAATTATTCTACTATCGAGAAAGAATTATTGGCGATAGTATGGGGAGTAAAATACTTTAGACCCTATATTTTTGGAAGGGAGTTTGATCTACAAACAGATCACCAACCACTAAAGTGGTTGCAAGCAAAAAATTCTGGTAAGGATATTAACCCTAGGTTGCAAAGATGGTTAGTGCAATTAGGAGAATACGATGCGAGAATAGACTATATAGCAGGGAAAGAAAATAAAATAGCCGATTTTTTAAATCGTATCAATTGCGACGAGATCAATCTATTAGAATCCGACAATTTCAATATTAACTTAGATGATTTGCTAAAAATCAAAACTTTAAATGCTGGAGAACAATCAGACCAAATTTCAATGGAAGTTCAAACCAATTATTCTCATGAAAATATATCAATTATTAGAACTAATGACATTGACAACTCAAATGAAGGTGAGACTATTTATTCTCAGCCAGAAAATTTCAACGATCACTTTACAATTCTTGACACTGTCGTAAATCGCTTAAGTAAACAAATTATACTAGATGAAAATAAGGAAACTGAAGCAGTATATATTTTCAAAAACAAGCGTATTTTTATAGACAAGGAAGATATTTCCTCCAGAAACGTTACCAATATAATAAGAAGACACTTTGATAGAGGAAAAATTGCAATATTTTCTAAACTCAATAATTATTATTACAACAAGTTACAGCAAACTCTATTAAGTTCCTTTTCAAATACAAAAAGTATATCTTTCGTAAAGTGCAGCTATTTTGCATCAGACTTAGAAGAAGAAACAGAACTGAAAAAACAAATATCATTATTTCACAAACTTGAAGTCGGACATTCAGGAATTATACCGACATATGAGGGAATAAAACACAAAATCTATCATCCGCAACTAAAAATAAAAATACATGAAATAATTAACAATTGCGATATATGCAATGGTGGGAAATATGATCGTAATCCAATACAAACTAAATTTCAAATAACGGAAACACCAAATACGATCAATGAAATTGTTTATGTAGATACTTATGTCAATAGTAAAGTATCATTTGTAGTGTTTATAGACAAGTTTTCAAAACATGTTGTACATTTTCATTTACCAGATAGAAATAATCAAACGATAATTGGGAAGATAAATGAATTTTTAGCCATTAAGGGACACATAAAAAAGTTTGTCTTTGACAATGAGTTCAACTCAAGAAATGTGCGAGATTTTCTAACTGCAGAAGGTATAGAGTATCATGTTACCAAACCGAATAGCCATACAGGGAACTCTGATATTGAAAGATTAAATAATACCATTACTGAACGGATTAGAACATTAAATTTAGAACAAAAACGTCCCATCGCTTCTCAAATGTGTAATGCCGTTACATTTTACAATAATTCTTATCATAGCACTATAAAAACTTCACCATTAGAAGTTCAAAACAACAAGGTGGAACATAGTATCATTAAAGAAAGAATACATCAAATGAAAAACAGAACAATTTTTAAACAAAACCAAAACCGAGAAAACTATGTAGAAAACAGGGAAGAAGGTTTTATAAAGAATTATAGGAACGTTAGACATAAAGAAGAACCTAAATTTATAAAAAGAATACTAAAAAATGTTCACAAATCAAACATTAAAAGACCCTCTAAATTTACAGATACTTAAGTTCACATTAATCTTTACTATCATGATGATTCTATATTAATAAAAAATGCTGTAAATTTAAGCCTATTCCAAAATTGTACAAAAAGGAAAGTAATTTTGAATAAAAATAATTTAATAATTTAATTAATTTTACAAACTGTCAAATAAAAATTTCAAACATTGAATATAATAATCAAAAAAAGAATTCTATGAAAAATATCAATTACAATTGGATAATTCCTTAACGCAAGAAATACCAGAATTTGAAAATATACATTTAGAAAAATTTAAAAATATAAAAGAAATAAAAGAATTGTTTTGTCACAAAAAAGTATCGTATGGAATTAGTATTACATTTGGTATAATAATTGTATTAATCATTATAATTGTGTTATATCTTTATAAAAGAAAGGACCGAATAAAAATTGTAAATAATATCCAAGACAATAAAGTCGAAGAAATCGAACTAAACCAAATTAAAAGAAAGTATGGAATTGTATAATTTTTTTTTTTTTCTTTTTTCTTTCCTTACTTCTCAAATACATTTATAATAACGAGATCCAGGAGTATCTCGAATCAAGGGGTAGAGGAGTTACATTCTCTTATCTTATCCCTATATTAAATATTTTATTATCGTTGTTTGACCTAATCAAGCAACGAAATATCTAAATTGCATCCTACTAAAATATTATTATCGTTGTTCAGCCTAACCAAACAACGAATTGTCTTATCAGGATTCGATACTTCGAATCCTCACTATAAATATAAACATTTTATTATCGTTGTTCGACCTAATCAAACAACGAAAGATCTACATTATATTTTATCATATTCTATTATCTTTAAATAAACATTGTAACTTAAAATATTATTATCGTTGTTCGGCCTAACCAAACAACGAATTGTCTTATCAGGATTCGATACTTCGAATCCTCATTATAAATATAAGCAAAATTGTTAGTTATAAGTTAGTCTTAAGATTCATTTAATAAAGCGAACATCAAACTAAAGTTTTGTGCGTTTTAATTTAATATAATTAGCGCGAATGTAACCACACTTACCGTATGCAAAACAGTTTACAATACTATTCTCTTTAGTTTTTTGTACAATTTTTTTATGATATGAATTTTTATGCGGCGTACCGATCGCTTAAACAGTTTCTCTTTCGACATTAGTTTTCTCACCCTGCCGTCTCTCTTTATCTAGAATTTTCGAAATTAACTGATTTATGGCAGGCACTTTTATACCCTCAGGACCCAATTTTTCACAAGGTTTACTTTTACTTGAACTTGTTACTGCGATCAGTAATTTTTCGTTTATTATTGGCAAAAATATCTCAACGATTGTCTCTTTAACTACTCACTAGCAAAATTCTTTATTAGCTGCAGATCACTTTTTTAAAAAGCCGGTTCAAATTTTGAACTATTCTTTTATACCTAAACTTGATGCAAATATCTAAAACTTTGACCATAGAAAAGCCCTAGTTACCTCATTTAGGTTTTTATAACATTTCATAACTTCATAAATTCATTTGCTAAATTAATTAAATATCATTTAATGGCACTTTTATGCTTTCAAGCGAATTTAAATTAGCGGTAAATGTAAATATTAAGAAATATCCGTAGACTTTTTCTGCTTCAAGAATTGCTTCCTTTGAATATAATTGTGTTTAATTTTTTTTAAAGAATAACTGTTAATTTTTTATATTAGAACTTTATTGTTGTTCTTTGGTTAAAATAAATTAAGAAATAAAAATGAATTTGAGTAAAAATTAAAAAAGTTATGCGTAATATAAGAAAAATTTTGTGAATATCCGTAGACTTTTTCTACTATGTGAATGTATAAAGGGCCCATTAGACAGCAACGCTCGTTGTCAACGCGAGTTACATTCTCTTATCTTATCCCTATATTAAATATTTTATTATCGTTGTTTGACCTAATCAAACAACGAAATATCTAAATTGAATCCTACTAAAGTATTATTATCGTTGTTCGGCCTAACCAAACAACGAATTGTCTTATCAGGATTCGATACTTCGAATCCTCACTATAAATATAAACATTTTATTATCGTTGTTCGACCTAATCAAACAACGAAAGATCTACATTATATTTTATCATATTCTATTATCTTTAAATAAACATTGTAACTTAAAATATTATTATCGTTGTTCGGCCTAACCAAACAACGAATTGTCTTATCAGGATTCGATACTTCGAATCCTCATTATAAATATAAGCAAAATTGTTAGTTATAACTTAGTCTTAAGATTCATTTAATAAAGTGAGCATTGAACTAAAGTTTTGTGCGTTTTAATCTAATATAATTGGTGCAGTCGGAAAACTCGGTAAACTTTAAAATCTAAAGATTTAAAGAAACTATAAACTATTTGTAACAATTAATTCTAAATACTTTAAATGAAAAAGTGAAAATATAAAAAAAAAGAGGTGATTGCGGTATTAATTTTTGATTTAAACCAAATTATAAATTACTCATTGGTAAGTACTGTTAAATTCGAGAGTTGGCAAAAAGTTTGATCTTTATGAACATATATAACTAAAAAGAATATATACCACATAATAAACATTTATAACAAGTTGAGCAAATGCCAGATAAACGATTAAAGAACATTTCACAGTTTGACAATTCAAGAATCGACTTAAATATGGAGTACCAAAATAAAATTAGTGAACTTGAAGAAATTATTAAAAAGCAGGAACAAGTCATACAACAACAACATCATCAACAACAACAAAATGTATTCAGTTCCAAGGATATTATCCAACAGTTTCGACAATTAAAAACTTTGGATAAAGATCATAATTTAAGTGCTTTCATTAAATCTGTAGAAATGACAATTTCATTGTGTAATGATAACCAGCAATTAATAAATTACGGTATACAGATTGTAATTAATGAAAAAATTAGTGGAGAAGCTGGAAACTATGTTCGAGAACTGGGAGATAGCGTTAACTGGGAGCAATTAAAACAGAAACTAAGAGATCAATTTAGACCAAGGACAACCTATGGCGAAGTATTTAATAAGTGTCGAAGTATCAAGGTAAATAATCTTAGAGAATTATTTAATTATTTTGAAAAATGTAAGTTTGAAATTAGTGAATTATATGAATTTGATTGCGATAAACCATCAATATATAAACCTAGTAATGTTGATAGAGACTTAGTGAATATATTAATTGAGAAAATTGATGGACCGCTTAGAGCAAATCTTGATGAAAAATGTACACTCAATGAAATTATTACAAAATATACTAAATTAAGATTACTCGATGACATTAGAGCTATTCATGTTAGACATAGAAAGAATAGAGAAGAATTTACATACTCAAATAGAGAAACGAATAAATCTAACAACCCAATTCAATATAAAAATGGTTATTATAATTCGAAACAATATCGAAGTAATAATAATCGTGGCTCAATTCAGAGTAGTAATTATAATAACGGTTCAACTCAACATAGAAACAATGATAACAATTCGTACCAATTCAGAAGTCATAACAATAATACAATTCAATATAAAAATAATAATGATTCAATTCAAAATGGTAATAATTATAATAATAATTCATTTCAACGTAGGAATAATCATAATAATTCATTTCAATATAGAAATAAAAATAATAATCCTAGCTTTAATAGATATAATAAACCAACATTTAATGAAATAGAACCAATGGAAATTGATAATATAGAGAAAGCACAAGATGTAAATTTTTTCCAAACGCCTCATTCTGCAAATTACCCATAGTAGCTATAACAATAGGTAACAGAAAAATTAAGTGCCTTATAGACACTGGCTCGGATACCAGTATAATAAAACCAGGTATTCTAGAAAAACATTTTATAGAAAAAAACTCTCTAGTCCTCTTTGCTATAGAACAATAAACGGAATAAATCAAGTCACTTTCGAAGTTATTACTCCAATACCTAGAGAATTTAATGTCTCAGGTACCTTCTCCTGGAAAGTAATTAACTTCAATAGCGAAAATTATGAAGCGTTAATAGGCCAAAATTTTCTCATCCCTCTTAAAGCTAAGATAGATGTAGAAAACAAATTTATTAATATATTAGGAACCAACATACCTTTCGAAAATTCTAACCCATATAAAGATCAGGAAATTAGCGTACTTGAATTTAGCGATATTAGGAACTTAGACTTAAATCATTTAAATCAGGAAGAAATACAATCAGTAAAAAATTTATTACAACAATTTAACGAACTTTTTTTCAAAGAAGGGGATAAATTTTCCTGTACCCATGAAATACGGCACGAAATAATAACAACAACTGACCGACCAATCTATTCAAAAATTTATAGATACCCCCAAACCCACGAAATTGAAATTCAAAAGCAGATAAAAAAAATGCTAGAACACAATATAATTAAAGAAAGCAATTCTGCTTATAATAGTCCCTTGTGGGTAGTTCCTAAAAAAGTTGACAGGTCCGGTTCCCAAAAATGGCGAATTGTTGTTGATTACCGAAGACTAAATGAAGTTACGGTGAGCGACAAATTCCCAATTCCTAATATTGATGGAATTATGGACAAACTTGGTAAGGCTCAATATTTTTCTTCTATTGATCTTGCCAAAGGCTTCCATCAAATTTTGATGGATGAAAATGACAGGAAAAAAACTGCATTTTCTACTCCACTAGGCCATTATGAATTCTTGCGAATGCCTTTTGGACTTAAAAATGCTCCATCGACGTTTCAACGCCTTATGAATTCTGTACTTCGAGATTACATAAATAGAATTTGTGTCGTCTATCTCGACGATATCTTAATATTTAGTACCTCATTGACGGAACATATAGAAAATTTAAAAAAAATATTTCAAAAATTAAAGGAAGCCAAATTAAAGATTCGGTTGGAAAAATGTAGTTTCCTAAAAAAAGAAACTGATTTTTTAGGCCATTTGCTTACACCTGAAGGTATTAAGCCAAACCCAGCTAAAGTTGAGGTAAAACAAAATCTAAGGTTGCCCACAACCCAGAAACAAATTTAATCTTTCTTGGGTATTACTGGTTTCTACAGGAAATTTATTAAAGATTACTCCAAAATTGCTTATCCAATGGTCGTATATCTGAAAAAAAATGCTAAAATAAATGTTAATAATCCAAATTATATCACAGCTTTTGAAAAACTAAAGGATATTTTAATAAATCCCCCAATACTAAGATACCCTATATTTAATAAACGTTTTAAGGTCATTACTGATGCCACCAATTTCGCAATTGGCGCAGTTCTAACACAAGAAGGGCATCCAATTTCGTTCGCTTCACGAACACTAAATGATCACGAGAAAAATTATTCTACTATCGAGAAAGAATTATTGGCGATAGTATGGGGAGTAAAATACTTTAGACCCTATATTTTTGGAAGGGAGTTTGATCTACAAACAGATCACCAACCACTAAAGTGGTTGCAAGCAAAAAATTCTGGTAAGGACATTAACCCTAGGTTACAAAGATGGTTAGTGCAATTAGGAGAAAACGATGCGAGAATAGACTATATAGCAGGGAAAGAAAATAAAATAGTCGATTTTCTAAGCCGTACCAATTGGGATGCTTTGCTACAAATCAAAAATTTAAATGCTGGAGAACAATCTGACCAAATTTCAATGGAAGTTCAACCCAATTATTCCCAAGAAAATATATCAATTATTAGAACTAATGATATTGACAATTCAAATGAAGGTGAGACTATTCATTCTCAGCCAGAAAATTTCAACGATCACTTTACAATTCTTGACACTGTCGAAAATCGCTTTAGTAAACAAATTATACTAGATGAAAATAAGGAAACTGAAGCAGTATATATTTTCAAAAACAAGCGTATTTTTATAGACAAGGAAGATATTTCCTCAGGAAACGTTACCAATATAATAAGAAGACACTTTGATAGAGGAAAAATTGCAATATTTTCTAAACTCAATAATTATTATTACAACAAGTTACAGCAAACTCTATTAAGTTCCTTTTCAAATACAAAAAGTATATCTTTCGTAAAGTGCAGCTATTTTGCATCAGACTTAGAAGAAGAAACAGAACTGAAAAAACAAATATCATTATTTCACAAACTTGAAGTCGGACATTCAGGAATTATACCGACATATGAGGGAATAAAACACAAAATCTATCATCCGCAACTAAAAATAAAAATACATGAAATAATTAACAATTGCGATATATGCAATGGTGGGAAATATGATCGTAATCCAATACAAACTAAATTTCAAATAACGGAAACACCAAATACGATCAATGAAATTGTTCATGTAGATACTTATGTCAATAGTAAAGTATCATTTGTAGTGTTTATAGACAAGTTTTCAAAACATGTTGTACATTTTCATTTACCAGATAGAAATAATCAAACGATAATCGGGAAGATAAATGAATTTTTAGCCATTAAGGGACACATAAAAAAGTTTGTCTTTGACAATGAGTTCAACTCAAGAAATGTGCGAGATTTTCTAACTGCAGAAGGTATAGAGTATCATGTTACCAAACCGAATAGCCATACAGTGAACTCTGATATTGAAAGATTAAATAATACCATTACTGAACGGATTAGAACATTAAATTTAGAACAAAAACGTCCCATCGCTTCTCAAATGTGTAATGCCGTTACATTTTACAATAATTCTTATCATAGCACTATAAAAACTTCACCATTAGAAGTTCAAAACAACAAGGTGGAACATAGTATCATTAAAGAAAGAATACATCAAATGAAAAACAGAACAATTTTTAAACAAAACCAAAACCGAGAAAACTATGTAGAAAACAGGGAAGAAGGTTTTATAAAGAATTATAGGAACGTTAGACATAAAGAAGAACCTAAATTTATAAAAAGAATACTAAAAAATGTTCACACATCAAACATTAAAAAACCCTCTAAATTTACAGATACTTAAGTTCACATTAATCTTTACTATCATGATGATTCTATATTAATAAAAAATGCTGTAAATTTAAGCCTATTCCAAAATTGTACAAAAAGGAAAGTAATTTTGAATAAAAATAATTTAATAATTTAATTAATTTTGCAAACTGTCAAATAAAAATTTCAAACATTAAATATAATAATCAAAAAAAAATTAATTCTATGAAAAATATCAATTACAATTGGATAATTCCTTAACGCAAGAAATACCAGAATTTGAAAATATACATTTAGAAAAATTTAAAAATATAAAAGAAATAAAAGAATTGTTTTGTCACAAAAAAGTATCGTATGGAATTAGTATTACATTTGGTATAATAATTGTATTAATCATTATAATTGTGTTATATCTTTATAAAAGAAAGGACCGAATAAAAATTGTAAATAATATCCAAGACAATAAAGTCGAAGAAATCGAACTAAACCAAATTAAAAGAAAGTATGGAATTGTATAATTTTTTTTTTTTTGTTTTTCCTTACTTCTCACATACATTTATAATAACGAGATCCAGGAGTATCTCGAATCAAGGGGTCGAGGAGTTACATTCTCTTATCTTAACCATATATTAAATATTTTATTATCGT
>NC_051846.1:124546207-124600715 GCF_002237135.1 Teleopsis dalmanni | reverse complement strand
GTATGCAAAAGACTCTGTGCAAAATACGAGTAAAATACTTCTGGCCAGGTATGGTAAGCGATGTTCAAAACTGGATAAAGAGATGTGAGGTATGTAACTTGTCCAAAGCCTCCAATAAAATGATAAAACCTCCAATGGGAGCTCAGGTCATCACAGAGAAGCCGTTTCAACGTTTGTATATAGATTTCATGGGACCTTATCCACGAACTAAAGAAGGCAACACGGTAATTTTTGTATGTATGGATCATTTTTCCAAATTTGTCTTCCTAAAGCCAATGAGAGCTGCAACAGCGATGAATGTAACAAAATACCTCGAAAGAGATATTTTCCAAGTGTTTGGGGTACCAGAACATATACATTCGGATAATGGTAAACAATTTATATCTGAAATTTTTAAAAATCTTCTAAACAAGTATGGCGTGAACCATGTCAGAACCGCTTTTTACTCGCCTCAAGCAAATGCTGCGGAACGGGTAAACCGATCAGTGCTGCAGATGATAAGAGCATATATTGGGGAAAATCAAAAAGACTGGGATCAGCATGTGAGTGATGTAGCCTTTGCATTAAGGAGTGTAATCCATAACGCGGTTCAATTAGAACCATATTTCGCGGTATTCGGTTCTCACATGTCACAACACGGGAAATCTTT
Source organism: Teleopsis dalmanni (assembly GCF_002237135.1). Classification (NCBI taxonomy): domain Eukaryota; kingdom Metazoa; phylum Arthropoda; class Insecta; order Diptera; family Diopsidae; genus Teleopsis; species Teleopsis dalmanni. Next base: position 124,600,066 of record NC_051846.1, on the reverse strand, counting down.
TTCCATCAGTAGAAAACTGGATTCAATTAGAACAGGGGAGTTTAGGGTTTTGCACCAGACAGACAAACAACAATTATTACGGAGTAGGATAATAGAACACTTAAAAGTCGCACATTCACAAGCAGAAAAGGTATACAATACAAGGAAAAAACCAGTCGAATTTAAAGTAGGGCAGATAGTATATCGGCGAAATTTCCGACAAAGTAAGAAAACAGCTGATTTTAACGCCAAGCTTGGACAGAAAAATGTTAAATGCATGGTATTAAAAAAAATAGGTAGTGCACTATACGAATTAGGTAACATGCAAGGGACAAGACTTGGTGTATTTCACGCCAAATATATGTTTAGTCGGTAGACATGAGCCTCAAGTGTAGGGAGTGGTGGAAGTCTTTCGTGGGCAGTGGACGGTAAGCGAATATCTAAGGGAATCTAACGTGGCTACAGGATGGTTCTGTTAGTCAAATTGACTATATAAGAGCCAGTGGAGGTTTGATTCGCTCTCTTATGATAGTGATGTTTTCTGAGGAAGTCGAACAGAACAGTTCAGTTTAAAAACCGGCAAAACAAAAATTACTTTTATTAAATTAAAGTTACTAAAAATACATAAAATTGCAAATGTTAAAAGAAAATTACTTTTATTAAATTAAGGTTACTAAAAGTGCATAAAATTATGAATGTTAAAAGAAAATTACTTTTATTAAATTAAAGTTACTAAAAGTGCATAAAATTGTAAATATTAAAAGAAAATTACTTTTATTAAATTAAAGTTACTAAAAATATATAAAAGTACGTACGGCTTTGGATCAGTTGGTTAAGGTGCGCTGATTCTGAGCTTCACATTTGGCAGGACCCGAGTTCGATTCCTGGTACATGTGCCAGTTTCAAAAATAATTATTTACAAATAATTAAATACGAATTTTTCCAAGACCACTGAAGAAAGGTATTTGGCAATACTCGAAACAGCTGTATGGTGAGCCATAAATTCAATTAATTAAAATAATATAAAAAATAAAATTTTTGTTGTTGTATTCCACTTCTGTTCGAAAAACCTCTTTATGAAATATAATAAGTATGGTATTGAAATATAATAGTCACTTTCGTCTGGAAAATTTGACTTTATTAATTACAACTATATATTCAGCAATAATTATTGGTCTCGCCCGTGCGACTAGTGGAGTAACATTAGATGACTTTCTCAGCATTACGTTCCTAGATTAGGTTCTATACCTAAGAACAGATCACAAACAATCATGCAACAAATAATGCCTCTACGAACAGAATAGTTTTGATATTTAACAATTGAAAATATAAAAGACAGTATAGTTAATTAATTAATTCAATTATTCTACAGCTGGTTTATGATTTCGTTCTAATATAAACAGATCAGGTAAAATTGTTAATAAAAATTTTCTTAGTAATAAGTAACAAAACTCCAGAAAAATATGCGAAGAAAAAAGTCAAGTACTGCTTTGGATCAGTTGGTAAAGGTGCGCTGATTCTGAGTTTCATATTTGGCAGGACCCGAGTTCGATTCCTTTCCTGGTACTTGGAGTCTCAAAAATAATTATTTACGAATAATTAAATACAAGAATTATTTCCAAGACCACTGATGAAGGGTATTTGGCAATACTCGAAACAGCTGTATGGTCAGCCAAAAATTCAATTAATTAAAATAATTTAAAAAATAAATTTTTGTTGTTGTTTCACTTCTGTTCAAAAACCTCTTTATGTAAATATAACAAGTTTCTATTAAAACTATAATAGTCACTTTCGTCTGGAAAATTTGACGTTAAATTACAACTTATTCACAAAAATTGCAAATGTTAAAAGAAAATTACTTTTATTAAATTAAAGTTACTAAAAGTGCATAAAATTATAAATGTTAAAAGAAAATTACTTTTATTAAATTAAAGTTACTAAAAGTGCATAAAATTATAAATGTTAAGAGAAAACTACTTTTATTAAATTAAAGTTACTAAAAAATACATTAAATTGCAAATATTAAAAGAAAATTACTTTTATTAAATTAAAGTTATTAAACGTACATAAAATTGCAAATGTTAAAAGAAAATTAATGAAATTTATTAATTTAAATATAATAAAAAGTGTATAACAATACCCATAACAAGCAATAATTAATTTTATCAATTTAAAATTACTAAACGGTGTATAAAAACCCAAATGATAAACAAAAATTAAATGTTATTAATTTAAAAAGGGCATAAAAGTGCAAATCTTGAACCGAGTTAATGTACATTGTCAGTTCATAAAAGGATTACACATAATTTAAAAATTCAACAGTAAAATAAACTAACGGATGTAACGGAGAACGGAGAAAAAAGAGAACGGACACTGAAGGACAATAACGGCAACAGGATCCACCGTTATGAGACAACGGTGGTCAGGTATTCCCGAAATTAAGGATACGAATTGATTTAAATTTGAAAAAAAAAAAAAAAGGAGAAAAAAAAAAAGTTAAAGATTTGATTATATAATTACAATTATGATTATTATTGTTAAATTTATTTGAGTAGTTATTATTCAGCATATATTAAATTATAGAAAAAAAAAATTATTAACGCATCACAAGAAAAAAAAAAAAAGAGAAAATAAGTTCATTACAACTACCAATATATAAATATTTGTTTCTTGGTTTTAATTTGTTTGTAATTTTGAAATTTATAGCTAGGTCAGCGGCAGTTGGAGTGACGTCATTTCTGCGGCTGCAAGGTAAGCTATGAGAACGAATAGCGAAGAGACAATTAATAATTTTTTTTTTTGGTTAACAAGACTGAATGTTTTGTAGTTAAATTTCTCTTTATTCTTGTTGTTGGATCCGTCTATATGATCAATATTACAATTTCTTTTTTTTTTTTTCTCTTTTCTATTATATTGTTGATGCTTCAATTAGAGAGTTTCCTTTTTCATACACGCTAATTATTACCATTATAAATATAGCAAAACAAAGAAATAAAAATAGTTTGTATTAATTAATGAATAAAAACCTAGTAATTACTAGCTGTTTATTATTTTATTTGTGATAAGAATATATATAGATGTGGAATACATTGTCTAAAATTGTAAATATTTATATGGGTTCAAATATTTAATAAACAAGAAATAAAAAAAAAAAAATCATATAGGAATTAAAGGTATACATAAAATACGTTGTGATTATCTATTTATATAAGAAAAATTGTAAAAATATTGTAAATATGAATTAGCATAAATAGCTATATTTGCGTAAATATTTTTGATAAAATTTTTTTTTAATTTGAAATAATATAAGCGTTATAAAACAACTTTTATAATAATAGTATATAATAATATAATAAAAATATATATATATATATGTAATTTATTTTTTTTGTTATTTATTAATTATGAGCTCATGGTGAGACATTGCTGAATCAATATAGAGGGGTGTTGTTAGTGTGGCGGTCCAAACATCTGTTTTATTAAAGGCAGGGATTCTTTGAGAAGAAATTGCATTCCTATATTCTTCGCGTGAATTTAAAATGAAGCGGTTTACTGACAGTATGCAAGCATTACCAGATGTATTGCCAGTGTTTCCCACATTTGAGGAAACCGTGACGATGCAGGCTGGTGATGTTAAAAACGTCGATTGGGAGATAGAAAAGACAATCATATCGGAAATGAAAAGAGTGGGGTTGCCCAGAGGCAGAACCAGTGATTTAGGTGTAAGCCTATCGCATACTGAACTTCCTAAGGCAGCGGTGGTAATAGTGAATACCAGGAACAAGGCTCTTCCAATCATATTCGATGAAGATTTTTTTAAATTCAAGAAGCCCAAATAGATAACAGTGGTTTTAATTACAGATTTTCTTTTAGGGTCACGTAAAAAGGAAGTAGATAAATAGTAGTTTTTTTGTTTTAGCATTGAAATAAGTAGTGTAGTTAGTTAATTATATGAATATGAATAAATGTAAGGGTGAAATATTTATGAATTATAGATAAGTTTAGTTACGTTAGGATATGAATTATAGATAGTTTAGTTAAATTAGGACATGAATTTAAAACATGGCATGAAATAATGATTATTATATGAATATGAATAAAATTAAAGAAGAAATACTAATGAATTATTGATAAGTTTAGCTATGTTAGGATATAAATTGAAAACATGGCATGAATTTTTGTTGTTGTCTACAGTGTAGCCTCAGTTGTCAAGAACCCCACCCCAAAACTGGCGAGCATACCGGGCTAGCCACCATGCCATGAGCGGCGACCGAGGGCACTAATTCTAATACCAGGTGGACACAACAATCGGTGTGGTAGGAAGAAGCTTAAAAAGTCATGTTTGAACAAGTGCCAGTACCTCCACTCTTTCTTATTATGACGAAACCACTCCAGAGCCTGTCCTTTTAATAGTTCGGGCATACTTCTAGCCAGCATATCTTTTGGGATATCGTATACTTCCGCTAATTCCTCGACTCGTTCCACGAATGCTAGCGGATCTTGACTGTCGTCAAACCGGACCGACCATTTCCTAACCTGGTCAATGACTGCTGCCTGCGTATTCCTATACGGCGTATACGGGACTGAGAGAGTAAGTGCATCCCGCATTGGTGGTTCTGCCAGAGGCAGTTCCACTAGAGTCCTTGGCTTCGTAGGTATTTCTAGTTGGGGGCCACACATTTGTCCCACAGGTTCCTGGTCTCCGCTGTCCGTATTTAACTCTTCAGTAGATGTTTTACTATGTTTAGCCTCCATCTCACTCAACCTTATGTGCTCATCTGGTTTATGATCTGTGTGGGCCACATAATTAGACAGACGACGACGTAAGTCTTCGACGGTCCCCGTTACTTCCAAGCCAAATTCCTCCAAATATGTAATTAAGTCCTCTTTCCGCACATTCCTTATCCATGTACGTTTCATGTTGCTAATGTGCTACTCTGTACCGAACGGTTAATTTGATTGACCCAATGTATCTCGCCACTTATATCGTGTCCTCTAATCTAGTGTCTAGAATCACAGCTCGGTCAGGTGCACTAGTTGCTATACCGTAGATCAGCTCTCGAATCGTGTTCTTAAGTCGAGTGTCCCTGCTCGGGCGCCACTTGTAATGAACCCCTTTACGTGGGGCAGTCTATAGCTGGGATAGTTCAACGGTGTCCAAGGTACTTACAAGACCATTTATATTTTTGGACTCGACTCCGATTCCCCGCGTAATTTCGTCTGATTCACCCGTCCCTAGCCTCTGTTTTATTCAAAACCACTGTACTTTTATATCTACTTCTTCTTTATTGGTATTACATATATTATTCCAGTATACTAGAGTTTACAATAAATTTTATTGTTATTACGAAATAGAGATTTTATCTTGAGCAATATAATTCTTAACAAAAATATCTTAACAATTTTCATAAATAAAAAAATAGAATTTATATATACAAGTCTAGATATTATTTCAATACAATAGAGTTTACAATAAACTTTATTTTATTATCATATAGAGATTTTATCTTGAGCAATATAATTCTTAATAAAAATATCTTAACAATCTTCATAAATAAAAATAGAGTTTATATATACAAGTCTAGATATTAGTTCAATACAATAGAGTTTACAATAAACTTTATTTTATTATCATATAAAGAGATTTTATCTTGAGCAATATAATTCTTAAAAAATATCTTAACAATCTTCATAAATAAAAAAAAAGAATTTATATATACAAGTCTAGATACTAGTTCAATACCATAGAGTTTACAATAAACTTTATTTTATTATTATCATATAAAGAGATTTTATCTTGAGCAATATAATTCTAAAAAAAAATATCTTAACAATTTTCATAAATAAAAAATAGAGTTTATATATACAAGTCTAGATATTATTTCAATACAATAGAGTTTACAATAAACTTTATTTTATTATCATATAGAGATTTTATCTTGAGCAATATAATTCTTAAAAAAAATCTTAACAATTTCCGAAGGCGCCGGGATATAAAGTATTAATGTATTTATAATTATTCCCCGCATAGGTCGAAGACGCAGATATATAAAGTATTTAAAATTTACTTTAGTCAAAGCACAGATCGAAGACGCAGGAATATAACTACGATTCCTCAGTGTATTTTGCATTTGTTCGAACCACAAGTCGGAGAATATAAAGTATTAAAGTATTTATAATTATTCAACGCACATGTCGAAGACGCAAATATATAAAGTATTTAAAAATTTAATTTAGTCAAAGCACAGATCGAAGACGCTGGAATATAATTACGATTCCTCAGCGTATTTTTCATTTGTTCGAACCACAAGTCGGAGGCGCAGGAATATACAGTATTAACGTATTTATAATTATTCAACGCACATGTCGAAGACGCAAATGTATAAAGCATTTAAAATTTAATTTAGTCAAAGCACAGATCGAAGACGCAGGAGTATAACTACGATTCCTCAGCGTATTTTGCATTTGTTCGAACCACAAGTCGGAGACGCAGGAATATAAAGTATTAACGTATTTATAATTATTCAACGCACATGTCGAAGACGCAAATATATAAAGCATTTAAAATTTAATTTAGTCAAAGCACAAATCGAAGACGCAGGAATGTAACTACGATTTCTCAGCGTATTTTGCATTTGTTCGCACCACAAGTCTGAGGCGCAGGAATATAACTACGATTTCTCAGCGTATTTTGCATTTGTTCGAACCACAAGTAGGAGGCGCAGGAATATACAGTATTAACGTATTTAGAATTATTCAACGCACATGTCGAAGACGCAAATATATAAGGTATTTAAAATTTACTTTAGTCAAAGCACAGATCGAAGACGCAGGAATATAACTAAGATTTCTCAGCGTATTTTGCATTTGTTCGAACCACAAGTCTGAGGCGCAGGAATATAACTACGATTCCTCAGCGTATTTTGCATTTGTTCGAACCACAAGTCGGGGACGCAGGAATATAAAGTATTAACGTATTTATAATTATTCAACGCACATATCGAAGACGCAAATATATAAAGTATTTAAAAATGCTTACCAATATCTTATCGTTTTCTCGGCTGCTCAGTTCTTCAGTACCTCGCTTCTTCTGGTGTCTGCCAAAGCCACGAGCCAGTTCATACCTTCACTGAGATTTCCCATAGGGTACTTCTGAAGCCTCCTATGAGATTTCTCTATCTGGCAACTTTAAAAGCTCCCAGATCGGTATCCTGGGCGCGCAATGGTCCAGCAACTGTTATCCGCAACTGATATTAAAAAAAAAACGTTCACTCTGCTCTAAGATGATGTTGAAAAAAAAAACGTTCACTCTGCTTTAGGATTATGTTCAAAACAAAAACGTTCACTCTGCTCTAAGATGATGTTAAAAAAAAAACGTTCACTCTGCTCTAGGATGCTAAAAAAACGTCCACTCTACTCGAGGTTGTTATTCAAAAAAGAGCCCGAATTCACATTTTTGTCCCCTTTTATTCGATCTTGTCGACGCTTTTGATCCCGCTATCCTCAAGTTTGCATTTGTTTCCATATAAGTATTGTTTTTACTTGTTTACCATTTATGCCCATGCTTATTATTTTCTAAGTTTTTTTTTCTCTGTGCAGAATTGTTCTTGGCCGTTTACGGCTTGCTGTTGTGATGCATTTTTTTTTTTGTATAAGTTTTGTTTTTGCATGTTTACAATTTTTGCTCATGCTTATTTTTATTATATGCATAAATACGTTAGGGCAGCGTGGTATTATGTAACCCTTATTTTTTTTCAGGGAAAAATAGGGTCGTTACAATACATATTACGTAAATATACATATGTATGTATAATGGCCAAGATGTGGAATGTAAAGTGTGCCCTTATTTCATGTCAGGCCACAAGAAATAGTTTTCCTAAAAGAAAATTTTACAAATTTCCTCGACCAAATACAGAAAAGTACTGTCTATGGTTGCAAAATTGTTGTACTTCGGAGGCAGAGATTAGACGAAGAAAAAAGCCGCGTACATTTGTGACGTTCATTTCGAAGACAAATACAAAGGGAAGATATATTTGAAGAACAGCGCAAGGCCGACTTTGTTTCTTAGTGATCCCCACGAAGGAAGAGGGGTATCACCTCCTATATTTTTTAATCATGCACTACCTCATAAGACTTATGAAAGGATACAGGTAAGAGAAGAGATAGATATAAATGATCTCAACAAATCAGCGGCTGTTCTTGAGGCATTGAGGAAACGGCCAAGTTCACCTCCATCAAATGAGTCCACTTCAAAACTACTTTTGGAAATTAAGTACTTAAAAAAAATTAGTATGAAGCAAAAGACGCAAATTTGCCTGCTACAAAAGGCAAAACGTCACTTAATTTATAAAAACAAAAATTTAAAAAAACGCCTTACATTACTTAAAAACGGGATGCTGAAACTAAAAATAAATAAAAGTATTTGCTCTACTATTGACTCTTTGCCAGCAATCAACAGTAATTCAAAAGTGTTTGCGAAATTAATTTTAAATAAAGCACGTGTGTATTCCTCAGATGAGAAGCAAATTTGTCAATTCATCTATTTCAGATCATCTGCTACGTATAACTTTCTACGTGATGTGTTAGATTTTCATTTACCTCATGTGAGCTCTTTGCAAAATTGGACGCCTATTAAAAGTCTTTCTCCAGGTTTAAATAGCAGTATTCTGTCAGAAATTCAAAAACAAGTAGTTTCCTTGAACGCAAAAGATAAAGAAGTTGCATTGATTTTTGATGAGATGTCTGTTCAAGAGGCCCTTATATATAATGAAGTCGAAGATCGTATAGACGGGTACGCGGACTGTGGAAATGGTGAAAAAGATGAATACTTAGCAAAGACTATTCTGCTTTTCATGGTGAGGAGTTTGTGTGGAAACTTCAAACAAGTTTTGTATTATGTAGCTTGTCCACAGAAAATGCAGGGAGAAGACTTACAAAAGGAAGTATTTAAATGTCTGGACATTTCGAAGCACATTGGATTAAATGTTCAAGTCATAACCTGTGATCAAGGTCCAATTAACAGAAGATTGTTCAATATTCTTGGATCTTCTGAAAATAAGCCGACATTCCGCTACAAAGAAAAGACTTACTGGACGTATTATGATGTCCCACATCTTTTTAAGACTTTTCGCAACCGTCTCATGATAAATGACATCGCTACTCCAGATGGAATTATTTCTTGGGAGGTCGTTGAGAACTTGTATAATATGGACCGACAGGGTACAATTAAGGTTTGTCCAAAACTAACTTACAGACATATATCTCCAACAAATTTTGAGAAAATGAGTGTTCGGCTTGTCGTATAAATACTAAGCCATAGTGTTGCTGCTGGCATTGAGACTTTTTTGTCTTTAAATAAGTTTAAAGACCAGTTAACTACAACGGCTAAGTCAACTGCTGCATGCTTCAAAAAAATGGACCGCTTATTTGATGTTCTCAATGGAAAACCACCATTAAAAGGAAGTGATGATAAAAATATTCAATTTTTGATAGAAATGAAAGCGTACATTTCTGAGATGAAGTCTACTAAACCAAATGTATGTAGTTATTTTCTTTGAAAATAAAAATGCAATATTTTTCGACACTCTTTTATTTAATTTAACTTAATTTAATTTAATTTATTTAACTTTTATTTAATCAAAAAAAAACTTCTTTAATAATAACTTCTCAAAAACTTATCGACTTCTCCAAAACACGTGTGTCTTTACCAAAAAACTCTTTTCTTCTGTCCTTTCTATTTTGTTTTTTCGTTTTTGTTTTGATTGATTTAACTCTTTTGCTCACGTTCGTTCGTTCGTTTTTCGTAATCATTACGATTTTTGCTGCCTTATCTGCATGTATATACATATTGCTTTAATGGAATATTGCTATCAATAAATGCAATTCTGCAAATCTCATCAAACATTTTTAAATTTCATAATGGCGTGTATTATATATATTTATGCAAATTCAATCAAGATACTGTTGAAAATTTTTTTTCATTAGTAAGATCTCGAAATGTTAACAAAAGTAATCCAAACATTTTCGAGTTTAATCAAATTTGTGCAAAGCTAATAACATCTAAACTATTTTTTACATCGAGATATCAAAATTGTGAACAGGACAACGATGAGTACTTTGATTTAGATTGGAATGCAGTATTCAAAAACCCAGATGATGCTAACAAATTTACTCATGAAAGAAATGCTCCCGAAACTTCGCACACTGATATTAATGATTTTGAAGAAATAGACCCATTGATAAATTTTAGCGTTACTGAAGTATTCGATAACTCAATAAGTGATAACGCAATTCGTTATTTTGCAGGGTATTGCTACTTGAAGCTACAAAAAAAGTTGAAGACATTTTGTGACAATTGCTTTGAAACAATGACTGAGCTCTTGCCAACATGTTCAAATATGACAGATGTATTAATTCGAAAAAAAACGTATGACTCTGTTTTTTCTGGAACATCTCTAATCAACCCGTCAGATATTTTCTTTGAAGTATGCAAAATGCAAGTGCAAATTTTTCAGAAAGAGTTAATCAGAAATCCATGCAAGTTGAATATAAAGGCACACATATTTATAAAATGTGTAGAAGAAACTAGACAAATATTTAAGTCATGGTTTGACGCAAGTAATATTTGTTATGACCACCGCATCAAAGCATTGGATTTCATGCTTCTGGTGCTATTACGAAAAAATTGTGCCTGGATTATGGACAATAAAAAAGCACAGCATATGGAGTGCAATACAAAAAAGAGAATGAAGTGTTCTTCTCAAGAAACCAAGAAAATGAAAAATTTTATTTCTTCATATAAGTAAAATTCATTTGATTGTAAAATTTTTAGACGGCATTCAAGCCATGTCTTTAGTGCTAAGTTAATAATAATTATTGTAAATAGTTCGTAAGTTATTTAAGTTATTATGTAAGATTAATTATAATGTAAATATAAAATAATAAATAAATTAATTAATAAATAAAATAATTAAAAGTCAGGTGTCTGTAAAATTTTTAGAGGGAGTAAGTGCCCTCTGACAATCAAATAATGATGAAGGATTTGTATTTTTTGTACATTTTATTTATTTTACAACAAAGTACTGAAATTTTTTTTATATTTATATTGTCAATATAATAATTATTAAAAATATATTATCAAAAATCTTTATATTTAAATAAAAAGCGGTGTTTTTGCAACAATAATCGTGAAAATATTATTTTATATTTTTATTTATTTAATTTTTAAAAATTTGTTTTTTATCAATTTTTATTTTATTTATTTAATTTCTAAAAAAATTCATTTAATCAAATATTTGCCAAACCAGTATACAATTTCATCAAAAATCAAATTTATAATAATTTGAAAGAAGTTATGCATTGCAACTCAATCATATATTTTAGAAAAAATGTATACAGAAGCAAAGACTATGCGCTTGTACTTGTGTGTTCATTTAACACTAAACAACTCTTCTTCGTGTCTGACTACCATTGAACGCCCTTTCCTCTCTATTCCCTCTTAATCGAAAAGAAACAAAACACAATCACCCAAACTAGCAATATGAATAGAAAATATAGCAACAATTTTTATACTACAATTTTTATTTTGTTCTTATTTATTTTCTTATTTTGTTCTTATTTTGTGTTTTTTTATTTTGTATTTTGTTTCTGTATATTATTTGTTTATGCCTTCTTATACGCACATTCAACAGCTCTTTCGTATGTTTCGAACACTTAAGATCATTGTGTTATACACAGCTTTTGTTTGGCTTAATTGTTCTACAATTCAAAGCTCATTGCACTTTTAGCTGGCTACGCGAGGTGGCTACGATGAAATAAAAGAGGTTCATTTTTTTGTTCTGCATTCCCAATCTGTATATTATTTGTCTGTGCTTAAGTGTTGTAAGCAACCAGTGTAGCGCACAGTTTTCACGAAGTAAACCAAAGTTACGAAAACAAATATATATAATTGAAAGAATTGAAAAAAATATAAGAGTTTCACAATATATTTACAGTTTGTTTATTTAGTTATTTAAAATTTTTAGGTTTATAAATAAATAAAAATTTATTTTTATTTAAGGCTTTAAAGGTAGTTATAACTTACACTGTGACAACGCCACATTTGCAATTTCTTACTTTCGTTAAGAAAAGCATATGCTGTCTCTATCAGCTGTTGAGCAAATAAATTTTATTTTTGTTTTTTTTGCGTTTGTTTAATTTGCAAATTAAAGCTTAATTTTTTAAAATAAAAAATTTTTAAATTCACAAAACTGAACTTCACCTTTTAAAATTGGGCACCGTTTTGATAAATGTTTTTTTATTTATGATCAATGGATCAAGTGTTTATAACTTTAAAATTTGAAATTTAACTTTTCGAATTAAAAACGAAGTTGCGGAGCGATCACTTTTCGCGCGTGTTTCAATTGTTCCAACTCACACAAATTCTTTTTGTCGACTTTGCGCGGCCTACACAATGTAATAAATGCCAACGTGAAAGTAGCGTTGAACGTGGTGCAACACCGGCAAAGAAAAAGTTGGGCACAGAAATTGGAAAAGCGGCAGCTGAAAAGTCAAGGGGTCTTTTTAGCGCTGAACATTGGCAATGTAATAAATATGGCAAAGTCAATTGGTTGCGTCGACAGATTTGTAATATGTGCAACGCCCCCAAATTCAGTGACGAAGAAAGGACTGGTTACGGTGGTGGTTATAACGATCGTAGTGTTGTCGAATATAAAGAACGTTTGGAATTTGATAGTGAATACGATGAATTTGGTAGACTGAAAAAACGTAAAATTGCAAGTAAAGACAACAATTCTGATAATAAGCATAAAAAACTTGAAACCAGTGACGAAGGCGAAGAGGACGATGAAGAGGATCGTGATGAGGATTTTTGCAAATATGATTTATGGGGTGATGATGATGCTCCTGCCAATACATTACCAAAAAGCAATAACAATGCACAGGAAGTGAAAACCGAAAATGAAACTAATAATAAAAGATTGTCTCGCTCAAGATCATATTCCCATACATCCAGATCAACATCGACTTCCTCGACATCTTCTATCTCGTCAACATCTTCCAGCTCATCATCTTCATCATCAACTTCGAGCAGCACTCGAAAATCTCGCTCACCTGGAACAAGTAATATTCTCTTAGGAGGACGTAGATCCCGTGAACGATCTAAACCAAGTTCACAACGATCTAACACATTATCGCAAAAAAATAGATCAGCAGTCTAAGTCACGTACCAGATCACGTATCTTTTCATCTCAATAATTCAAACGAGATAGCTTATTAAATAAGCGTAATGATTCCAGCCGTTCTCCACCATTTAACAACCGCAAACGCTCTAGGTCACGCTATCGCTCTCGTAGGCGATAATTTTTCGAAATAGTCAGAATTAATTTAATTTTCCTATGCTATCAATAATACCTGCAACCAAACCTACACTTTTAAAAATTGTTTTCAATGGATTTTTAATTTATTTTATTCATAATTTTATTTAATTTTGTGCTTTGTGTATTAGTTTTTTCTTTTTAAAAGACAAATAATTGTAATTTAATTTCAGATTTAGCAACTCTTGAACCAAGTTTTGAAATTTGATTGTTATAAATTCAGTAGTTTTAATAGATTTAGTGGATTTCAAATATTTTATAATTTTGTTCTCACCTTAAAACTGAATATTTGTATGGAAAAACAATTTAATTTCCCTGAAAAGAAGAGGAAATTAAGATTTTTGCTAAATTAAGGTGTGTCTAAACATAGTATAACAGAAATTAATTAATTAATAACACTAGTTTACAGCCAAAAATTTTCAAAGAGAAGGCCTACATTTTCTTTAGTGAGATTTTTAATATGATTTCTTGAAAGTCATATTGATTTTTTTTACTTCTGTGTTGTTTTTCTGTTCTTTGAGAAAAACCGTTTGTTAATTATAAGCCTTTTATAATTGGTATCAATAGTGGCATTCGGTGGCTCGCAACTGTGTCAAAAAATGCATGCTGGCCTATACAAGCTAGGCCCTGGCTAAACGAGATATTAACATCACTGTTGTAATCTGTCAAGTGTCATGTTTTGGCAAATAGCAAATCTTGCATATATGCACAAAATGCAAACAAATTACATTTTGTATAAAAATAAATAATTAATATAAATCGAAAATTTAATGATTACTGAATTAAAACGAATAATAAAAATGTTGGAAATTCAAAATAAAACACTAAAATTTTTTTTCCCTCAATTTTCAAACCTGTGAAATTTTTGAATTTTGTTAAAATTTTTGTTTATGTGTGATTATTGATGATTGCATGATTGGAATATTTGTTGGAATTTCCAATAGTTCGCTTATTGAGTTGGTAACACTTGCTGTTTTGTGCCATACTTTTGTGCCATACCCACTGAAAACGCAAAGATAATATAATAGTAATAAACCACAACATATATTAAGTGAATACTCGTCTTGAGCGCAAAAAAAGCAATAAAAAAGGAAAGAATTAGAACTGTTGGTTAGAGTACATATACTATGTTATACAGTGAGTCAGTTATATTAAATAATAACACAATGTGTATATTAATTACAAAAAATAATAAATAAGTCAAAATGATAATAAAATATTTCAACAAATAAGAAAAATAGAATAATAGGATAAATTGAATTAGCCTTCTTCAAGTGCTCCAACATTTCACCCCCTTGAAAGGATTTTCAAGTTGGTAAGAGTATGAGTTTGTGAATTGGACGGCTTATTACTCCTTTCGTTGTCTTCAGATCAGCTACACAAACAAGATTGTTCAATAATGAACATGTTTTATTATTCAAATTACTAATATTCAATTTCATATTCATCTTATATTAAGCCATTCTGCCTTAATAAAGGCGCTGGCAATATGTTCAATAATGAACATGTTATTTTAAGACAAATGCCAGTTTTCTCTTTAAAATCATATTAAAAATAAAATAATGCACAACTGTGCATATTAAACACGCTGGCAGGATGTCCTTAAATTGATAGTTTATTATTCCAAGCCTGTTATAGTTTAAATGCTTAGAATTATATACGAAGGAAAAAACACGGGTAATAAAAAAACCCAAAACTAAAATAGTAACATTGTAGAATATTAAACACATTTTAAATACATTTTATGATACACGGCACTGTATCGATAATAAAAATATATTTGTAAAATAATAAAAATCCTACGTGCCGGGATTTTATTGTATCCTTTTTTGTAATTAATACAGTCCACTCAAACAAGCTATAACAGGTAATAAATATTGTAAATTAGTTAAGTTAGTTTTAAGATTATTTTTGTATAAATACAGCATACTTTTTAAAATAAAATCAGTATCGACTGAATACTCATATGATAAACTTCGATTACTTATTTTTATTCAATCATTTTTTGGTCCTTCGAGCCGGATCATTTTTGGTCCTTCGAAGCCAAGGAAATTGTATAAAAATATGAATGAGTCATAGTGATCCCCCACCAGAGGTAAGACACTTGACTTAAACATTTTTTTAGAGCCTTACAACCTCTAAAAATACATTTTTATATATATAAGTCATAGTGATCCCCCACCAGAGGTAAGACACTTGACTTAAACATTTTTTAGAGCCTTACAACCTCTAAAAATACATTTTTATATATAAGTCATAGTGATCCCCCACCAGAGGTAAGACACTTGACTTAAACATTTTTTTAGAGCCTTACAACCTCTAAAAATACATTTTTATATATGAGTCATAGTGATCCCCCATCAGAGGTAAGACACTTGACTTAAACATTTTTTTTAGAGCCTTACAACCTCTAAAAATACATTTTTATATATAAGTCATAGTGATTCCCCACCAGAGGTAAGACACTTGACTTAAACATTTTTTAGAGCCTAACAAACTCTAATACTAAAATTATTTTAGAGCCTAAAAAACTCTAAAACTAAAATCTTGTTAGAGCCTTACGAACTCTAACACTAAAATTTTTTTAGAGCCTTACAACCTCTAAAAATTAAACAGTTCATAAGAACACTCTGAGTTCTTATAAATAAATATCAGGCAGTCCGTAAGGAACGCCGAAACTATTGGCTGAACCTAACAGCCTTTAGAATCAAAAAGGTATTGAGGGAATATTTGTGGCCAGAGAATTAGGATTGTTGTTCCTCTAATTTTTTTTTTAAAAAAAGGGAATATATATATAAAAAATTTTTTTTTAATTTTGGCGAGCCAAGAGGATATTCTAATAATATCACTCGAAGCTGAAGAGGAATACTGTCCAGAGAAGTATTCCATTCTTATCCAAAATATACTCCAACAGACACAAAGAAGCAAGGTCCCAAGCGTCTTACTATTGAAGAATACAGGAGACGGCAGAGACCGATAAGGCCACCTTTACCAAAACCTCAACAAAAGAAGAAGAAGAAGAGATCGGGAAAAGCATTCCAGAAAAGGAAACAGATAGCTATTCTCTATCAAAAACTACATTTGCAAACCGATAAGGAAGATAGATTGGTTGTGCAAGAAGAAATTAATCAAATAAATAAGAAAATAAATGAGATAAAGGGTAACACAGTAAAGCTCAAAGGTTTACAATTTCATCACATTTCTGGGCACACGGCATTAGGATTAACTACAATCACAATAATCGTAATAGTGATTTATCTAACTCGAGCAGCGCTAATAAGAAGAAAACTGTTGTCTATTTCTATTAAAGGCCCTCGGCAGACTGTTCAAAAATGAACAATTAACATAATCTATATTTGTTTATTAATATATCTATTATATATTATATCTTAATTAATTAATTAATCTTAAAAAAAATATATTAAATAATGAATCATGTTAATTTATATAATTTTAAAATCCTACAATTATTTTTTATAAAATTGAAATACTTAAAAAAAAAAAAGTTTTGTTAAAAGAAAATACCTATAAAACTTATATATACTATATTATTGAATTAAACTTTTATATTATACTTTTATTAGGTCATGCTGCCTTAATTAAGGCGCTGGCAGTATGTTCAATAATGAACATGTTTTATTATTCAAATTACTAATATTCAATTTCATATTCATCTTATATTAAGCCATTCTGCCTTAATAAAGGCGCTGGCAATATGTTCAATAATGAACATGTTATTTTAAGACAAATGCCAGTTTTCTCTTTAAAATCATATTAAAAATAAAATAATGCACAACTGTGCATATTAAACACGCTGGCAGGATGTCCTTAAATTGATAGTTTATTATTCCAAGCCTGTTATAGTTTAAATGCTTAGAATTATATACGAAGGAAAAAACACGGGTAATAAAAAAACCCAAAACTAAAATAGTAACATTGTAGAATATTAAACACATTTTAAATACATTTTATGATACACGGCACTGTATCGATAATAAAAATATATTTGTAAAATAATAAAAATTCTACGTGCCGGGATTTTATTGTATCCTTTTTTGTAATTAATACAGTCCACTCAAACAAGCTATAACAGGTAATAAATATTGTAAATTAGTTAAGTTAGTTTTAAGATTATTTTTGTATAAATACAGCATACTTTTTAAAATAAAATCAGTATCGACTGAATACTCATATGATAAACTTCGATTACTTATTTTTATTCAATCAAAGATTGTTTGAACCACTAATGCAATGAACGACTCTTCCCATCAAACAACGTTATAAAGATATGTTGTCTTCATGTAATAAAACCAGAGCCGTCTTGAAGATGTTGGGTTGTTCTCCTGTTTATTTGGTGCCTTGCAGACATGCAGATAGTCTCTTATCCATCTGTACCAGAAGGGATGTTTGATCGCGGTAATACGAGGTCACTTATCAGCTAATGAAATATATGGTTCAGGGAAAAGCTCTTCAAATATGAGTCAAGTATTTGATTGTGTTTGATATATATGGCCTTTCTCGCTTTTAATAGCTGCTTCCCATAGACCTCCAAATTGAGGCGTTCGAGGCGGAATGAAATTAAAATTTGCGAATTTAGTGTTGTAAAAAGTGTGTAGAATTGTTTGAGTGGACTTGTCGAATGGAAACCTTTGTAGCGCTGCTCTGCTGATAAGCCTCTTTTATCGATTTTACCGATTACTTTACAGTAAACCAACAACATTTTGTTAATTGACGAATGTCACAAGCGTGCGAAATAATATCTACCGGATTTTATTGTGCAGGACGTGCCTCCATTCCCCAGTTGAGGTAATATTTTGAATTTTAGCCATTCGATTGTATACGAAGGTAGACAGGGTCAATAAATTCTGCTTTAACTATTGCAATACAATCTGCAAAAAGAGGTTTCACCCTTAAAACGGGCGAGTATTGGTTGGACTTTCTAATAAAGTTTGATAAGAAGTAAGTCACCATAGAGTTTATTATATTCCGCTTTATAGGTGCTACATGGGATTTTAGAGTGAATAGCGTGACCGTCGCCTTACGACCCTTAGCATACTGAAGCGTCACAGAAGCCGAGTATATCAACCTGTTTACCAAGTTTTGAGGAACTGACTCCTCCCAGTCCACGCGAAGAAGCCACAGTTCTTGTATTATAATTTTTGCTACAAATATACCCGGCGCCAGTAACCAAAGCGAGTCGTACAAATAAGACGCAAGTGATAAAATGGTGCGTTTCGTCACAGTATGGCCTGGTTTTTTTTTTAATATACATTTATGTTATTTTTTAAGTTTTTTAATCAAATTTTCAATATACATTTATGTTATTTTTTAAGTCATTCAAATTTTGTTTTTATTATTTATTTATTTCTATTTGAACTAGTGCACTTTTAATCTTTCTTAACTCAGGTATTTTTAAAACCCCTCTTAATGCCTTGACTGGA
This sequence comes from Teleopsis dalmanni, assembly GCF_002237135.1. Classification (NCBI taxonomy): domain Eukaryota; kingdom Metazoa; phylum Arthropoda; class Insecta; order Diptera; family Diopsidae; genus Teleopsis; species Teleopsis dalmanni. Next base: position 124,581,273 of record NC_051846.1, on the reverse strand, counting down.
TTATTGTTTATCACTTTATCAGACTAAGCAATAATTGACCTCAGATCAGCATACCTCCCCGAGGTAAGAGATATAAAAATTTTTATATTTCTAGTGTTACATATAATTTTATAATATGTATTTGTATTATTTACAATCTCTATTCTTTCTAACAAGTGCGGTTTAAATTTATATTAACGTGAGTTAAATTATAAACTACAAACCAACTCTAGAACAGTCAGTAATACAGTGCTGAGCCCAACTCCTTTACAGCGCTAAACCTAACTACTGTCTAGACTACTGCTTAACCAAAACTTCTAAAAGTCTGGATGCTGTAAATTCAAGGTACCCCAATTACCTCAATTTAATTATTATTCAATAGTTTTTGCATAATTCACAAAAACTTCAATAATTTAAATTGCACTCGATGTTATTGCAACTTAAAATTATTTTATTTCTAATGTCGCTTTCAGCTTGACGCAATTAACAAAAAATCAGAAATCAGCATTTCACAATGTTTCTGGCATTGTGCAAACCGCAAACAACGTTGCCTACTTTTAGGCATGCCTTATAATTGAATAGAAAATAAAAAAAGCAATAACTTTTTTCATAGTCTGGAAGAAAATTTAAAAGCATTTACCTAAAGTGCGGTGCAGACTATCATACTGGTATGTCATACGAGAGAGAAAAACGTCGTATGACACACAGGTATGATAGTCTGCCACCTTTACCAACGTGTTGGCGTGCTCACCAAAATTTTGGTGAACAGCTCTCGCATACGCGTTGTGTATGATAGTCTGTCACCCCTAACGATTCATACGTCATACAAGAGCATTTTTGCCTTGCAAATTTATTGTGAGCAGGTGATATATGTAAAATTTTAATATGAATTTAATATGTTTTTTTATTATTTTATTATTATTGTATTTATTATTATTATATTTATTATTATTAAAATTACACTTATAAATTTGTGTAAAATATTTAATTGTATTTTAGTTAAAAAAAAAATATAAATTTTTACATAAAATTCTTATAAAAAATTAAAATACAATTAAATATTTTATATAATATATTAAATATTTTATTTAATTTATTAAATATTTTATTTAATTTATTAAATATTTTATTTTCTTTTATTTTAATTTATAAACGATGATTATAAGTAAAATTTTTTTAAAAAAACATCTAAATATAAACATAATTAAATTTATGATCTAAGCCCAGTAATAAAAAAACATATTGAAAATTGGTCGTAATAACAATTAATTAATAACCTAAATTTAAGATATAATACTTTGTATTCTAAATATGCTTTTCTTTCTTAAAACTTGTTATTAAAATAAAAGAATTTTAAATGTTAATAACCTTTAAGTAACAAAAATATGGAAATGATCAAATTTCTTGAAAAACAATGAAGATATATACATTCTTATGTATATATATATATACATTATTTGTATGATCTATTTATGAAAAATTTCTTAAGAAACTTTACAGGTAGTGAATGAAATTAACTACGGTTCTTTACTGATCTTTTCATTTTAACTACTGTGCTTAATGACCAATAAACCTAAAAAAAATATGAATATGGATGCAGATAAAGCATTTTTAGATGCTTTCATCGAATGTTAATAAAAGTAATCGCTGTTTGTGGGATGTCCAAAGCTGTGAATATAAAGATCGCAAAAAAAACGCGGCATATATAAAATATACAAAATTATAATCAATTATAAGCAAAGCACAACCTATACGTTAACTATCAATTTTTTCAATTTTAAAATTTTATTTTAAACACACAAATTTTCACAGCACTACCCTCAAAAGCACTCTTCAAAAATTTTGCCTACTCTTGTGTGTCATACCTGTTCAAATTCGGTCGCTAGAAGAAATTTGAGCAACAGAGAGCGCAACTCGTATGACACACCAGTATGATAGTCTGCACCTCACTTAAAGCGCGGTGCAGACTATCATACTAGTATGTCATACGAGAGAGAAAAACGTCGTATGACACAAGGTATGATAGTCTGCCACCTTTACCAACGTGTAGGCGTGCTCACCAAAATTTTGGTGAACAGCTCTCGCATACGCGTTGTGTATGATAGTCTGTCACCCCTACGATTCATACCGTCATACAAGAGCATTTTTGCCTTGCAAATTTATTGTAAGCAAGTGGAATATGTAGAATTATAATATAAATTTAATGTGTTTTTTATTATTTTATTATTAATGTATTTATTATTATTATATTTATTATTATTATTAAAATTACACTTATAAATTTGTGTTAAATATTTAATTGTATTTTAATTAAAAAAATATAAATTTTTATATAAAATTCTCTAATTTTTTATTAGAGTACAATTAAATATTTTATTTAATTTATTGAATATTTTATTTAATTTTATTTTAATTTATAAACGATGATTATAAGTAATTTGTTATCTAAATATAAACATCGTTAAATTAACGATCTAAGCCTAGTAATTAAAAAACGTATTGAAAATTGGTCGTAATAACAATTAATTAACCTAAATTTAAGATATAATACTCTGTATTCTATATATGATTTTCTTTATTAAAACTTATTAAAATAAAAGAATTTTAAATGAAGGGTGCTTTTCAGGTGAAGTTTTGAGTGAAGATCAAAATAAAATTTTATTATATATTACTTTGCTTAAATAGTAAAAAATACAAAGTTCATTAAGTACAGTAGTTAAAATGAGAAGGTCAGTAAAGGACCATAATTAATTTCATTCACTACCTGGAAAATTTCTTTACAAATAAATAGACCATACAAATAATAAAAGAATGTGCATATCTTCATTGTCTTCATTTAAAATTCTTTTATTTTAATAAGTTTTAATAAAGAAAATCATATATAGAATACAGAGTATTATATCTTAAATTTAGGTTAATTAATTGTTATTACGACCAATTTTCAATACGTTTTTTAATTACTAGGCTTAGATCGTTAATTTAACGATGTTTATATTTAGATAACAAATTACTTATAATCATCGTTTATAAATTAAAATAAAATTAAATAAAATATTCAATAAATTAAATAAAATATTTAATTGTACTCTAATAAAAAATTAGAGAATTTTATATAAAAATTTATATTTTTTTAATTAAAATACAATTAAATATTTAACACAAATTTATAAGTGTAATTTTAATAATAATAATAAATATAATAATAATAAATACATTAATAATAAAATAATAAAAAACACATTAAATTTATATTATAATTCTACATATTCCACTTGCTTACAATAAATTTGCAAGGCAAAAATGCTCTTGTATGACGTATGAATCGTTAGGGGTGACAGACTATCATACACAACGCGTATGCGAGAGCTGTTCACCAAAATTTTGGTGAGCACGCCAACACGTTGGTAAAGGTGGCAGACTATCATACCTGTGTGTCATACGACGTTTTTCTCTCTCGTATGACATACCAGTATGATAGTCTGCACCCCACTTAAGTCTTTCGACTCACAGCACACCTGTCAAGGCATATTGATGTAAGTGAAATTAAAGTAGCAACCACCAACAGAAAACTATACAATTCCATTCTAGAAAGTTAAATTTCTTGCTGGACTAGTAAAAGTTCATGAGTGCAAAACAGATCGAGTGCATGGAAAGACAGATTCACAACTCGATTATTTAACAAAGCGGAGGTACAGTGCGTATATATAAAACTTTCGTATGTCTTATCTTATCGTATGTGCTACACACCAGTGGCGCTGCTTCAAACACTATGTAAATGTCTTCTAATGTGAATGGGATAGACGTAGATGGAAAAAACCCATTAGTTGTGGCTCCAAAGCACCACGACTGAAGAATATTAAAAGTCTTCCCACTATACCATTAGCACATGACGTTTGGGTAAAGAAAAGCTACAATGAAGTTGCGAATAAAGCTGTTATTGGCCCGTGTTAACGGTTCTACGTAAAAAATAAAGCCCTGCTTTCTAATATCTTGATGTTTTTTTTCCCAACATTACTTTTGCTAAAGTTAAAGAAGGTATCTTTGTTGTACTGTAAATCAGAAAACTGATGAAAGATAAAAAATTTAATAACGTATTGAATAAAGAAGAGCTGTAAAGGCATAGACTTCGTTTAAGCAAATGGTTTTTGGCCTCATAGGTAACGAAATAGATTCACATTACAGAGAAATTCTTTCATCTTTAGTTGACAATTACTGAATTAAAAATGGTAGAAAGAAGAACTACAATATGAATTCAGCAATATGAGTATTCAGTAGATTCTATTTTTATTTTAAAAAGTATGCTCTATTTATACAAAAATAATCTTAAAACTAACTTAACTAATTTACAATATTTGTTACCTGTTATCGCTTGTTTGAGTGGACTGTATTATATTTAATTATATTACAAAAAAAAATTCAAAAAGGATACAAGAAAATACCGGCACCTATGATCTTTCTTTCTATTGTCTTACAAATATATTTTTATTATCGTAATTAGATACGGTGCCGTGTGTGTCATTAAACGTTTTTCAACATATATTTAAAATTTTACATTGTTACTATTTTAGTTTAGGATTTTTTTTCTTTTTACCCAGGTTTTTCGTTAACAATTCTGAGAGTATAAACGATAACAGGCTTAAAATAATAAACTATAAATTTAAGGACATCCTACCAGCGTGTTAAATATGCAGAGTTGTAAATTCTGCATTATTTTAATTTTAACATAGTTTTCATGATTTTAAAGAAAAAACTGGCATATGTCTTAAAATAACATGTTCATTATTGAACATATTGCCAGTGACTTTATTAAGGCAGAATGGTTTAATATCAGATAAATATAAAATTGAATATTAGTAGTTTTTTAAGGCAAGGCTTTAAGGCTTAATATAATATAAAAAATATAAAATTTAACATAGTTAATAATTGATTAATTAACAAAAAAAAAATGTTCATACGGCTCGATATAAAATAAATATTGAATTTAGAATTAGTCAAAACATGTTCATTCTTGAACAATTACAAAGTTATTGAGGAAACTATTACTTTGAAAAACAAAATTTTTAATTATTTGTACAGTAGTGCAATTTATGATATATTTAAACCGTACTATATTTCAATTTAACCAAAATTTCTTTGTTTATATATAATTTTTTTTTTGATTTAGTTTCGAGGCTTTGTGAACGCATTGTATATCAAAGGATATGGCTTGTCCCTTATTGCTCTTTTGTTATCACTGCTCATATTTCTTGGGTTTAAGTAAGGTCTTCAAAAAAAAGAAGAAAAACTTGAACGAAAACTATTAAATTATTTAAATTCTTTGCAGATCGTTACGTTGCACTCGGATACGAATTCATGTTCACTTATTTATTTCACTTGCTTTTACGTGCTTAGCATGGATATTTTGGTATAAGTTTGTTATTGAAGAACCGGATATGATACGTGATAATCCAGTAAGTCATTTCATATGGTTTAAAATATTCAATTACTCTATAATATTTTTAGTTGTGGTGCGTTGGTTTGCACCTTGTTGTGCATTATTTTATGCTGGCAAACTATTTTTGGATGTTCTGTGAGGGATTTCATTTACATTTGGTTTTAGTTGTGGTAAGATTACAGATTAGTTAAACTATTTTCCTCCAAATTTTAAGTAGGAAGGAATTTTATATGTCACAGAAGCATAACACCTTATGTGACATTATGCATACAATTTTTATATTAAAGCATATTGTATAACTCGCAGAAATAACGTAAATATGTGTAATCTGCTTACTGTTCTCGTATATAAAATATGTAATCTTTTTGATCTGTTATATGCAAAATAAATTTTAATGACGCTTGATATCACGAAATCTATTTACATGCTTCATACAGTATAAATAATACTTATTAAGCTGACCGAGGTAGTAATTCTGTAATGTGGTAAAGCTGAAGTCGGAAACCATGTTTTCGACTGCTTCTTACGACATCGCCTCTGATGGTCGAAACTACACTTCACGCGGAAGAGTAATGTCTAATTGTTTATAACACTATGCTGAGAGTGCACCCGCAGTGGTATACCGGTTGCACGATTACCCGTAGTCAATTAAACTACCTTGTATTACATTACTTCATTTATTTGCATTTATTTATATATTGCTACACTCCGAGTTCATACTTTAAGTTACCCTTTTCAATTGAACTGTTTGGTATATACTATATATTATTTATATATGTATATTTCAATATATTTTGTATATTGTTCAATTACATTATTTTATAAGTTAGCAGCGCAAACATTGAAGCGCTCTTAATTTACTAATTTTGTATTTATACAGTTTATGCATTATAAGCAAACCAATTACTACGTCAGTATAAGATTCATTATAAACTGAAGTACGTGCCGTACTTAAAAACCATAAATTTAACATCCGTTTTAAAAAGCGCTACATAGTGAGCGAAAGCAAAACACATGTTTGATTTTTTAAACATGGTTTTCATAGAAGAAAGTAAAATCATTTAATAACAATTGAAAGTCGGACAATTGTTAACTTGCACCCAATGTGAATAATTAATAAATTATTAATTATTAAATAATTAATAGTAACCAATATCAAAACAAATCTTCACAGAAAAAATAAACTATAATTTTATACCAAAATTTGAATTTAATTAAATTTAAAATAAAATTAATATTAGTTTATTCTGGCCGAGATTGACGCGACTTTATAACGAAAAGAAACTATTTAAAAGTTAGGCTGATAAAATTTTTTAAAACAAATTTTTTTTTTAAAAAGAAACAATAACTGTTTACAATAACGTGCAAATACTATTAAAACAACTCTTCATAAAGAAATAAACTATTATTCTAATTCCGAAAATTTAACTTCAGTTATTAAATTGAAAAAAGTGAGACATATCATCTTTAAACATTTATATATCAATCTCGTAAGGCAATTGATGTAATAAAACTCCTAATGTAAGTATTTTGTCTGCCAATAATTAAAATTTTTCTTTAAAAACGAAGTTCTCACTTAATTATTTTTTTAAATAGATAAATAAAATATATTTTAAATCGTTTCGCATACAAAACGTATAATTTCTTGTGATTTGATTTTGTTACTGTCTAAGTTACAATTTATTTTAAAGTTAAAGTTTTTTTTTAATTGAACGGAGGCGACACGAATAGATATCAGATTACATCGTCGGTTGATGCTTCAGTAGAGGCGAATACTGCTCGCATAACTAAGAAAATTAGAATTTTAACAAACCGTTTACAACTACTAGAACACCCTACCGTAAAAATTCATCAGCCAGTGACAATCCAACCTGGTGTTTCAAATAGAAATACCACTCACGATTTGATAAAATCAGTTGCTAAATTTAGAGGTGGTCCTGATACGTACCCATCTTGGCGATCAGCAGCCAATTTTGCCGCTAACGCTACACTTTTTTATTTTAACACACCATTGGATTTTAAAGCCATTATCGCTCGTTTGGACCAATACTTTGCCGACAAGCGTTCACTAAACGTTCCAGAAAATGTGCTGAATTCTATGATTTAGTAGATAAGCGGCTCACCATAATCATAAATAAAAATTTGATGAGTCACAATAGTAATGAGCATGGCATTGCAGTCCTTAACGACAAAGCAAGAAACACCGCTTTGAGTATTTTCATATCAGGACTTAGGAAACCACTTTCTGATAATGTTTTTCATCAAAATCTGCAGATCTCTACTCTACATTGGCGGTTACCCAAGAATTAGAAATAAATCACATGCGCTATAATTTTGCCAAGTCTTCCACTTTGGGCGAAGTATCAAACAGAAGGTAAGGTGTGCAACCTAACCTAACAATAAATTCTCTCATCCAATATTTGTTTATGAAAAGCAGGAGAGTCTATCTTCTCCAACGAGTGTCGATCCATCTATCTTAGTCTTTTAATAGCCTTATGCTTTTAGGAGAAGCAATAAAATTCAACAGGAACAAATACAACCATCTTAAAATCATTAATATCGCTTTCAAAACTTGCCTTTTAGCAATCAAATTTCTCCAATAGAACGTCTATACCATTACCAAAAACTCAACGAATAAATCTTCTAGACTCCTTTCAGCGGAGAGAAAAAAAATATAAAGGATGATGACAATAAACGACCTTATAACAACGAAACCGATTCCTTTTATGATAAAGAAACGGACATCGAATCTGCTTTCGAAGATGAAGCTAATTTTTTAGAGTAATGTCGGTCTTACCTTTTATAGTGAAAAATACTAAAAAAGGAAATGAGCTAAAAGTTTTTAGACACAGTGTAAGGACACTTTTTCGGGTGCGTTCAAATATAGAATTTGGCTGGGTTATCCTCTGCAGTTGTTCACGATCGTAAGTAATTAAGGATAATATAGAAAAATTAAAAGAAGCTCAAAGCAAATCTCTAAGACGTTATAACAGGAAAGTCATGACAAAAATCTATCACCCTGGCGAAATTGTATTTTTTAGATGAAATAAGTGAATAGGAAATAAGTTTAGTAAGATTTTAATCCAGACCACAGCAGAAAGAAATTGTAACACTGCGGTGCAAATTAATGGTAAAACCATCCATAAGAGTAATCTGTGGTAAACATTATTCATTTTTTCTTTTTAGAATCCTAATTATTGCCAGTTGCCAAAGGCAAAAATCAGTCTACCCAGTTTATAATAATAGGCGGACAAAGACAAACACCCTTTGTGAAACGGTACCGAGTCTTGGTGGATTGCCCTTGGTCTCCGACTTAAAGGTTTACGTGCCTACGGTTCTAAAGCAACTGCAGAAACATTTTCCCGATATTTGTTCCCATGCAATGAAAACGATTGGATAGCGTCATAGCTGCCCATAGATAGCCCTTCATAGTCTCAAATGGCAGTGAACGGTAGTGCGTTCAGTTAAGTAAACACGATCATTTTGAAAGTTTATGAAGAGCTCAATGGGGAAATTTTTCTCATCTGAGAACTAAATGTTTGACAATTTGACACGTTCGTCAAGGAGCAAAGGAGCAAACAACTCCTTTGCTCTTTCGAATTTAACTTTTTGCTGCTTTTATGTGAGAACTTTGTAACGACAATTTTCCGTCGCACTGTTTGCCGGGGTAATACTCAGGGGTTGGTCCTGGGTCGCTACAATAAAATTTTAAAGGATAAAGACGGTGTTTGATTTCAATATTTATTTATTATTAAGTTGTCTTAAAACTAACAATGTTTATTCATTTATGTTTGATATTTATAAAAATTATTATACCTGTTGTGGAAGAAAAGTTTACGGGTTATAGACGTTATTATCTATAGACGTGTTCACGCCTATATATATATATGGCTTAGTAAGTAGGAAAGGATCTAAAACGTGGTCACGCTTTATATTAGGTTTTAATAGCAGGATATGAACGTGTTCACGCTTATATTTGCTACTGGGAAAGGATATAAACGTGTTCACGCTTATGTACGGTGGCTGTAGGAGGCATTTACAAATCAAAGGAAAATTTGTTATGTAAGTCTCTGTTTATACTTAGCTCTGCGACCGACTTTGTACATATGTTGTGTTTGACTGTCCAAGTCCCTGGTGCGTTCTCTTGTCTTCGAAAGTTGATAACGAGCCTCTGTCTGCTTCTGAACACTTTGCGTGTTGATCACTGACTGCCTTCTTCTAAGTAAATGCGTCTTCTTATATACGCATCAGACCAAACTTTAACGTAGCGCAAAGCTTAGTTTACAGTTGGCTTGGATTTTTGACGTCGTTGCTGTTTTGCGCTTTCGCCGTAGTTAATATGCGCGCGCATCAATTTTAACACAAAGCTCTTTGCACAAAAGCTTTTTTGACGTTTCTTGTGTTGTGCATTTGTTTTGTTTTCAAACGTGTTTAGCTTAGTGTCGGTAGTGGCGGCTTTAAATATTTATATTTATTTATTAAAATAAAATAAATATTAAAAATATTAAAAGTACAAGTTTAAATAATAAATAAATAGGGTAGTTACAATATTTATTTATTTGAATATATTTTGCATTATTTTAAATTTTCAATGTAATCTCAGGTTTTATTCAACTGGTGCAGTTACGTGCATGCGGGGGTGGGTTTATAGTAAGTTATTTACTTTTAAAATATTATATAAAAATTAATCAATTTTTATTTCAGGTATTAACTGCACACTAGTTATATGTAGGTTGGAAATTGGTAAAAATTTCCATCCTTACAACTTGTACCTTTTGGAACTTGTAAGGCTTTATTTTGAGCTCATTCTGAAATATGCTTTGGATGCTTTGCTGAAATATTTTCAGTTCTTTGACTATGTGATTACCACTTCGACGTGGATTTCGTTTAAGTCAAGACTTCACTTTTCGCACAATTTTCGGTGATATTGCTATTTTTTCCATCCACCAATATAGGCGTTTGGCGATGCTATCTGTGCTATTATAACGATTTATGGTATGATACACAAACATTTTATTCACTTCAAGGTGTTTGAGCTCACGAATAATAGCTGGTTGTGATTTTCCAGTCAAATATAACGGAGTCACACTATTTTGTTTGAATTCCATTTTGAATAACATTTGTTCTATAAAACTTAGACGGAAGTGCTTATGGTAGCTTGTAAAGAATATCAACATCTGTCATTCGATAAATTTTACGTAGTTGGTACTATCAGTTTAACAGATATAGCTGTGTAGTTGGTAATATTGCAATTGCCTAACCCTATATATATATATATATATATATATATATAAATTGGACAATATTAATATTAATGCATTTATAAGAATATTATTTTTACTATTTTATTATTCACGAAAATTTAGTAAAAAAAATTGCTTATAACAAAGATAAAATCACAAATTTTAACCTTTAAAACTAAATATGGAAAACAATTAAAGGGTATGACAGAAATGTTATATTATGACATGTAAAAAGGTCTGTTCCATGTTTTCGGGGGCAAGCCAATATTCTCAGCAGTTGAAAATATCCCTTCTGATGCCGCCGATATTGCATATATACAAAATTTTATTTAATATAATATCTTTAAAATTAATTAAAAATACAAATATAAATGACTTGAAATAAACTTTTTATTTAGTTCTTGGGTTACGTTAGCTTGTGTCGGCGTGTCAAAAGTTATCCACGTAAGCCTATTGACTCATTTTGTGACTAAATAAAATTCTCAGGAGTTTAAAACCACTTTGAAGCTTTGGTAAAGATTAAACTGATATTTAATGAAATGTCTTGAAATTGACCAAGATTCTCAAAAAAGTAATTTTATAGAGTAGTAAGGCAGCGCGTGTGCTGGTGCCTACATATCGCTGAGTCTTTCTATCTTTTGTTAAAAAGTTCAGCACTGAATGTTTACATGATGAAAGTTTACATGATGTCAACGATATGCGCAGATTATTCAGGTGTGCTGAAAATTGCCAAAAATTGTATTGCATTTGCCAAAAATACGTCTATTAACGGGGACCTAATTTAGAGAAATATTGAACTGTGTCGACATCTAGTTTAGAGGTGTACATCAGTCAAAACTCGTCCTGTATTAAATTGGACGGAACTCAAGGACTTTAAAGCAGCTTGGCAGTTTAATAATATGTACATATTACAATAAATTATATCTCTTACCTTTAGACAAATTATAGCTTCCCTAATGGCAATTACCTTAAAAAACCTGCAATAATCCAAATGTCTAAAATAAGAGAATTTGTTTACTTTCTCAGAGCAAACTCCCTGCTTATAGCACTACTTATTTTAGATGCGTCGGTAGAAATGGTTAACCCCTCCATTAAAGAGGGGTCTTCTAACAGTCATGTACTTTTTGAAAACAACAGTTCGACATTAAAATTTCTGCTAAAATTAAGAATGTAGTCAATGTTATTTTGATCGAAAATAGTTCCTAAAAGTTTTACCTCCTTGAAAAAATATTAGTTACCCTATGTTTTCAGGTAAAAACTACTGTTCGTAAAATAATTAATATTCATTTATGTACATACTTTTTCATTGTTTTTTTTTTAATTTACAAATTATTTATTGAATCCTTCTAAAAACGAAACTAACAATAAGTGGATCAAATCTTAAAACTAAATTTATTTTTTGCCATAAGCCATTGCTTTGGAAAAAAACTATTGAGACATTGAATTATTTATAATAATGTTGTGTTAGTTCCACCCTATTTATGTGGTCGTTCGCGATCTCTGGATTCTGATAAGTAATATAAATAATTAATTTAAGTTTAGTGTAATACAATTATTTTCAATAACAACATATATATCAAAAACTTATTTGTCGATTGAATGACATTCCTCGAAATTATTTTTCAAGATTACTTAAATTGTATATTCACAATATTACCCTCCACCTAAACTTGTTCGCCCCGAATAAGTGTCACCATACCCTAGTGATAACGCGCCAACCGTTCCAAGTCAACTAATGTTATCTTATATCTTCGTCGAACGCTGGATTCTACACAATACGTCATTTATTCTTGTTATTATTTGTGCGGTGCTTTCCAATGTGATTGCAGCTTCGGAGACATTTCCTTTTAAAATGTCTCCTTAAAGCCACACCAGATCTCCGTCTTGGAAGCCATCCGAGTTCATCCGTAAATCATACCTGACTTTCATCTTGTCCCCGGTAACCTGAAGCCGTTTTCGAATAAAACGATGCACCTCATCTAACTGGGCTCGTTTGCCGTCAACGTAGTCGCAACATGCTATTCCACACGGTGGTGTTACCCCAAAAAGCTCACGTCCGTGCTATGCAGACCGATAGGCGAGTAAGAGTATTGATATGTATATGTCCCAATCCTTCTGATTTTTGTTCAGGACTTTACGGAGATACTCGTTCAAGGTCCGATTAAAACGTTCCAATTTACCATCTGATTAAGGATGTAAAGGAGTAGTATGAGTCTTATGTATACACAGTACTCTGCATACTTCCCTAAAAATAGTCGATCCAAAGTTCCGCCCATGATCCGAATGGAGCCCCAACGGCAAACCATACCGCTCAACCCAATTATCCAAGAAAACATTGGCGATCACACTGGCTTCTTAATTGGACACATGACACAGCTCCGGTCATTTACTAAAATAATCCATCACTATCAACACATAGCTATTCCCTCTACTGCTCAAGGGAAAAGGCCCAGCGATATCCATCGCAATTCGCTCAAACGGAGCCTCTACATTGTACTGCTGCATTCCAACGTGAGTCCTCCTACTTGGTCCTTTCGAAGATACACACGGGGCACATTTTCACAACAGAGTCTCAACAATCGACTCAGTAAAAATATTTTTTAATATTTTTCACAGTTTTTGTTATACCGAAATGACCTCCATTGCATGTACTGTGATACTTGGAGATTATTTCATTGATACGGGACTTGGGCACCACCAGTAGATTATTACTAGATTTACCATCCTCACTCTCCCAAGACCGATATAAACAACCTTCCTTAAGGAGCAAATTCTGCCATTGTGCCCAGTACGCCTTGCATATATGACTCTCACTCGCTATTTACTGCCATTCCGGTCGGATACCCTGTTCCTTACCATGAGTTACTTTGACCAGATCTGTATTGTCCCGTTGCGCTTTCCGTACTTGTTCGCTGGACCAGGACTCTTCTGGAAGAACATTCACAGGACAAACATCTACCATGTGTTCCTTATTTTCGGCCCGTGAGCACAGTTTACATTTTGTATCGCAAGGACGACATGACAACGCCGTCCAATAGTAAAATCATAGCTCTGTAGGCGTTCAGTCCATCGTGTTAGCTGGCCTTCCGGATCCGTAAACCGTAACAACCATTTAAGTGCCGCATGATGTTGTATTACGTTTTCTCTGACCCACAATTGTTGTACTTCGGTCTCGTATATTCGAATCCCCCAATAGTTTATATTAAACGTTTTGTATATCAAACCATGTATTTTATTTATTTTATATATGTTTTATTATATATTTTGTATTATATTAAACATTTTTCAAAATCTTGTTCATAGTCTTATATTTTGTTTTCTTTTAGTTTGAGTCACTGAATTAGGTATAAACATCAATGTTGTTCTTAGTTAATACAATTAACTTTAAACAAATCTATCTCCGTTTATTTTAAAATTTCAACTTTGACAACTGCATCTTTAGTCTTTATTAACTGTTCTTCCTTTGTTTTTCTAAAATATTCAAATTCAAGATTAACTTTATTTTTATTAATTTCACTTTTCTTAACTGATATCCTTTCACTGTTGAGTTTTCTTAATTCTAACTTTTATCCGCTGCACATCTTTTCACTCGTTTAATATTTAGTTAATTTCCTTTACTTATAAAATAACTTTTCTAAAATCCATTAAGAACTGATCTTACAGTTTTTCTTATCGAATCAACTATAGATTCACTTATAGAATTCTCTCACAGAATACTTTATAGGATCATTTAAAGATTAACTTAAGATTACCTTTTTTAGATTAACCTAATTAATAAAACAGACTCTATATATATAGAGCTGCTTTCACCTACGCTTAGAACTTTCTCTAATATGACCTTTATATTAGACATGCCACAATAACCCAGAAAAATTTAAAAATTAATTAAAAATTAAAATTTACTTTGTAATAATAATTTTTTGCGTAATTCGCAAAATTATTTATTCTACATATTTCACAGACTTTACCTTGTTACCATTTCTTTTTTTCAGAGTCATTTACAATTGACCCAGATAATAAATATGTTATGAACAAAAATCAGCATTTCACTTCGACAATTTGTCTTACTGACTTTTTGACTTCTTGTTAATATTATTGCAACTGTTAATAACTTTGCTTACTTTTAGGTGTTATTAGAAAATGTCCCCATAAAGACTGCTATGCATTTATTAATTATTATTAAACAAAACTTTCAACTTTACTATATTAATAATAAAAACTACGGTATTAATTCTTACTTTGAAGAAAGAATCTACTGATAATTTTACATCACAACATTCCTTCCCCCTTTGAAGAACATTGTAGCACGAAAATGTAAGGTCTAATATCCCTGAGGTCAAAAAAAAATTTTAAGCGCAAGTTTACAAACATTGAAATATGGAATATGGCCTAAAAATATGTTACAAAACCCCCAACTCCGTTTAACGTTTTTCTATGGAAATGTAATTCTTGAATTCTTTTCAAATTTTCCCTTTTTATAATTACAATTTCTTCAAACGTTAAAGATTGCTTTCTGGGTTCCAGTTTTTCTATGTTGGTGAGCGTAAAACAAAAACTTGATCTATTTTCACTACAGTGCTTCAGAAAACAATATTATTAACCTGTACCGAACAATTATTAGAAGTTAAAAAATAATGTCCCTTTATTGATAGCCTTCTCTGATCACAAATGCTATTAACTTGAATATTTTTCATATTTAATACTACTATCATGTTACTGTCAATCTCTAACACATTTTCTTCTAGGTATTTAGTTACAGTACATTTACCTGTAAAAAACACAACTTCTACTTGGCTTTAGTTCAAAAATGGACTTATCATTTTCAAATCTATACCTAGTTCCCTTTATTTCTACTGTTGTTTCTAAATCTGTATTTACTTGATTATTTTGTTCACATGGTATCGGTACAATTAATCTTTTTTCTACCCATATTGTTTTCGCTGGCACCTTTATTACTAACACTATTGATTTTTGTTTAAACGTGTCTGTTCCTAACTTTATTTGTTTAAGTTTTTGGAAGTCAATATCAAATCTTTGTATCTCCTCTCTACTTAAAATGTTCGACTGAATCATTCCTGACTTAGCCGATGCTACACTTTGTTGAATGTTTTCTACTTGCCTTCTTAAGCTTGTTATAGAGAAAAGCTACATAATCGCTACTCTTTCCTCTATTATCCCTAAACGAACTTCATGAAACTGCCACACGTTATATCTCATTACTTCCCTGCCCTGTTTCATCACTTCTCTGAGACCCACTAGAGTTTTATTGAAATTATCATTAATTAATACCTGTCGATTTTCAGCCGATATTAAGTCATGACTATTTTGTTCTAATGCTTTTATGTGTCCCTTAATCTCAGTTTTATCTTCGTCGTCTAAGGTACCAAATGCCCAATTAAACAAACGCCCTCCTGCATTTACTAGTCCTCTTTTCATTCTATGGTGTAGTAAGTTATGTAACATATTTTCTGTTAAGGTAATTTCCGACCCTATCAATGTTCTGTAACCTGTATGTTTATTTGTTCTATTCACTGTATATTTAAAACTTTCTAATAACTGTCCAATTTCATATGGGTCTATTGTGTGTAAAATGTAATTGTATTTACTGTCAATCTCAGTTTTTCCAACGTTGATTTCGGTATATCCCAGATTCGTTTCTATCTTCTCCACATACAATTCGGAATTTATCAATACTATTCCGGTGAAAAATAACTGTACAAAAAATAAAATAGCTTTAAAATTTGTTGAATACTATAATTCTTAGGGCTAGTTCTAACTATGTCTTATGTAGTTTTAAAAGATCATTGTAAAAAATCTTTTCTCTACCCTTTATAATTATTTTCGTGTTTACGGGAGTAGGTATTTCTGCAACTTGGAAAGGACCTTCCCATATAGCCGAAAATTTATTTTTTCTATTCGGGGTTTTCAACCACACTTTTTCCCCTATTTTGAACATTCTATTTTTTGTTCCTTTATCATAGTACTCTTTTGCTTTTTCTTTAGCTATTTTATGGTTCTTTCTTACTAATTCATATGGCCGTTGTGTTTGATATTTTAACAATTTATAGCGTTTTAGTAGGTGTTTGCTTAGTGGTTGTATGCATTGTATTATTATGTACATGCATTGCATGATGTAACCACTCATGTCAATTTGACTCATCTTCTTTCACAAAATTCCTCAGGAACTCTGCTAAAGGTCTATGACTACGTTCAAGAGCTCCGTTTGCCTGTGGATGGTAAGGTGTAGTTTGAAGTTTTTTAAAACCCAGAATTTTACATGTTTCTTTAAAAAGCTTTGATGTAAAATTCGTTCCATTATCCGTAATTAAAACTTTAGGAATATTAAACTTTGCGATAATTTCATTAAAAAACTTTCTCGCCACTGTTGAGTCTTCTTCATCTGGTAACGCAGTACATATTAGATATTTTGAAAAATCATCTTGAAAAGTCAAGATGAGTTTATTCCCACTTTCCGTAGTCGGTAATGGACCTACTATATCCATGAATACTTTATCAAACGGTCTTTGGGGCGTGTCAGTTAGAATCAGTGGTAATCTCTCCACTTTTGAGCTTTTGTTCTTTTGGCATTTATGACAAGCTGTTATGTATTCTTTTATTTGTTTTTGCATGCCTGCCCATTTGAACTGTTTTCTTATCCGGAAATAAGTTTTAGTTACCCCTTTATGACCTCCTATTGGTGAATCATGAAATTTTTTCATAACTTCCTGAATGTCTTTTTTACTTGTTAAGTATACTGCAAAATCTTCGTGTGTATGTGCTATTGAATCCTCTATCTCCTCTTGGTTTTTATTTGAAATTGTATTTGAGTTTTTTGCAAGTTCCGCCTCTTTTGCTTTACCCCTTGTTATAACCGCTATTTGAAGTCTACTCAAAGCATCCGCATTTTTATTAGTCTTTCCCGGGTTATAAAAAATCTCGAAATCGTATTCTAATAGCTTCAAACGAAATCTTCCCAGTCACGTATCTTGATCTTTTAAGTTAGCAATTCCACGTAATGGCTTATGATCAGTATATATTTTAAAATGTCTTCCCAGCAAATATGATCTTAAATTTCTTGTTGCCCATACTATAGCAAGTAATTCTTTCTCTATAGTTGAGTATCTTTTTTCAGTACTGCTGAGAGCACGGCTTGCGAAGTAAATGGGTAAGTCTGATCCAACTTCTCCTTGGGACAGTATTGCCCCTAATGCTTCATTACTAGCATCCGTTGTTAACAAAAATTCTTTTGAAAAATCTGAATACTGTAAAATTGGTGGACTAGTTACTGCTACTTTCAACTGGTCCATGGCTTTTTGACATTTCTCATTCCATTCGAACTTTTCCCCTTTCCTCAGTAATTTGTTTAACGGTAAAGACACCTGAGCGGCTTGTAGAATAAACTTTCTATAGTAATTTTTAGACCTAAAAATGATTGCAGGTCTTCTACATTTCTAGGTACTATGATGGCTGTTACATTAGGGTGGCTCACGTTATAAGGGCGAAAAATAAAAATGAAGTTTTGAATGAGCGCACCCTCTAGGAATATGCCGTTGACCAAAAAAATGATATTCCCAAAGTTTTGGAACAATAGGATTAAAAATGACGTTGCGCCACTCGAGCAAAATTGGGTTTTCAATACAAAAAATAGAAATTTTTCAATTCAAGGTCATTTTTTATCTTTGTTACTTGTTTCAAAATACTGTGCTCTGTTTTCTATTTTATACCTTTTAGCTGGCATGCACAATGCAATCGCAAATGTTTACAAGAAACGGAAGAAACATAAATAAAAAATAAAAATAATACATTTCTACTTAATAATTTATATAGATATTTAAGTAGAATTGAAAATGTAATCAAAACATTTTTCGTAAGCAAAGAGAAAATGGTCGTACAGGGAGTATGACTGAAGTTAATATCCTTTTAGCAAACGAAGCAAGAGCGGTTAAAAATTCCATTGATTTTAATTGAAATAAATTCGATGAAGAAATTGTCTCAAAATGGAAGCTGAATCTTTAGTCACAGTTCAACAAAATTGGGATAACGCAGACAGAACGATTCAATTTATCACTCCTAGTTTAGTTTCCGCCTTTGACAAGTGGTTTCGGATCGCTACGCTATACATATTTTGTAGTAGTTACCTGGTTACCTGTGGCACCCAGGTGCCATCTAAGATTCTCGATGGATGGCGAAAATCATGCACTTACTAAAAATGTTTATTTTAAGAGATCAATTTACATATAACTCGGATAATTTGTACGAGATATATACATTTTTATGGTGAGCATATGTGTGAAAATTTTAACCCATACTAGGTAAGGTTATGTTCGGAAGACTTGTGCTGACAGTTGTCAGCACCTCTACTCGGAGACATATATTGCCCATTGGGATGCACTCAAAAAAATTTACCAGGAGATGCGAGTTGCTAATCTTTGTTATCCTTGTTAAACTATTTGGCTTTCCAGATGAAGTTGAGGAGATCCGATAAGTTTACTTTCGTTATCTCGTCCAAGCCAGTGAAAAAGCGATCTCCGACACATTGAAGTCGCCTTGTTTGAAGTCTTGGACAGAGGCAGAGGAAGTGGTTGATAGATTCTACCTCATCTTCATCTTGGCAACTTCTGCATAATCCACTTGTTGGAACTCGCCACCGTTGGAGCATCGGCGCAATGGCACAGTGCCCCTTTAGTACTCCAGAAAGCACACGAACTGCAGGCTTGCTGAAGCCTAAAAGGCTTTTCGTTTTATTTTTGTCCAACTTAGGCCATACGATTCTAGCGACCTTACAGTCTTCGCAGTTAGTCTATAAATTGTTAGTCACCGTATTGATTTCCTCTATTATCCTAAACAGTTTACATATCGGTGTATGTATTGAGAGGTCGGCCTCTCCTGTACGCAGTTCAGAACCTCTTCTGGCCATCTCATCTGCTAGTTCATTCCCTACAATATTGCTATGCCAAAATATTCGAAATGTACTATGTCCAGCAAAGAGAGACCTTATGATGTTTGATGCTCATCAGTAAATGGCGACATTTTAATACTATCTTGGAATTTAGATTCCAAGATATTCGAAGGACGAATTGTACTTTATTGTCTAATGTTGACCTCTTTTTCGATAGCATATATCTCGCCGTGAAAGGCGCTGTAAGTAGCAGGGATTCGGTAGCACTGTCTTATCTGCATATTTTTCGAGAAGATACCTGCTCCCGTACCGCCTTCCATCTTTGAGCCATCTGCATAGATAGTAACTGTAGAGTTACCGGTCATAGATCCAAGCTCTCAGCTATCTCTGGTTAGATAAAGAGTGGGAACCCACTAATAAATTTATTTTTCTCAAAAAACCTTATTGATTTCGTGATCGAAGAAATAACAAATTTTTTGGATCGTTTTTGCCTATCTAATAGTTTTATCAGTTTCGATTCTTCGCCATGGATGGAGACGCAAGATTATAGAGAAGCAGTTGAATTCTGTGCTAGACTTCATATGATAAATGATTGTATAGAAAGAGGAATTAGGCTTATGATGGATTATAATTCGATTTTGACAAAATATGAAGAGGAAAAACAATATGTTCTGCAAGTAGTCGAACCATAAAAATTATCCTTCACATAGTCAGATTTATGTTATAAAACATAATAAACACAATATATTAATTACTGAAAAAAAAGTTTTCTTGAAATTTGTGCATGCCAGCGAAAAGTTATAAAATAGAAAACAGAGCACAGTCGCTCAACTAATTATTGTGTTTTGCGCATATCTTTTAACCGATTTGGCTCATCAATATCTTATTAAAAAGATATTTTAATTATCTATCAAATGAGTATATATTAATAACTGTTGAAACAAGTAACAAAGATAAAAAATGACCTTGAATTGAAAAATTTCTGTTTTTTGTACTGAAAACCCAATTTTGCTCGAGTGGCGCAACGTCATTTTTAATCCTATTGTTCCAAAACTTTGGGAATATCATTTTTTTGGTGCGCTCATTAAAAATCGCATTTTAGTTTTTCGGAGCCACCCTACTGTTACATATTTTGTTTTCTCAGGATCTGGTATCACTCCTTTGTCTAAACATTTATGTCCTAAATATACGACTTCCCTCCTTAATAGTTGACATTTATCAGTTTGTAGCTTTAAATTGTTTTCCCGAAGTGCTTGTAATACATTCCTAAATTGTTTGTCATGTTCTTCTAAATTACTGCCGTATATTACTATATCGTCCAGATATACAAAACAATCAATTCCCTGGAGTCCTGTGAGAATGCTATTCATTATGTGCTGAAACGTTGCGGCTGCTCCGGTCAGTCCAAACGGCATACGACGAAATTCAAAATGTCCAAGTACCGTGTTAAATGCTGTTTTTTCTCTGTCTTTGCCGTCAACTATCACTTGGTGATAGCCACTACGTAAATCCAAAGTCGTAAAATATCTACTGCATCCTAACTGATCCAAGATCTCATCTATTCTCGGAATTGGTAAAACTTGTTTGATGGTCTTTTCATTTATTTTTCTGAAATCCACCACCAAACGTCATTTCTTTTTCCCGTCTGTACCAGGTTTTTTAGGTACTAAATTATTGGTGAATTCCATGGTGACTTGCTTTTGGTTATAATTCCCTCCTCCAGCATTTTATTGACTTGATTGTTTATCTCTTCTTTGTGTGTTTCTGGTAATCTATATTGGCGTTGATTTATTGGTGTCTGACCTGGCTCTGTTGGAATCTCATATTTCAACACAGAAGTGTATGTAAGTCTATCTCCTGGTAAATGAAACACATCATTATATTCTTCAATTGTTTTTGTTATTAGCCTTCTTTTCTCTGTATTTAAATTCTTGTCCAAATTTACTGTTTCTAATAGCAACTCATAACGTTCATCCATATCAATTTTCTTATTTAAATTGACATTTGGTAGCCTGTATTCATCATAATTAGACATATCACTATCATCTAACTCAATTTCTGTATCAATTTTAACAGAATAATTATTTGCATTTAAGATTTTTACGTAGCCTATACCATTTATTACTTTAGTTAGGCATTCTCCTGAGTAAAACTTTGGCAAAATTTCTTTTTTATGAACAATTACTGTTCCTTCTTTAGGTGCTATCTTTATTGGCACTACCATTGTAGATCAAGGTGGGATCGTGATACATTCAGTTATACAAATCCGACAGTGAACTCCAATGTCTACCAGAGGTAAAACTGCAACTTCTTTCTTATCATCATGAAATTTTAACACCTTTCCAATTGTATCCATTGTTGAACGATTCCATAGTTCATCTCTTCCCAATAATCCATCTGCTGGTATCTGGCTTCCCAATGGAACTACATGCATGTTGAATTTTAACTCAGTAAATTCCCCATGCTCTATTTTTACTGTACTCAATGTACTTATGTTACCACCAAATGCTCTTACCAGTCCCTTTGTATTGCGTTTATTTATATCAGCTTTATTTAATAACGCTTCGGACTTTATCAAACTTGTATCAGCTCCGGAATCCACTAGAAGTAACAATTTATTGCCCACTGCCTGTTTACAAGGTACTTCTCTATAGGCATCATCGAACGATTGACTAATACCGTCCATGGTATTGTAAATCGTTCCCGTAACCCGTGGTGTTCGAAAATTCTGATACATCCAATCTTTATTGATTTTTAACTGCTCCCACAGTTTTAAAAAAACTGACATTATTAACATACATATAATCAGTACATGTATTACAATAATTCCCAAATATTTCTTACATTCATTTAATAATTGTTCGGCAAACCTTTGCCATATACCCTTCTTTTCCACATCTGAAACATTCAACTTTTTCACTTCCAGAGCTACTACTCACTTTATTATTTTGTGGTCTAATTTTGTGTTGTGAATAATTTTGGCTTCTTGTCGAACGACTATAATTATTTGTTATTTTGCGTTGACTTCTATTGTCTGAATTTACAAATTTACAGAACCTATTTTGTTCATGACCCTTTACTTTAGAAATATTACAAAACAACGTATTCAATTTCTTAAAACATTTGGAAGAGTCATGCCCTATTTTTTTACAGAAATCACATGTTACTTGTTTCGTACTTAGCTCATTAATTGTACCAATTCTACATTTTGGGCCATTCTCATGACCATATTCACCACAATTCGAACAGTACGGTGTGCTTTGTCTGTCTTGGCAATTTACCCATCCGTGTACTAATTTGTTACAAAAAGCACATTTTGTTTCCGTTAATGACATGTTAATATTAGAACGATGTTCCCCTAATAGTTCTTCCACTGATTCTGCTATGGCTACAAGTTTAGTTATTGTTTCATTCTCCAATCCAATAAATCGGTATTTCAAGTTATTGTCTCTAAGTCCCTTTATGAAACACCTAACAGCTAACTGTTTGTACTCTCGTAATTGCGACAAGATTTCCACTTCGTGGAGTAGAGCCTGTAGACGCCCCCCATAAGCGGTAACAGATTCATTCAGTCTTTTTTTGTTGTGTGTTAAATCTTCTCTGATGTGCTCTAGGGTTCTCCTCCTTAAATAAGTTCGCTTGACAGCTTCGCACAACTCGTTTATTGTAATGTAGGGTCTATTAGCAATATTATCGTATGCTATGCCCACAAACCGTTGTTCTACACAACTTACAATATATTGTACTCCAGCTTGAGGTAAAGCTTGTTGCACGAGTTCGCAACCAACTACAAATTTATGTACCTCACCCCTTAGCTCCGGGCCTTCAGTTCCCGCGAAGTATGGAACCACTTTAGATACTGTTTCCAGAATTACACTTATAGACGTCATTTTTCTTTCAGTTTCTAATTCTTTTTTATTTGTAAAATCCTTTTCCGTTGTTTGATCACTTATATTTGTTATGGTCATCAGTTTATTTTCGTTAATATTACTTATCTTTTTCTCTTGAATTTCCTGATCCGTCTTATAATAGCGTTCTAGCTCTTCTTTTAACTGTCTTACTTGTAGCACGAGTTTCTTTATTGTTTCTTCCTTTTCCCTAATTTGGTTTTCTAATTCACTGTCCTCCTCCAGGTATATGCTAATGTCTTTGTCTGACTTTCCTTCTCTTCGAAGTTCTTTTTCCAAACTTAAAGTCTGATTTTCCACGTCTTGAAGTAAAACAGTTAATTCTTTTGTCTGTAGAACTAGCTGTTTGCATTTATACTCCAAACCACACTTAGCATCTGTCAATTCTTCTAATGTATTCTGTAATTTTACTGTTTTTATTCCTTCAACTTTTTCTATCTGTTCTTTTATATATTCTAACTAGTCTATTTTTGGCAATCTGTTATGTCTTATGTAATCTTTGGATAGTTCGAGAAATTCTTTGTCTGGATTTAATTCTATTAATTTGTCCCACGCTTGATTTAATGTACTTGTTATATATTTCTTTAATTTTAGTAATTCTTGTTCTAAATATTTTATTCTCTCCTCCATCTATGAATTGATTGTAGGAAGTTTGAATAAAATTAGAACAAAACTTCATCAAATAGATAGTTTTTAAATTCAAAACTTGTATATAATTTTTAACCAGATTTTGAACCATAAACTACATAAATCTCAATATCATAAACCCCAGACAAAAATCTCTAACTTTTACTATTGTAATTGATTGACTTTAAGCATAATATTATTACCTAAGATAGAAAGAACACATACAGAAAAACAAAAATTGTCGTGAACTAAAAAACCAACATTCATTTCACATATTTACCAACCAGCAAAAATTCTTTGCTTACCAACCAGGAAAAATTCTTTGCTTGAAGCATCAGAAACAAACCAAAATTCTGTTTGCGAAAATATTTTTCACACGTTACTTTAATGCAATATTTTATAACTTATAAATACAATAAATTTTGTACGAATTTGTATTAATTTTTTCAGAAATTTAAATTAATTTTCTTTATTATAGTCCTCTATTATTTTTTGTTGCCATTGCCTAATGGCTTCTTTTCCTAAATGTTTTACTTTGTTAATCTCTAGATTATAAAGAAACTCTCCGCCTTTGTTTTTTAATATAGATTCTACCGTAATTCTGTCAATTAAATCATTCACCTTATTTAATAATTTATCATAAATCCTCCAATGTGATTCAATCTTTTCGTTCCTAACTCTCTCCTTGCATATAAAACAATATGAATATTTCATAATACCCCCAAAAGGTAGGCAATAGTAGTCCAATATAAACAATAGAAAAATGCATAAACTTACTAAAGTTTAAAATCATAAAATGTAAATTCTTTGGATATTTGAATATCCACTTAATATTAAATTATTAATTATGTAAATATTTACTAATTTCCAAAAATGATTAAAATATTTATTTCCACATTTCCAAAATTATGTGGCTAAATTTTCAAACTAGCTTACTTTTTTTTTTTGTTTTTATTATTATTAATTCTTATCTATAATATTATAGTACATATAATGATTATTATTTACTTTAATTGATTAAATTAGACTGTTTGGTTCTCTTAAGCCGTCCTACGTTGTCTTCTATTTGAAGGAGTGATGAAGCTTCTGTGTTGCAGTGAACTTCAAGTCTTTTTTTATGTGCTTCAGCAACTGTCGGAACATGCAAGTCACGATGAAGGTCGCTGTTACGGACATACCATGGAGTATTGGTAATTTCTCTTAGGATGTTACTTTGATATCGTTGTATTGTCTGTCTATTTGACTCAGATGTGCAACCCCAGAGTTGAGATCCGTAGGCTCAAATTGAACGTAGAACCTGCTTGTATATTATTAGCTTGTTTTCGATTGACATAACGGAATGTCGTCCAAGTAGCCACTTAGTTGAGTTGAACTTAAGATTTAGTTCTTGATGTTTTTTTTTGACGTGTTCACACCACCGAAGTCTCGCATCAAGTGTCATGCCCCAGTATTTAGCTGTATTTGCATGTGGAGTTTGTTGGCCATCCATATACAGAGGTATATTTCTAATTTGCTTATATGTGATAACGACATGTACAGTTTTCAAGGTATTTAATTTTATTTTCCATTTTTTAGCCCACTCTAGCACGTTGTTGAGAGCGGCTTGAAGATTCCTTGTTGTAATGCTTTCGGTATCTTCCACTGACAATAGAGCCGTATCGTCTGCAAAAGTTACAATAGTTGTGTTATTTAAACTCGGAATATCATGTGTATATAAGAGATATAAAAGCGAGCCAAGGATGCTACCATATGGAACGCCCGCTTTTATTGGACATATATCCAAATATATGTTTTCGCATTTAATTCTGAAGTATCGCGCAGATAGATATGATTCTAAAAGTATTGCATACTCCATTGATAGGATCATTCTTATTTTATGTAGTAGACCTCTATGCCACACTTTGTCAAAGGCCTGTGATACGTCGAGAAAGACAGCAGAGCATACCGTTTTGTTTTCAAAGGATTTTTCGATAATATTTGTTATTCTGTGAATCTGGTCAATTATAGAATGATTTTTTCTAAAGCCAAATTGATGAATTGGAATAACATTATTATATGATATGACAGGGCTTATTCTTTTTAAAATTGCTATCTCGAGTATCTTGGACATGATTTGCAGTAGTGATATAGGCCCATATGATGAGACCTCGTGCGCAGTTTTTCCCGGCTTTAGGATCATAATTACCTCCGACATTTTCTACATAATTGGCACATGTTTTAATTGAAGTGCAGCGTTAAGTATTTGCGTTAGCTTATATACACATTTGACAGATATCTGACGCAATATTTCAGCGGTAATCATATCAAAGCTAGGCGATTTCTTTAATTTATGTTCAGAATTAATAATTTCTATAAGTTCTTACTCAGAAACGTGTGGAATTTCATTACATATTGGTGAGAATGGAGCATATATAGAATCAAGACCACTGCAATCGCTATCTTCTATTGTGAAAACGTTAGCTTAGTATTCGCGAAATGCATTAGATTTTTCGCAATCATCTTTGGCCCAGTTGCCATCATTAGTTCGAATGGGCGAATTTTCTATGACCGGCTTTTTTATGTTTTTCGTGCATTTCCACAGGGAATAAATTGTGTTCTTATCATAAGTAAGATTGCTGAGATATACTTTTAGAGACTCGTTTTTATATAGCTTAATTTGAGTACTCAGATATTTAGTTAATCTATTTAGCTCTGTTTTGTAGGGTGGATACCTTATTATTTGCCATTTTTGTCTTAGCTTGCGTTTTTTTGATATTAATAACCGAATGTTAGCGGGATACGTTTGGAGATGAGATTTAGAATTGGAGAATGGAGTACTATTCCATGCTGCATTCTGAAGAGTCTGCGTTAGTTTGTGGACTTCATCGTCAAGCTGTTGACTAGACAAAATTTCAGAAGATAAATCCATGTTTTCATCTAGGGATGTACGAAAATAACTCCAATCGGTTAGTTTGTTGGTTAGAAAAGATGGTTGCTGCTTTAAGATGACAGATTCAAATAGTGTTAAGTAAACTGGCGAATGGTCCGAGTTCAGTTCCAGACCTCTTTCTACTTCAAGGCTTTTGCGGGATATGTTTTTATATATATAGAAATCTAGCAAGTCTGGCACTTTTTCTTGATTAATTGGCCAATAAGTCGGAATTCCAGGTGATATATGGTTGCATACTGTGATTTGAATGGCTTTCATCAATTCTCTTCCTTTAGTAGTCGTTAGACGAGAACCCCAAATTATATTTTTGGCGTTAAAATCACCACCCATAATAAAACGATGGTTGTGTTTTTGCAAAAGTGATACGTATTGACTACACTTTATAGAATATCTAGGTGGACTATAAACGGCTGTTAGGTTAGGTTAGGTTCGGAAGGCGCGTGCTGCCAATTGTCAGCACTTCCACTCGGAGGCATATTTTGTCCATTGTGATGCCGGGAGAGGCGAGTTGCTAACCTTTATGATCCTTGTTAAACCATTTGGTTTTCCAGATGAAGTTGAGGAGATCCGATAAGTTTACTTTCGTTATCTCGTCCAAGCCAGTGAAAAAGCGATCTCCGACACATTGAAGTCGCCTTGTTTGAAGTCCTGGACAGAGACAGAGGAAGTGGTTGATAGATTCTACCTCATCTTCATCTTGGCAACTTCTGCATAAACCGCTTGTTGGAACTCGCCACCGTTGGAGCATGGGTGCAATAGCACAGTGCCCCGTTAGTACTCCAGTAAGCACACGAACTGCAGGTTTGCTGAAGCCTAAAAGGCTTTTCGTTTTATTTTTATCTAACCTCGGCCATAAGGTTCTAGCGACCTCACAGTCTTCGCGGTTAGTCCATAAGTTGTTTGTCACCGTATTGATTTCCTCTATTATCCTAAGCAGTTCACACATTGGTGTGTGTATTGTGAGGTCGGCTTCTCTTCTATGCATTGCAGAACCTCTTCTGGCCATCTCATCTGCTAGTTCATTCCCTTCGATATTGCTATGCCCAGGAATCCAGCAAAGAGAGACCTTGTGATGCTTTATGCTCATCAGTGACGCGCAACATTTTAAAATAATCTTGGATTTAACTGTTTAAGATTCAATTGCTTTCAGCGCGGCCTGACTATCTACAAAAATCGTGCTATTCGATGGACGAATTGTACTTTGTTGTATAAGGTTAGCCGCTTTTTCAATAGCATATATCTCAGCCTGAAAGACGCTGCAAGTATCAGGGAGTCGGTAAGACTGCCTTGTCTGCATGTCTTTCGAGAAGATACCTGCTCCCGTACAGCTCTCCATCTTTGAGCCATCTGTGTAGATGGTAACTGCAGAGTTACCTGTTACACATCCATGCTCCCAGCTATCTCTGGTTGGATAAAGAGTGGGAATTCTGGTATTGAAGTCTAGTGTTGGTATTATGTAGTCTGTAGCAGAGTTTAGAGTTTAGATAATATTTACGACGTCAATCCTAGCTGCTTGGACAGGATTTAACTGTTATTCACAGTCAATCGAGTCGGTGCAGCCTGTAAAGTGTGTCATCATTAAAATATTAAGGGATTCCTGACTCGAGTCTGTCCATGAGCCGTCTGGTTTTTTAATACTGCTTCGTTTACAGTCTCAATAGTTCCGCAGAACTGTTGCCAGGAATTTCTCTTTGCAGCTTTAATTCTGCTTTTATACATATTAAAACTGGCTTTATAAAAATTCCATTCCTCTTCTTGCTGGCTGCTTTTTGCCTTGTTGAAGAGTTTTTTGGATGTAGCTGATTCAAAAGATTTGTTCAAGATACCCGTAGTGCGACCGACCGCTTTATCAATGTTTGCGTTCCCTTGACCAATATTGACGTTTGTCCGAATTAGCTTTTGGTTCACAAGTTTCGAAAAATTTGACCAGTCGGCATTTTTGGGATTTCTGTATGGTCTTGGACTCTTAACTTCTAGATTGAACGTGAAGTGTATCCGACAGTGATCCGAAAAGGAGTGCGTGTCTGATACTCTCCAATTATCTACCTTAAAGTAATTAGAGTCTCTGACCACTGTAATATCAGTAACCTCTTCCCTAACCCTATTTCGAAATGTTGGCTTATTGCCTTTAATGTATAAAGTTAGACTAGTAGAAAGAATAAAATCAAAAATGGACTCACCCTTGCTGTTGGTATCACTGCTGCCCCAGAGCTCGTGATGTCCATTTGCATCGCAACCAGCTACCAGAAACAATCCACGTGATTTTGCATATGCAGTCAGTGCTCGAAAAGCTGGTGGTGGTGGTTCTTCTTCATCGTACGGAAAGTATGCGGACGTTAGCAGCAAGCTGGGCTTGTGCCTTTGTTCACATACTACCACTGTGAGATCTCCATTGCTGTAAGAAGTTAAGGGAAAAATATTAAGACTTTTCTTTGCAACTATACAGGTTCTAATCTTACCTTGTGCATGTGGATTGTAGAGATGGTACCCACTCAGTCCAAGTCCGGCGACGTTACCTTTGACAAGCCATGGTTCTTGGACAATTGGCACGTCCACATCATGCTCTGCGAGGTACTTCATCAGGACGAGCGAGGCTAGGGTGAAGTGGTGCAGATTAATCTGCACAATCTCCAGCCTTCCCTCCGCTGGTTTGAGGCCTGTCACCTGGCACCCGAACCTTTAGAGAACCTAGCCCGAATTTGATGGTTCCTACCCTTTTTAAAATGGATAGTGACGGTTGGTCCACAGCGATCAGTATGTCACTACCAGTTCCGCTCTTACAGACAGCCATATTCACTATCTGCCATTTAGATGTTATCAGCGCCTGGTTTTGCCGTTCCATGAGTTTCATAGGACGGCACCTCCGATTCCGGACGTCCTTGTCCGGAACCGGAGGTGGGACCCACAGGGAAACAATCGTGACAAACTTCTTGTTGTCACAACCAACAACCTTAACCCCTTTCTGCCATCCAGCTCCATCGAATACTAGTTCCTAGTTCCTATCCGCTTCCGTCATTGCTGTCATCAGACGCGCTTCAACGAGTAGCCAATTCTTAGGCGTTATCTTTCCATGAGTGTCGACTTTGTCTATGATGGCTACTTGCAGCTCCATTGGGGATTCAAAAGAGGCCGTTGATTTAGGCTTTTTCGAGTCCTTCTGTGTCTCTTCCTCAGACCGTGCCCTTTTTGTGGCTTTGCCCGTCAAAGAGGAGGGTATCCTTGAAGAGGATCCTGTGGGTTTAATCTTTGGTAGCAGCTTAAGGCTACTACTCTTGACCGTGCTCGTTGGATCCGTTTTATCTGCAGTTGAAGCAATATCCTTAACGGACTTTGCTTCCACTTTGGATTGCCCTTGCTCCACTGATAATTGAGCTGTAGCGTTGTCCCTTTCGAACTTTGCTACAGCCTTTTCATGTTTCTTAATTAGGTCCTTTTCCCTCTTCGTGAAGGAGGAAGAGTCCCTCGCCCTCATTTTTCTTAGATAGTAAACCGATCGCTTGTAGCCATTCCTGGCCTTCTGCTCCTTCGTTACTACCTTTCGCGGCTCCATCCCCGGCATTGAAGTCTTGGATGAGGGGAATTGAGGAGGATCAAGTAGAAGTGTCTTAACCTCCGGACTGATGTCATCGACGTTGCTAACCTGTGATAACGAGTCATCGTCGGTTGCTGTGTCGATGCGTAAGTTCAGAAATTGAGACCCGATTTGATCTCTCTCACCCTCCCCAATCAAGGATCCTTGCCTACCCAAAGTTGGCTTGGAGACCGCGCCCTGTCCAGTATTCTTAACCGAAACTTCTAAGTTAGAGGTTGAAATTAGATTTGTGTTTTGATTTGGATTTGAAAGGTCATAGGATCTCGACGCCAGGTGCCCCTCTCGCTCCACACCTACCGCCGGTACTGAGGATCCGACTCCCTGCACCGTAACTTAAAAATTTTCTGTTGACATTAGTCATACAAAAACGCCTCCTCCCTGTAAGATTTCTTTAAAAGTCTGCCACCCTACGCACAAAAAGACTGGGACTCGACCGCCCCTGACATGGAGAAAACAGACGTCGTTGTGTGCCGCCCCTACTTTGGGGAAAACAGACGCACACAGGCAGGTTTTAGTTGGTTGCTCATCAGCCGGCCTGTCTAACATGGGAAGCCCTATCAGGGGTTAGCATATTACTGTAATGAAACTTATTATATGATTTGTCGGGCCCGTTAATGAAACCCGACAAATCACTGTAGCCCTAAGCTCCCACACCACGACAAGGTACCTACCAAGTGGGGGGCTGTTAAGCAAAGTTTGGTTCCTGAAGTTTCAAATGTTACAGTTGTTGCTTGGAATTCATCAGTGGCAATTTTTTCTTCTTTATAGTGCTTTAGAGATTTTCGAAGAATTATGGCTGATCCACCGCGCGAACAGTTGCTAGGGTGTAATGTATGGTAGACATAAAAGTCTCGAAATTTAATATAAGACTGATTGTTAAAATGTGTTTCGGTGTTGTGTCTTGCAACGACTTATTTCAATCAAATTTCTCTTTATTTAATTATTTTATTTTAAATAAAATCCTAATTGACATTCATGTATTTTCACATATTAGATTTTATTTACTTTATTCCATTACACATTTTTCAATAGTTATTTCTTCAAAATCTTAATTGTCTTTTAACTTATTTGTTTAAGTAGTTTAAATTATTTATTCCTTGACATTAATTTATTATATAAATTATTTCACTACATATTTTACAATAGTTATTTCTTCAAAATCTTAATTGTCTTTTAACTTATTTGTTTAAGTAGTTAAATTAATTTTTCTTCGACATTAACTTATTACATAAATTATTTCACTATATATTTTACAATAGTTATTTCTTCAAAATCTTAATTGTCTTTAACTTATTTGTTTAAGTAGTTAAATTAATTATTCCTCGACATTAACTTATTATATAAATTATTTCACGACATATTTTACAATAGCTATTCCTTCAAAATCTTAATTGTCTTTTTAACTTATTTATTTCACAAGTTTAATTTTAATAATTTCTTCTTTAACAAAATTCAAAACCATAGCCCATACTCGTGCTGACATCAAAAGACAACTGAACTACCAGCTCTCTCAATCAAAACCACATGCCTGTTTTCACCAAATTTTGAATATTTACCGATCCCAATTTTGGTGTAAACAACTAGCAACAATTCAATTGGCATGCAAATGTCACGCCATACAACCGTTACTACCAACTCCAGGGGCGGATTACATTATAAATTAATATATTCATATTAATTAATACAATAATATTTTATAATCAATATATTATATTCATCATTAATATAATAAATAATATAATAAAATAATACAATATTAATCAACTAATATAATAAACAAAATTAACACATTAATAATACATTAATATATCGATATTAATTTATTTCAATATTAACTCCCAT
Source organism: Teleopsis dalmanni (assembly GCF_002237135.1). NCBI lineage: Eukaryota > Metazoa > Arthropoda > Insecta > Diptera > Diopsidae > Teleopsis > Teleopsis dalmanni. The sequence goes on along the minus strand of NC_051846.1, from coordinate 124,548,820 downwards.
AGTTTTCCAATTTACAACATCGGCAATTAAACAAATACCCACATTTTTTGTTATTAATAATGCTTCCAGCTCATGTTGATATTTTAAAAGACCACAGCATTATTTTAAGATTTCTACTCATCATTGTAGTTTAGATATTGTTTCTTCTAATATTAGCAGACGCTTTTCTAATGTTAAATAAATCTTTTCTTGTGAATTGATTTTTGTTAAAATTTGGTTAAGTAGATCCTGTTCGATATATTGAGGAGCAATGCCTTTTGTGATTTCAGAAAATGTCGGTTTTTTTGACGAAGTAGGTATTAAATTTGAACTGGCAGTGAAGCACTTTTGAGTGAATTCATGCTTGCTGACTGGTTTTTTTATTCGTTTTAATAATAGAGTTCTTACCTATAGAGTCATGGTTACTATCAGTAGATTCAGTTGGATTTATTTTACTCTGATGGGCTTGGAATTTATGAGTTTTCTGTTTGCGAAGTTTTTGGAGTTCGCGTGCAACAATACAGCCGCGGTAATTGGCAGGGTGAGACTCACCACAATTACAGCATTTTGGTTGTTGAGCAACAGGCTTTAAACATTCTTCTGTCTTATGCTTACCTGCACATTTAACGCATTTGGATTCCTTCCCACAATAGTTTCTTGTATGACCATACGTTTGGCAAGACTTGCATTGAGGAATTTGAAATGAAGTTTTTGGTAATTCAATGGATTGTATAGTATTATTTTTGTAGAAAAGACGCGTCGCTTTCAGTGTTTGTAGAAGACTGTTTTTATTAATTTCTTCATTCTTAAATCTAACTTTGTTTCTTAATACTAATTTCCAATAGAATCTTATGTACTGATTCTATTGGTTAATACTTATAATACTTGCGTCTAATTGGTAAACCCAAATTAGACGTATATAATATTCTTACAGAAGTATCTTATCAATAAATGGTATTATATTTACTAATGCAAGTGTTCTACATATGGTTTTACTTGAAACCGTTTATTCTATTGACACAGTTTTGACTTATGCATATTGCACATATGGTGATTCGCATGAGTGGTGCAAGTTTTTTACTATAACTCGAATTGGTCTTGTTTGCTTGTTTTCGTAGCTGTGCCATGAAAAGTTTAGAGATGATAACATTTTTGTAACTTTGCGATAGTCGTCAACATCAATTAAGTTAATTTTATAGATGACTGTTAAGTTTTATATTAAATTTAGCATAAGAATCAATTATTACCAATCATAACTATTATTATCATGTTAATTATATATATAAATATATTAATAATCATAATTATTGTATGTATAAATTAGTTTCTTATTCTGTCTTTGTTGTTGTTGTTATTTGTGTTATCACATATTTTTAGCAATGTTGTTGGCTCTCACAACTAAGTATTTACACGCTATCAGCGTTCCAGACGTAACATGATCATCTTCACACGCCACTGTGCGAGGTTGATAAGCATTATGTGTATTTTCCTTTATCGTGTGTTCGTTGTGAGTTGCAGCAATAGGCAAACCGCTGCGACAATTCTGTTGTTCCCACAGGTGCAATATGAGGTGGCGCATGGCATAAGTGATAGCACATTTAATTCATAAAATTTGTGAAGCAAGTTGGTATATGGCAAAATACATATACCAGCTCGCTGACTGCACTAAATAGTATAAGTTTAGGTAATGCACATATTTCCCACATATGTCCTTGGTCTTGAATGTTCAAAGTCCATCGGACAACAAATCGTGGGAACTAAGTGCATTTCCTCTTTTACCATAAGCTTAGCATTAATAATTTTGTATAAAAGCAGAACATTTCTCAATAAAATTCAATTCAATTTAAACACCTGAATTCATACAAGCGTTTTCTTTTGGTTTAAGTGCCTAAAAGAACCGTCGGTTTATGTGCCGAATTTGAAAACCTATAACAACAAAAAAATTAATAAATAATTAATTAAATAAACATATAGTATACATTGTGACCGAAAAGCTTTCGGAAATTCTCATTTAAAATTCGCGCGCTGTATATTTTTCGATATTTTAAGTTTATGTAGTTTGGCAGCAATTAAGGACAATTACTATGCCAAAAATGAGCGCGATCTGTCAGACAGTTCGTTTACGGCAGCTGTTTAAACCAGTTCACCTCAGTAGTGCGTTGCGAAAAAAACAATGGAAAAAAATATTGAACAAAGAGTTTGCATCAAATTTTGTGTTTCGAACGAAATTTCGTGTGCAGAATCTTTGCGAATGCTACAAAAGGCTTATGGGGAATCAGTTTTATCGAAAACTCAAGTTTATGAGTGGTACAAAGCCTTTCAGGACGGTCGTACGACCGTCGAAGACATGCCGCGTTCTGGACGACCTTCGACCTCTACCCCCGACGAAAACATTGAAAAGGCAAAGGAAATCGTGTTCCAAAATCCTCATGTGAGTGTTAGAGAGATAGCACGAGAGCTAGGCATCGGTCGTGAGATGGCTCGTTTGATTTTGGTGGAAAATTTGTGTATGCGACGTGTCAACGCTCGGCTTGTTCCGATTCACCTCAATTTGTTCCAACATTATCAACGATTTTAAGGCCAAACATTCAATAAATACCATCGAACAGCCACCGTATTCACATGATCTTGCAC
>NC_051846.1:124505118-124546107 GCF_002237135.1 Teleopsis dalmanni | reverse complement strand
AACCTCCGGACTGATGTCATCGACGTTGCTAACCTGTGATAACGAGTCATCGTCGGTTGCTGTGTCGATGCGTAAGTTCAGAAATTGAGACCCGATTTGATCTCTCTCACCCTCCCCAATCAAGGATCCTTGCCTACCCAAAGTTGGCTTGGAGACCGCGCCCTGTCCAGTATTCTTAACCGAAACTTCTAAGTTAGAGGTTGAAATTAGATTTGTGTTTTGATTTGGATTTGAAAGGTCATAGGATCTCGACGCCAGGTGCCCCTCTCGCTCCACACCTACCGCCGGTACTGAGGATCCGACTCCCTGCACCGTAACTTAAAAATTTTCTGTTGACATTAGTCATACAAAAACGCCTCCTCCCTGTAAGATTTCTTTAAAAGTCTGCCACCCTACGCACAAAAAGACTGGGACTCGACCGCCCCTGACATGGAGAAAACAGACGTCGTTGTGTGCCGCCCCTACTTTGGGGAAAACAGACGCACACAGGCAGGTTTTAGTTGGTTGCTCATCAGCCGGCCTGTCTAACATGGGAAGCCCTATCAGGGGTTAGCATATTACTGTAATGAAACTTATTATATGATTTGTCGGGCCCGTTAATGAAACCCGACAAATCACTGTAGCCCTAAGCTCCCACACCACGACAAGGTACCTACCAAGTGGGGGGCTGTTAAGCAAAGTTTGGTTCCTGAAGTTTCAAATGTTACAGTTGTTGCTTGGAATTCATCAGTGGCAATTTTTTCTTCTTTATAGTGCTTTAGAGATTTTCGAAGAATTATGGCTGATCCACCGCGCGAACAGTTGCTAGGGTGTAATGTATGGTAGACATAAAAGTCTCGAAATTTAATATAAGACTGATTGTTAAAATGTGTTTCGGTGTTGTGTCTTGCAACGACTTATTTCAATCAAATTTCTCTTTATTTAATTATTTTATTTTAAATAAAATCCTAATTGACATTCATGTATTTTCACATATTAGATTTTATTTACTTTATTCCATTACACATTTTTCAATAGTTATTTCTTCAAAATCTTAATTGTCTTTTAACTTATTTGTTTAAGTAGTTTAAATTATTTATTCCTTGACATTAATTTATTATATAAATTATTTCACTACATATTTTACAATAGTTATTTCTTCAAAATCTTAATTGTCTTTTAACTTATTTGTTTAAGTAGTTAAATTAATTTTTCTTCGACATTAACTTATTACATAAATTATTTCACTATATATTTTACAATAGTTATTTCTTCAAAATCTTAATTGTCTTTAACTTATTTGTTTAAGTAGTTAAATTAATTATTCCTCGACATTAACTTATTATATAAATTATTTCACGACATATTTTACAATAGCTATTCCTTCAAAATCTTAATTGTCTTTTTAACTTATTTATTTCACAAGTTTAATTTTAATAATTTCTTCTTTAACAAAATTCAAAACCATAGCCCATACTCGTGCTGACATCAAAAGACAACTGAACTACCAGCTCTCTCAATCAAAACCACATGCCTGTTTTCACCAAATTTTGAATATTTACCGATCCCAATTTTGGTGTAAACAACTAGCAACAATTCAATTGGCATGCAAATGTCACGCCATACAACCGTTACTACCAACTCCAGGGGCGGATTACATTATAAATTAATATATTCATATTAATTAATACAATAATATTTTATAATCAATATATTATATTCATCATTAATATAATAAATAATATAATAAAATAATACAATATTAATCAACTAATATAATAAACAAAATTAACACATTAATAATACATTAATATATCGATATTAATTTATTTCAATATTAACTCCCATAGTTTTCCAATTTACAACATCGGCAATTAAACAAATACCCACATTTTTTGTTATTAATAATGCTTCCAGCTCATGTTGATATTTTAAAAGACCACAGCATTATTTTAAGATTTCTACTCATCATTGTAGTTTAGATATTGTTTCTTCTAATATTAGCAGACGCTTTTCTAATGTTAAATAAATCTTTTCTTGTGAATTGATTTTTGTTAAAATTTGGTTAAGTAGATCCTGTTCGATATATTGAGGAGCAATGCCTTTTGTGATTTCAGAAAATGTCGGTTTTTTTGACGAAGTAGGTATTAAATTTGAACTGGCAGTGAAGCACTTTTGAGTGAATTCATGCTTGCTGACTGGTTTTTTTATTCGTTTTAATAATAGAGTTCTTACCTATAGAGTCATGGTTACTATCAGTAGATTCAGTTGGATTTATTTTACTCTGATGGGCTTGGAATTTATGAGTTTTCTGTTTGCGAAGTTTTTGGAGTTCGCGTGCAACAATACAGCCGCGGTAATTGGCAGGGTGAGACTCACCACAATTACAGCATTTTGGTTGTTGAGCAACAGGCTTTAAACATTCTTCTGTCTTATGCTTACCTGCACATTTAACGCATTTGGATTCCTTCCCACAATAGTTTCTTGTATGACCATACGTTTGGCAAGACTTGCATTGAGGAATTTGAAATGAAGTTTTTGGTAATTCAATGGATTGTATAGTATTATTTTTGTAGAAAAGACGCGTCGCTTTCAGTGTTTGTAGAAGACTGTTTTTATTAATTTCTTCATTCTTAAATCTAACTTTGTTTCTTAATACTAATTTCCAATAGAATCTTATGTACTGATTCTATTGGTTAATACTTATAATACTTGCGTCTAATTGGTAAACCCAAATTAGACGTATATAATATTCTTACAGAAGTATCTTATCAATAAATGGTATTATATTTACTAATGCAAGTGTTCTACATATGGTTTTACTTGAAACCGTTTATTCTATTGACACAGTTTTGACTTATGCATATTGCACATATGGTGATTCGCATGAGTGGTGCAAGTTTTTTACTATAACTCGAATTGGTCTTGTTTGCTTGTTTTCGTAGCTGTGCCATGAAAAGTTTAGAGATGATAACATTTTTGTAACTTTGCGATAGTCGTCAACATCAATTAAGTTAATTTTATAGATGACTGTTAAGTTTTATATTAAATTTAGCATAAGAATCAATTATTACCAATCATAACTATTATTATCATGTTAATTATATATATAAGTATATTAATTATTATAATTATTTTATGTGTAAATTAGTTTTTTATTCTGTTTTTGTTGTTGTTGTTATTTGTGTTATCACATATTTTTAGCAATGTTGTTGGCTCTCACAACTAAGTATTTACACGCTATCAGCGTTCCAGACGTAACATGATCATCTTCACACGCCACTGTGCGAGGTTGATAAGCATTATGTGTGTTTTCTTTTATCGTGTGTTCGTTGTGAGTTGCAGCAATAGGCAAGCCGCTGCGACAATTCTGTTGTTCCCACAGGTGCAATATGAGTTGGCGCATGGCATAAGTGATAGCACATTTAATTCATTAAATTTGTGAAGCAAGTTGGTATATGGCAAAATACATATACCAGCTTTCTGACTGCACTAAATAGTATAAGTTTAGGTAATGCACATATTTCCCACGTATGTCCTTGGTCTTGAATGTTCAAAGTCCATCGGATAACAAATCGTGGGAACTAGGTGCATTTCCTCTTTTACCATAAGCTTAGCATTAATAATTTTGTATAAAAGCAGAACATTTCTCAATAAAATTCAATTCAATTTAAACACCTGAATTCATACAAGCGTTTTCTTTTGGTTTAAGTGCCTAAAAGAACCGTCGGTTTATGTGCCGAATTTGAAAACCTATAACAACAAAAAAATTAATAAATAATTAATTAAATAAACATATAGTATATATATGTAAATATATATATCTGTTTATATACAATATGTAACTGGTTCATGTACCGGATTGCATAAGTGAATGCTAAGCTGGTTAATGTGCCGGATTAGCTAAATCCGTATCAGACTAGATACGGATGAAAACATAACGTGTAAACGCTAAGCTGGTTTATGTGCCGGATTAGCTAAAAGCTGTATCAAACTAGGTACAGTGCATAACAATGACATTGTTTAGCAACTTTCTAGTAAACTCTTTCGTGGCATTAATTTTAAGAATCTCAAGGACTTTTTTATATTCCAGATTACCGGATAACATTATAAGCGGTAGACGCTTTTGTGCGTTTGGTGCTTTAGTTTGAGCGTCTGAGTTGGACGTATTCTCCTTAATCAAATTATTCGCGGTTTCGACTTCTGGGGATGAGTCCGCTTTACGCTTTTTGCTTGGTTTCTTACTATTTTTTTTTATTATCCAGTCGGTTTCGCGAGCTAGTTCATCTACATCAGTTTCATATATTGGTTTTTGCATTTCTTTTGAAGTTTGTGTTGACAATGCAGTCTTGAGCGTTTGATTTTCATGTTGAAGTCTTGATACTTCTTCTTTAAGTTGCAAGCATAGAACTTCAACTTCTTTGAGCTTGTTTGAGGACATCGTTTCTAGACCACTTCATTTGAATAATTTATATATATATATATTAGTATAAGTTATTTTTATTAATATTGACATAAAATAATAAATTTGATAAAATTACAATTTTAATTGAAAATTTGTTAATATTTTACGCGTCCTTTCGCGTTTTTTACTTTTATTTTATTTGTTTGGTATAAGTTTGCACTTTAACTATATAATTACACAATTATACAAATTTGTTAGATATAATTTGTTTAATTATTCTGATGATTTGCAACACTTTTTTATTATATTTATTATGAACTTATAAGCTTTATTTGCTGTCTCTATCAGCTGTTTTCGAGTATGTGTGTTTAGAGGTAAACAAAAAACAAAGTCTTAATTTACTTTATTAAAAATAAAAGAAATTAATATAACAATGTTTTATCTTTTAATTTTATTCGAGTATTATTATTCTTGTAAACCCCTTTTAAGAGTCACTATCTCAATTGTTTGCACAAAGTTTAATTTCACCTTCCGCGACTTTTCATGAGAAAAAACTCTAAAAGTTACGGAGTGATTTTTGTTTGCGCGCATACATTTCCATATAAACATGTCATAAACTAGCTTACTGAATAAAATAATATGAATTTTCATGCTAGCTTACAACTTAAATTTTCATGCTAGCTTACTGAATAAAATAATTTAGATTTTCTTGCTAGTTTGTTTACTTAAACATAATCAGGCCTATTCTGAATCGCATGGGAATGGGAGTTTGTTCCCTGTTCCCAAGTTTGCTTTTCTGAATAATTTGGGAATGGGAGTTTTGTTCCCTGTTCCCAATTTTGCTATTCTGAATCGCATGGGAATGGGAGTTTTTTCCCAATTTTGCACAAATTCTTTCCCAAGCAAATTGTTGGGGAGACAAGTTAAAAAAGTATTAAAAATGATTTAATTTAATATAAAAGTAACTGAAAATTATCAGATTTTTGAATATATTTTAATAAAATTAGTATTATAATAAAATTATTACAATAAATTTAATATTTTCAAATTTTTATTTTGTTATTTTATCCACAAGAGTTGATTAGTTTTCCGAATACATTTTAATAAAATTATTTTAATAAATTTAATATAACAAAATTTTCATTTCATATATTTTATTAAAATTATTATTTTAATAAAAGTATAACAAATTTGAAATATTTATATTTTTATTTATTTATTTTATTCACATGGGTTTTTTTCACTAATTAAAGTGTTAACTATTGTTTTTAAAACAATACAAAAATGAAAGGAAACCAAATTCTGAAATGAATGCGATTCCTAGAATAAGTTAAAATAAACTTTTGCAATTATGTGCAGGTAAAACATTGCTTCTTTTTTATTGTAACATCTGCAGAATCATAAACTATTATTAGTTCATTAATTGAAGCATGAAAGACATTTCTGTCCTAATTATATAAAAAATATTAAATTATAATTTACACAAATTTTGTATAAAAGCAGTGAATGTTTGAAAATAAAGACATTGAAGAATTGATATCATAACGTAAGGTTGTTTTTTAATTAGTTAAAAAAGAGTTAAAAATTTAGAAAAGAGTTATATTTAACATGTAAGTTTCTGCGATTGATCCTCTGTTGCAAAATTTCTTACTCCTGTTCTTGAGCCAAATCCCAGTTAAAACTCGAAATGCAATTGAATGCATGCTTGAAAACTTTTTTAAAATTTGTTATTTAAATAATCATTAACAACTGCACAATTCTTGTTCATTTTGCTCATGCACAATTCTTTTTATATATTTATTTTACTCATTAATATAAATGTTTTTTATTATTTATTATTTTATTATTTATTATTTACTCAGAAAATAACTTATATATATTTCCGATAATTTGTGCAGCAAACAAATAATGCCTTTTTTACATTTAAATCAACATATGATACGCAATTCTTTTCTTTGTTTTGCTCATTTTCGCACTTTTCGTCATTAAAAAGTGGCATGGTTGCCAAAATTTAACAAAGCAAATTTGAAACTGTTGTTGTTCCCAAAACTGCTGTCTCCCAAGAAATTCAGAATAAGGGAGTTGTGTGTTTGAGAACAGCGTGGAAATAGGGAGTTTTCTTCCCTGGGAGTATTCAGAATAGGCCTGAATAATTATTGTATCACTGACATAGATTTTATAGAATTGTTTTCCGTTTGATGTCATCTTGGAGGAGATCCCTCGTAGATTGATGTAAAAATTAAACTTTATTATGTATCCCACGTAGAGCGATATAATATGTTTCATTGATATTTTAGGTATAAACATCAATGTTATTTTTAGTTACAATACAATTAACTTTAAACAAATCTATCTCCGTTTATTTTAGAATTTCAACTTTGATTAACTGCATCTTTAGTCTTTATTAACTGTTCTTCCTTTGTTTTTCTAAAATATTCAAATTCAAGATTAACTTTATTTTTATTAATTTCACTTTTCTTAACTCATATCCTTTCACTGTTGAGTTTTCTTAATTCTAACTTTTATCCGCTGCACATCTTTTCACTCGTTTAATATTTAGTTAATTTCCTTTACTTATAAAATAACTTTTCTAAAATCCATTAAGAACTGATCTTACAGTTTTTCTTATCGAATCAACTATAGATTCACTTATAGAATTCTCTCACAGAATACTTTATAGGATCATTTAAAGATTAACTTAAGATTACCTTTTTTAGATTAACCTAATTAATAAAACAGACTCTATATATATAGAGCTGCTTTCACCTACGCTTAGAACTTTCTCTAATATGACCTTTATATTAGACATGCTCCAATAACCCAGAAATATTTAAAAATTAATTAAAAATTAAAATTTACTTTGTAATAATAATTTTTGCGTAATTCGCAAAATTATTCATTCTACATATTTCACAGTCTTTACCTTGTTACCATTTCTTTTTTTCAAAGTCATTTACAATTGACCCAGATAATAAATATGTTATGAACAAAAATCAGCATTTCACTTCGACAATTTGTCTTACTGACTTTTTGACTTCTTGTTAATATTATTGCAACTGTAAATAACTTTGCTTACTTTTAGGTGTTATTAGAAAATGTCCCCATAAAGACTGCTATGCATTTATTAATTATTATTAAACAAAACTTTCAACTTTACTATATTAATAATAAAAACTACGGTATTAATTCTTACTTTGAAGAAAGAATCTACTGTTAATTTTACATCACAACAATGGTCAGTTCGAAGAAGAAGTATCTGACCATACAAATATATATGGAAATACTTTACGCATTCCACTATTGCAAGTAGCTCCCTCCTCGTGACACAGTAATTCGTTTCCGGTCTTGATAAAATCCTGCTGTGGTATGCTATAACCTTTTCCTCGCCATCAATGAACTGCGATAGAACCCCACCAATTCACAATTCACCAATTCACAGCCATTCACAGCCACAGCCACTTACATCGGTATCCAACACAAACGTTTTTCCAGGTATTGGATAAACAAGAACCGGCGCCGAACAAAGCCACTCCTTCAACTGTTTAAAAGCTACATCTTGTACCTTATCCCACTCGAAAGGCTGCTTCCCTCTAGTTAACAAATGCAAACTGGTGGCCACATTTGCAAAACTAGGCACAAAACGTCGGTAATAGGTACAAAACCCTAAGAAGCTCCTCAATTCATGTAGGTTCCTTGTCCGCGGCCACTCCTTCACCACCACAATCTTTTTGCAATCTGTACGCACGCCTTCCGTGGTTACTCTGTGTCGAAGATATTTCACTTCACGTTGAATCAGTGAGCACTTCTTCGAATTTAACTTCAAACCTGCAGGGTCCAGTCGATCAAATACTTCATTCAGCTTCCTCAAGTGATCATCAAAATCATTTGCCATAACAATTAAATCATCAAGGTAAACCAGGTACGTCTTCGAATGAAAGCTTTTTAAAACTCGCTCCATAAGGTGCTCAAAAGTGGTAGGTGCATTGCAGAGACTAAACGGTATAACAGTAAATTGTCAAAGTCCGCCACCAAAGCAAAATACCGTCTTCTCCTTCCCTCCGTCTTCCTCCTCGAGTTCCATTTGCCAATGACGGCTTCGTAAATCAAGAGTTGAAACTCATTGCGCAGCAGTTAACGTATCGAGGGTACCATCAATTCTGGGCAATGGATAGTTGTACTCTTTGGTCACATCATTCAACTCGCGATAATCTGCGGAAAATATGGTGTTTCCATCTTTCTTCTTCACTAATCCCACTAGCGAACTCCATAAGCTCGCTGACGGTTCAATAACACCTTCCTTCTGCATTCCAACCACTAAATCGGCGACTTCATCTCTCTTCGCGAAAGGAACCCTTTGTGGTGGCTGTCGTATAGGTTTAGAACTTCCAGTGTCAATTTTATGTTTTATAATAGCAGTTTTCCCTTCAGGTGCAAAAATGGACCAATGGTTTCATATCATCTGTAACGCCTTGTTTTTCTAACATAAGGTGAGTTCTTTTGTCCAATTTTGTATCTGTGACACTACTTCTTCTTCCTCTGCAGGTGCTTTTGTTTCCATTACTCCCGACCTTTCACCGCAATCAGCAACCACTGCAGCTTCTTCACATTGACAAATTATCGCACCTTTCTTTATAAATTCTGGTACCCCGGAGAGGGTGGGGGGCGCTCCGCTATGAGAACCAGTCCACGCACCTTTGAACTAGCTCGTTTCAGGTTAACGAAGACCTATCTGTCACTTCGTCCACCCCGGTTCATTGACTATGATGTGCCTTTCCAGTCGGGGGACTCCATTGACTGCGCTTATGCCGCATACGGCATTAACGTGACACAAACAACACATTTTCCGCTGAACTTATTGTCATTTTTCGTCAAAGCAACTTTCAACTGACGCATTCAACCAAATCATCCGCTTCAGTTTCTGCTTTTCACACCTTTGCTATGCGTCGACACATTAAACCGGCGGCCTCGTACGTTAATGTATTGCCAACTGTTTCAGCGTAGATTTCCTTTGGAAACTTTACCACCTGCCGGTTGGTTTCTGGATCCCGTATGTCATCAGTAAAAACGTCAATTTTACTTCTTTCAATGAAGTTACTAGAACTACCAATATACTCTAAATTGGAAAAAGTTCGATATCCGCGGTATATTCCTGAAGACTCTCGCCAACCCGTTGTACCCTTGCCTTCAGTTTTACTCTGCGTAGCGATGACATGAAATCTCTGGCATACCTACGCTTTAATAAGCCAATTAGCTCGTGATAATTATTACGTGTCCCGGTTGTCTCGAACTGCAACTGGAAAACTTCAAACGTCACGGTTCCATCAAACATCGGTGACTTAAGCTTTACTTCCCCAGTCATGCGAACACCCGCTAACAAATGCGGATTCGACAACAAATATCTAATCCACTTCCTAACTGGTATACCTTCTCATTTAACTCTTGGAAATACTGGTCCGTTTCATCAACCCTGCTCGACAACTTTTCTTGAGCCTCTGCTATTATACCGGCAAGTTGTCGAAACTCTGTTTTTAATTCTTTGAGTTCCCTTGGAAGTTTGTTGCAAATTCTGATCCATTTTCAGCGAATTCTGGTTCATAAGTTGCTAAAGCTTAGTGCAAGTCTGCTCTGCGTGTTGCTTTATTTTTTGCTTAATTTCCTGTATTATCTTCATCATAAACTCCATCATTTCCCCATCGCCCACCTCTTTAGCCACCTCCGCTACGGACGTGTTTACAGCGAATTCTTCAACTTCTGTATTCATACCACTCGCCTCCATAGCCTCACGCAGTCTTACCTGCAACTCCGTTTTACCACCACCTTGTCTAAGTCCTAGCTTCTCAAGCTGCCGCTTTAATTGCACCACGGTTAACTGTTCAATCTTTACCATTTTCTTTACCAGGATCCCACTTCTGACACCAATGTTGCGTTAGTTCTACTCTATTTACGTTGTTGTTCGCGACCTCTGGATCCTGATAAGTAATATAAATAATAAATTAAGTTTAGTGTAATCGTATTTATTATTCTGCATTTTATTAAACATCTGCATTTTATTTTCAATAACAACATATATATCAAAAACTTATTTTCTGATTAAACTGACATTCCTCGAAATTATTTACCAAGATTACTTAAATTGCATATTCACAACAATAAGAAAATTCAAATTGAAATTGAAATTAGAATTAAAATTATAAACTAAAATTAATATAAAATTAAAATCAATTCAAAAAATCGCATTCAATTCAATTAAATAAAATTTATAATATTTTAAACCAAATAAACATTTTTTAAATCAAATAAAAATTTTGAAAGTTAACAGATGTTAATGGTATTCTTCTTTTTTACACGTTTGTGGCCTTTGTTCAGTAGCAGCTTGTAAGCTGATTTATTATTATTTATTCTTATTATTCTTAGAGTTCTGGATTGCAGCCTTTCCAGTTTTTCAATATTTGATGGCATCGCTGTTCCCCACAGTTAAATTTCGTAACACCATAAATTTCGTTTTATTATCGACTTGTATAGCAAAATTTTTTATTCAAGTGGTAGCTTAGATGACGTGCCCATAAGCCAATGCAATGAACTTAGTTTTATATTTATTTGTGTCTCTTTAGCCTCTATGTGTTTGTTTCAGGTTAAACATCTAACTAGATGTATTCCTAAATATTTAACATAGTCGCTTGAAGGTGCTTTTTGTTCATTTATTGTAATGTTGGGACAGTTGCCGGGTCTTAGAGCAAATGTTACATGGGTACATTTTTGTTCATTGATTTTGATACGCCATACTGATAACCATTGCTCGAGTTGGTGAACATGATCTTGAAGCATGCGTTGTGCGATTGCGGGGTTTTTGTGTGCACTTAGTTCTGCTGTATCGTCAGCAAATGTTGCAGTTAAAGTGTTTTCCGAATTTGGCATATCACTTGTATACAGTAGGTAATAGCGGACCTATTACACTTCCTTGGGGAATTCCTGCTTTGATAGGACAAGGTTCTGAAAGAAAGTCTATATCTTAAACTAAAAGTTCTTTTACTTAAGTAGTTTTTAACAAAAGATGATTATTAGCTTGCATGAGTGTTGTAATTTTATGTATTAAGCCCTCATGCCATATTTTATCAAACGCTTGGGCTACATATATAAATATAAAAGTGCAGTATTATTTATTTTCAAATGAGTTTCTAACGAATGATACAATAAGATGCACTTGTTCAATTATACTATGTTTAGCTATGAAGCCGAATTGATGTTTCGGAATTATTTTGTTAGCTAAGAGTATTGGTAATATTTTTGCTATTAGCAGATTTTCAAATATTTTTGATAATACTGGAAGGACGCAAATTAATGTGTAAGACTCCACTTTGGTTTTGTCCTTCCCAGCTTTAGGTATCATTGTTATTTGTGACATTTTCCAAAGTTCGGGAAAATAACCTGTCCGTAAGATAGCGTTAAATAAATGTCTGAGATGTGAGATGGTACATTCTGGTAACTGTTTCACCAACTGCAACTGCTGTCTTTTTCGCATTGAGATCTTTTATAATTTAAATAAAATTTTCTAGTTTAAAGATAAATGGACTGCTCGAGAGATGTAGGTTTGTTATTGATAAAGAGGTGTTATTTGAAGCATATCACGCCATACAGCCGTTACTACAGACTCCAGGGGCGGTTTACAATATAAAATTAATATATTAATACTATATTAATTGTCAGTACTAATATCTCAATATCAATTACAATTTATATTCTGGGATATCTAGTTAAACTAGATACACAACACTGGAAAGGCTGTTTGAGCTACTTTGTTGCCTTTCAAGGTTTAGTAGAAAATAACACTCGTCTGTTTTTATGACTACAATACTTATATACTATCATACAAATACAATATTTATTCTACTACGACTCGGCCGTCCTGACATCAAGGATCTCCTGATTCTTGATTCCTACTTTTAGACCTTAACATACTAGTGCTTTCATTAGTATTAACATTTTTCTCTCTGTCATCTGACACCATACATTTTCCAAACTACGGTTTCATATTTGAAGCTGCCCAAATACCTTTATAAACCGCTTTAGAATGTTGAAACCCCTCTACATCTTCTATCACAAACCTATCGTTCCTAAGTATTTTTGTGATTTTATAAGGGCCCTTGAATTTAGGTATCAGTTTTTTTGAAACTCCGATATGAGTATCATAATTTCTTATCATAACATAATCATCTACCTTATATATTGTCCCTTCTCAACGCTTCATATTCACAAACTTTTCATTATATTTTTGAGCTATTTGTTGTTTTTCTTCTGCAACGAGTCGTAGCTACTCTAAATTCCTTTCTGGTGCATTTTGTTCAATATCTACTACGTTCTCTTTCAGGCTATCTATAACTTTCCCTTTTTGATTTACTCCAAATAACATAACGCTCGGATGTTCACCCATTATTCTATGAACTGTATTGTTCAGGGCATATTCAATTGTTTCTACAACTTTGGTCCAATTTTGTTCTGACTGCGCATTTACTAACTTAGCTATCATTGGTCTCAGATTTCTGTTAACACGTTCTACTTGGCTGTTAGCTCGTGGAGATGCGGTAGCTATTTTTGTGTGTTGAACGTTATTAGCATTTAAAAATAACTCGAATTCACCAGACGTAAAACATGATCCTCTGACTGAAATAACGCACCTGGGCCTGCTATAAGCTCTAAAGTAATCGCATAATGCTTGGACCGCTTCCCTTGACTTTGTCGTTTTTTGTTGGACAAAGCCTGGCAAATTTAGTACACGCATCAACAATCACTAACAAGTGTTTCATAGAACATTTCTTTCCTTCAATCGGTCAAAAATGATCGATGTAAACAACGTCAAAAGGACTTATTCCTTTCGTAATATTGTGTAAAAAACCTTCATGTCTACCACTTTTATCTGAAAAAGCAATACACTTTAAACCATTTTTTATATGAACGTCTACTTTTTTCTTCATGTTTGGAAACCAATAAGTTTTGGAAATTATTTCTACCGTTTTGTCAACACCTACATGACCCATTTCATCATGATATTTGTGTAATACGTTTGACTCCATTATTTCAGGGACACAGAATAATAGGTTGTTGTTATTATTTTTTCTATAAACTACACCATTACGCATTTCATATGTTTTACTTTCTGCCTTTTCCAACTGCACCTTAAGAGCTTTTAACTTACTGTCACTGTTCTGACATACTACTAAATCCTGTTCGAATGAATTTCCCTCTACTACTAATATATTTATACTTCTACTTAGCGCATCTACGTGTTGCATCTCCACTGACTATTCTTGGATTCAACTCTTTTTTTTGAAGTGTAAGTGTTAACAAATTACGATCTGTAACTATCTCGAACTTTCGTCCCGTTAAGTACCCCCGAAATCTTTCCAACGCATAGATTATGGCTAGTGTCTCTAGCTCAAAACTATGGTATTTTGACTCCGTATCTGTAGTTCTCTTGGAGAAAAAGAATACGGGATGCCATTTATCATATTTTCTCTTCTGCATTAATACAGCTCCAAACCCAATACTACTCGCGTCAGTATGTAACTTTGTCTTATTATTAGGATCAAATAACGCAAGGATCGGTGATTCTACTAATTTTCCTTTCAGTGTTTCAAATGATACTAACTCCTTACTACCCATACTAAACCGTTTTTCCTTTCTGGTAAGATCATACAAAGGTTTGGCTATCGTTGAAAAATTTTTTATAAAACTACGAAAATAAGGACATAACCCCAGAAAACTTTGTACCTCCTGACTATTTTTTGGCAAAGGAAAATTTTTAACAGTCATCTGCTTGTATGCCTTCACGCGTTATCCTATACCCTAAACATTGAACGCTTTTGTATAAAAATTCACATTAGTCTAGTCTTAACTCCAATTTATTTTTTACTAGTCTTTTAAAGTCTTCCTCTAAAATAGCTAAATGTTCTTCTACACTTTCTGTTGCGATCATAATGTCGTCAAGATATATTATCACTTTACTATGTCTTATCATATCAGCAAGAATTTTGTTTACAAATCTTTGAAACGTCGAAGGCGCATTTTCAAACCAAACGGCATTCTTAAAAATTCGTATTTACCTAACAGTGTAACAAAAGCTGTATATTTAACAGCTTCCTTATCCATATACACATGAAAAAACTCATTTTTTAAATCCAATTTCGTAAACCATTTCTTATTACCTAACTTGTCCAATAAATCATCTATCAAGGCATTGGATATTTATCTTTTAATGTTACTTTGTTTAATGTACGATAACACAGGTCAACAAAAAAAATTTTTTTTTTTCCTAGATATGTTGTTGGGTGATCCTAAAGGTATTTTGCGTGCTGATTCCAAATCTGGACTTAGATTTTTTCTATCACGTCTAGTTTTCTTTAGACAACCGGATTAACGGGTGATTCAAGGGGTTTTAGCAAATAAATCGTGAATTTAAAAAATGGTACTTACTTATGTTTTTCTCGCATATTGAGCATCTGGTAAGTCCCTTTTTAGTGTCCAGCAGTAATCTGCTAACATGTTAGTGAAATTTCCTTTGTAGCGTTTTTCCATGTGTGAAATATCCTGGTGAAAACGCTCACCATGTTCATCACTAACGGCGTCAAAATTTGGTGGAAAAAAGTCCAGGTGAGAGTGTAGGAAGTGAAGTTTTCAAGACATATTGCAGCCCATTTTTTGGTATGAATCAATTAGATTAGCCACCAGATCGCGATAATTTTCAGTCAACATATTTCCTAAAAAATGCTCAACTACATTTTTGAATGAGTTCCACGCGTTAATTTCTGTTGAACTCAATTGCTGTTGAAATTCCGAGTCCTTCAGCAGTTCTCTAATCTGTGGCCCAATAAAAATACCTTCCTTAAGCTTTGCCACACTTATTTTGTGGAAATTTTTGCTTCAAATAAGTAAAACCACCACCATTTTTATCCATGGCTTTAACAAAATTTTTAAAAAGTCCTAATTTAATGTGCAGAGGTGGCAAAAGAATATTTTTAGGATCGACGAAAGGCTGGAAGAGGACATTTTTGATTCCAGGAACGAGTGCTTTATGTTGTGGCCAATCTTTTTTCAAGTAATGCAATTTTCTGTCTCTGCTATCCCACTCGCGGATGAAGCAACAATATTTCGTGTAACCAAGTTGTAAGCCTAGTAAAATTGCAATAACTTTTAGGTCACCACAAATTTTCCATTTATATCTTTCGTAGTGAATTTTTTTTAAGAGAAACTGCATATTCTCGTAAGTTTCTTTCATATCAGTTCCATGGGCTAACGGTATTGAGGAAATTTCATTTCCATTATGTAAGAGAACAGCCTTTAAACTGACCTTAGAAGAATGACTGAACAAACGCCAATCATCATCGTTGTATTCAAAATTAAGAGTATCCATAACAGATAGAACATCATTGCAAAAAATAAGGTTGTTTTCTTGAGAAAAGAATAATTTAAATTCGTCATGGCGAGATCGATACATAGAAATTTTAGTTTTTGGATCCAACAATTTCCAACCCTTTAATCGTGATCCTAAGATTTCACTCTTCTTTTTGCACAACTTTAAATCGCGCACTAAATCGTTTAAATCGTCTTGCGTTATAAGATGAGGTCCATCAGATGTACTACGTACGAAATTAGGGTCCTTTGTTTTTGGGCTTCGTTCATTCTCACATTCTTTATAACTTTCAGAATCTTCGCAAGGATTAACATTTTCCGGTGGTTTCGGCACTGGTAAATTTTCGGAGTGAGGGACCGGTCGTATCGCTGATTGCAAGTTGTTTGGATATTTTACTGTGTGTTTTGACTTCGGTGTAATTCCTTTAATTTTTGTTAAACAAAAATAACAGTCTGAAATAACAGCCGTGTTTGGTCAAAAAATCGCGTACAACAAGAATTTTCCATTGTAAAAATCGCTAAATGCGCTTGAGGTAGTTTCACATTAACAGCTGCTGTAAACAAACTAATTGTCAGATGGCGCTGAAATTTGTATCATATGTCAAGAAAGGGTGTACCAACATAACAAAAAAAATAAAAAAAATTTTTGAAAAAGGTCTATTACTTAAAAAGTAGTTAACAAACAACAAAATCCGGATACTTTTTGAGCAGTAGGTAAATTACGACTTTATAGCAAAAATATACATTCAACTGTTTTGAAGAATCTAGACGTGATAGAAAGAATCTAAATACAGATTCGGAATCAACACGAAAAATACGTCTAGGATCTCTTAACAACGTCTCTAGGACAAAATCTTTGTTGACCAGTGTAATCGACACACATTCTTAATTCGCCTGTCTTTTTTTCACTAACGCAATTGGTGAAGAAAATTCTAACTCATTTTCCCTAATAATACCTTTGGAAGTATAGTCGTCTAACATTTTTTGTAACTCATCTTTTTCTGTATATGCAAGTCTTCTTGGGAAGTAATAAAATGGTTTAACATTATCTAAACTGATCTTCATTTCACACTTTATCTCGGGTTCTTTTGGACGCACCGGTGCACATAGGGGTATTTTCTCAATTTAGGCGGCCAAAAATCCAATTTTTGAAATTAAGTTTTCATAAAAATTTTTAATTGGGGACTTTACTAAATAGAATTGGCTACAAAATTATGGTTTTTTTTTATTTTTCTCTGTTCTGCATTCGCATGAACAGCTGATTTGAAGTGGAGCATTTTGAAAGTAAAATTTTTGTTTAAGTTGCAACTTATGCTAGTAGCTAATAAAAAGTGATATTATTAATAGTGACAACATTCTTTAAAGATATAAATTATGACATTGTTTAAAGAAGGTAATTAGAGATCTACTCATAAAATTTAAAGTAGATATTCTGTTTTTTAGTGCTGTTGAGGCTTTGATCTAAAAGTTGCAATATGAATGAATTTTTTTGATTTAAGCGAATGCATTATAATTAAAAAGTTATAGAATTCCGCATTATTCCACTATGATATTAATTGCATTATAAAGGTGGAAGTTTCTTTATTTAAGAAAAAAAAAGTTTGGCTGCGGATTTTTGCGGATGGCTTTGTAAGTAACAAAAAAGTACAATAGAGTCATACATATTTGAAGCAATATATTGCATTGCTTCGTATACAAAACGAGTAAACATAATACTTAGATAATGTAGGAGAAAAAATATTGTTATGCCTGAAATGTAATGATCTGACACATTGAAACATTGAAGATAAAGTTAATATTTACTAATTTTTGTGAGTATTTGAAAACCTAATCAAACGCACCAGCAGTATTCAGTGTACTCATAAGCAGCGTTTGTGATCTATGTATACTATGTGTTTCCGCGTAATCCTTCCATAATTAAATTTTATCACAGCAATAAGTAGGGCATATATATTAAGCATAATGCAAAGCTGCAAAAGCTCTAATATTGATGAGAAGGTTAAATTTGCTGAATAACATTTTCTTGATTTCGAAAAGTATTCTGAAAAAGATTTAACTCAGTAACAGTTTGCATGATGTTAACGATATATTCACATTACTTCCAGTGAGGTCTTGAAGCATCTTTTCGAATTAGCTCTCTGTTCTGCAATTGCCGAAAATATCCTTAAAACCGGGAACCCAGATTAGAAAAATATTTAGCTGCATCGGCATTTCGTTTAGAGAACGCTACAGTCAAAAACTGTCCTAGATGAAAATTGGTCTAAACTGAAGAACTTTAAAGTAACCTGACTGTCTAACAGTAGTATGTATATATTGTTGTCAATATGTAGACAAACATGTTAGGAATAAAACTGATATAATTAAGAACGGAATCGTCTCCATTAGGGTGTCCCTTATATGGGTGAAAAAAATTTTTTTTTAGATATTGGAATGCATACCTCCTATTTCTTTTGAAACTACCCAGACTTACTTAAATACAAAATTTCATATTCTTACGTCAACGTTAACCCATGCCGACAGAACTCTGAAGATTTTAAAATTTGCTGTTTTTAACCCTTTCCGTTATATACCTAAATCAATGAAAATATTAAAATTTTTATGAAATGTTAATTATAAAGAAGATAAGATTACAGAACAAGTAGGTAATTTTCTTTTCAAGGTCTCTTTTTTACAGTCTGGATACAGATTTCTATGCTCTATACTCTATTCTATGCTCTATTTCTATTTCTATACGCAGCGTAATAAAAATTGATTTTACTCTTCCTTTGCAGTGATCAAACCATAAAAATCTTGCATAAGTTTTACAGCTCTTTCAGCCATCTCTGTAACTGCCCTTAAGGAAAGCACTTTCCTTTTCGCCTCCGAATAGGCAACATCTTCATCCCATGTGGAAACGGGTTTCTGGAGGAAATTTTTATCAATTTTTAATCAAGAAAATAAATTTGTGCTCTTGATAGACACAAAATCACTTAATGATTTTCCGGCAGGAATAAATAAGGCAGTATTATTAACAATTTATTGAAAACAGTATAAAAAATAGTACTAATTATTGTATTCCTACTTACTATATAAATAATTAGACATATCTTCTTCAGATGGATTGTATCATATGAACTCTCTTTTTGCAAAATTCACTATAATGTTCCTTTTGGCTTGTTCATTAAGTTCATCATCAAAGACTGATAAAACGGCAATTTCTTCTGACAAGTACCAAAGATGTTGACTAAACTTGCTCAGGGCTGCTTTGGAGATCAATTTACCAATAGTTTCATAGTTTAAACATCTTTAAAAAGCACAAATCTTGATTTGGTGCCTTTACCGTCAGTCTACATCCAAGCCATGGTTTTACACATAAAACCGCAATGAATAAACAGATGTCTTGAAGTGCTCGCCTATACTTGGCGCTATTTTTGAACTAGGATTGCAACAAACATATTTTTGAAGAGAAAATAGCTCTAGGCATTCATCTTGCATCAAATTGCTCCAGGACGTCTAATTTTAATTTTTTTTTCTCTGTCTCTTCCTAAGAAAATAGATAGTTCAATCAGTTCCCGATAATCATCACGTCAAATGCTTTTCTGCAGTTCTTGATTATAAAATGTCAACAAATGTTCTATTGCTACAATAATGTCGTGTGACGATATCTGTGTATGTTTCAATGGTAACAGGATTATTAGTTTTACAGTTTTCTCTTAACTTTTTGAACACTGGGATATCGGGGCCACTTGTGACTTGGTGGATTTTTGTTTCGAACACACATTTTAAAATCAGTTCGTAAACGTAATGACGGCAAGCAAAGAGCAGTCTAGTTTTTGTTCCAAAAGTACACATGCTTTTTTCAATCGCCCTATATTAGACGCAGTTATGTCATCGCACATTATTTGTACTTTGTCATCGAGGTTCCAGTCACAAAGTGCATTCAACTTAGCTTCAGTTTGATCTTGGTCGGAAAAGCTCTCCAGTTTGGGTACAGCTAGAAGTTGTTCCTTTTCTCCAAATGAAATTAGAATTGGCAGGCGTTCTTCTGTAGAACTTCTCACATCAAGTCCAGGTAATAATTTCCCATCCCAGTGAAAGGTCATCATTTCAGGCATACTACTCTGAAAATGTGATTTTATAGATTCCGCTCTATCTTTTCGTCTCTGTGTGCGAATACGTTGAATAGACGACTTGTTTATCGGAAAATCATCACAGCTAAAATCATCTAGTTCTTCTACTCCAATCTGAACTATATAGACATAATCTCTTATGCTTAATTGACATTTATCTAAAGCTGCAACTAACTTAGGTATGATAAAGTTTTTCCTTCCTCTTTTTGTAGTAGTTTCAGAACTTACCATTTGAGAGGTGGATACCAAGGGTTCCTCAAGATTTTCATTATCAGAGCTGGTAAGTTGATCGTGATGTCCTTGCATTTGAATAGGATCTTGTAACAGATGACGATAAGCTTCCGAAACACATTTGTTCACATCTTTTTTCTCTTCATTTAATTTGCTTTGTCTTGCACTGTTTTCTTTTTCGGCTAACTTTTTGTCTAGACCCGCTAAACAGCCTGGATTTCTTTGTTTTTGTAAAAGTATCTTATATTCTTCAAATTTCATCCATTCCAAAGCATCAACGTGTGCTATATCAAAAAAATTATCTAAATTGTTCTTAAAGTGGTCCTCACGGAGCTTGTAAATAACTTGTATTTTTTTAAAATTTTTTTGCAACTCCCTCCGAGCATGGTGAAGATCCACAAGTTTTTTCACACAGTCAGGTATAGCTCTGTGGCTCGTTTATGTAAATCGTTCGAGTTGAGTTTGCCGTTTATGTAGCATAAAAATTCACCATGCGAGAATATTATGGTGTGATGAGAGACACTGATAAAAATGGAACGTTAATATCATATTTTAACTGAAAAACTATATTTACGTTTGTTCGAAATTTGTTTTTATTCTGATTGCTTTATTTAATATGATCAAAGTACTAAATATAGCACAATATATATTATTAATATAATAAATTTCATATTTTAATTGAAGAACTGTATTTAAATTTATTTTAAGTTTCTTTTTATCTCATTCTGTTTCTAACCAAAAATAATTTCCCAATCAACATTATCAAATCCATGTTAAAAAAAGCAAAATCTATTGAAAGTAAAAAATCGGAGAATAAACCTAAAATTTATGTATCAATGACGTACATACCTAGCTTCTCCGATAGCTTTCAAAAATCAAAATGCTTCAACTAAACAACGCATTAAGTAGCTTTCAAAACCACAAATACATAAAAAAATTGGTTTAATAGAACAAAAACTCCAGTAGACAAGTTAGACCAACATAACTTGGTTTACAAAATTCCCTGTGGAGGTGACGGAGCCAACGTATGCAAACAGGTATATGTTGGCACAACAAAAAATAAATTAAGAACGAGAATCGCTGGACACAAACATGATCTAAAGAGTCGCGCTACACTTTTGGACTAAAAAACAGCTCTAGCAACATATTGTATTAAAATGAACCATTCTCCTAACTTCGATGAGGTTACAATTCTACACCAAGAGAAAAATAACAAACGTAGGATGTTGCTAGAAATGCTACATATAATTGACGTACCAGATGATCAACAACTGAACTACAAGAGGGATACTGAAGGCTTACCGCAAATATATAGATCACTACTCAAAAATTAATTGCTAAGCTTATATTTACTTCTATTTGTTTTTATAAAAATTAAAATTTTCGTTAAGAAATATATTTTTCGTTTGACTATGACAACACTGGTTGTTATTCTTTTTTTAAAAATTAATTTCCCTTTTTATATCTTTTTGTTTAATTATTATTTGACCTTTGGCATTTAAAAATTTTTTTTTATATATAATTGTATTTGTAAAATTTCAATAACACTGAAGATGGCCTACGAAGTAGTCCGAAATATTTGTTACTAAAATAATTTATTACATAAATTAACCTTTGTGATATTTTATTTCATTCAAAGTTTGTTTTTATTTATTTTATATAAAATACAAGTTATTATATAAAAATTTAAAATTAAGAACCACGAGCTAAAGCCCGGCAAAAAATTTCAAACATAAACATTGAGGTCGACACCAATACGAATTAAATAAAATTAAAATAACAAATAGCACTTGTACTAAAAGTACAAGTTTACAAGAACAAGTACAAATTTATTCACTTTAACTTACTTTATTTCATTGGTTTGGTATTTGATTGGATCATCGAGAAGCATTTAGGTCCTCAGCACAATTTTTCCAAAAGTTTTCAGTCTTTTTATGACTATCTGGGCCTGAATATTGACCCCGAGCAGTACAAATATATTGCCTTAGCAGCTCTAATAATTTGTATTTTTGTGTCTTCGACACACGACGAGACAAAATTTTCTAAAAAATCACATATGAAATTTACATATCAATAATGATAAGAACGCGTTTGTTCTTAGTAAATTCCAAATGGTTATATTAAGTAAAATGTTAAGAACACGTTTGTTCATAGTAATTTCCAAGTGGTTATATCAACCTAAAATGTTAAGAACGCGTTTGTTCTTAGTAATTTCCAAGTGGTTATATCAAGCTAAAATGTTAAGAACGCGTTTGTTCTTAGTAATTTCCAAGTGGTTATATCAAGCTTCCAACACGCACGTGCACGCGTTGGATGATATATTTTGTATTTTATTAATTGTAAAACTGCCGAGCACTTAAACTCGTAGTTTGCCTCAATAATCAAATTTGAAATAAAAAAAACAACTTCAAATATTTTATCTGTATTTTATGTGTCTTTATTTATTTTCAGGTATTTTGGAAATTTATTGTTAAATGTGCTATTTTGAAATGTTGTTACTCGTATCACTGTTCAATCAAAAAGTACTTACATCACTCATTATGAATATATCAAATAACTTTCAATAAATATTTTATTTAAATAAATCAAATGTTTTTACTATCACTTTTATATCTTTTAATTCAAAATTCAAAACTTCTCGCAAGCAACTTGTCAAGTGACAAAAACTCGAACGAAAAAAAGTGAGAAAACAATTCACCACAGTTACATAAACACTTCGAGTAACTAATTGTCAAAAGTGAGAGAATTGTTCAAGAAAACGAAGAATTGTTCATTTGTTTACTAATGATATCCAGTGGCAGTAAGCGGAGCATCAAATTCAGTGCAAAGAATGGTGTGGTGCATAACATCTTGCTAATACAGAGTTCAACTCTACGCTGAAGCCTGTTAAGTACCAAACGGTGCGCAGATTTGTCAAGAGTTGTCAACCATACCATGATACCATACAGCAGTATAGGCCTAATGAAGCTATGTAAAGCCATTGAGTAATGCGTGCTTGTAGTTCCTAGTTCTTACTAATAGCCTTTTCGTTTCAGAGGAGTGAAATATAGACTGGAGAAAGATTTGTGACCGAATGCTTTCTGGTGAAAAACAACGATTCCGGTTTTGTTGGGATTAACTTCATGGCCGCAATTTTGTGCCTACTTGTTTAGGATATTAAGACTATTTTGCAGAATATACCTAAGGATCTGTATAAGCAATAGTTTTACCTCCCTTTGTCCTCAGTTTTATTAGCATATCAATTATCACTATGTTCCGGAAGAGAGAGAATTGTACTCTCCCTTGGGGGTACCTTTGTTCACCCTTCTGTGTGCAGTTAATGAGCCCATCGTCGCTTCCATGTGTCTGCCAGTGAGCAGCTTATTTATAAAGCTAATGAGCGCACACAGATTGGGTTTTACAACACACCTTCCTTCCAAACCTCACTTCATTTGGTCAGAACATAGCTGAAAATGAAGTAATGTCTAAAAATGGCCATTTTTTCGCAGGAATTTTGGAGCTCAATTGGATACCATCTGGTGCTTGTTATTTATAGGGTTTGAAACTAAAAATGGCCAATTTAAGTACCTGTTGGATTACTTTAATGGAGTTAGCCGGTGAGAAATTTCAGCATTCCGTGGATGCGATTTCCGAAGCAGAGGATTCCGGAAAGTGAGTACCTAGTAGTAATTCCAATGATTCACTGCTATTGTTTGACCATGTTCCATCAGGTTTCGTGAATAACTCAGGAACGGATAGGTTTATGCAGTCTAGTATTTTCGGAGTTGTTGTTTATTTCTTGACAGTATGACTGTCAACTACTCCCCTTAGCCCTACGTAGATTTTTCTTATGTTTTTGCAGAGAGATATATAATAATATAATAAATCATAGTTTTTTGTCTTTCTTCGCATACAAGATACTTATAAGTCCATGATTCCTGTATCAACACCATATCAACCTCGTTGAGGAAGCCGAAGAGGAAGTAGACATTGATATGACCATACACACAGGTGAGTCTTTTGATGGTGTAACGACCGGACTCACTTCGGTCATGGGAACAGGCTTATTGTTGCCCACTTCGGATTGGGGATTAGCTGTGTTTTGAGAAGTCGCCAGTGAGTCCCTTACATTAGGTGGGGATTGCTTCTTATCCTGTCTATAAGCCCTCATACTTCTAGGGAAGAAACCGTAATATAATGTGCCAGCAGATCTTGCCGAAATGGCCAGGGAGGCTTTGTCGATCACAAAACTGGCGGATCTATATTCACCTATGGTTTTTTCCAGCTTAGTGGCTTTCCACGTAGCCCCGTTTATGTCACGGTTTCTCGTCCGAATAAGCTCCAGAATCCGCCGAGGATAGGGCAGTTTGGCTGGAATTCAGGAACGTGCTTTTGACCGGCTAGAAACTTGGTTCTTAGCAACGACTTTGAGTTTTAAAAAAAAAATTCGAAAATTGTTATTATTGTTATAAAAATTCGAAATTCTTGCATAAAAAATTTAAATCAAAATAATTTGACTTTAGTAAAAATCGTTTTTAAGCCCATTTTGACAGATTTTAAAGCAAAAGAAGTTAATATAATATATAGAAATTATTTTTAAGTTTAATAAAACTATTTACAACAAAAATTGCATTCTGCCGCTAATTTAGGTTATTGCAATAAATTGTTTTGTAAGAATAACAATAAACTAACATTTCTGATTTGTTAAACCTTCAAGGAATTCTTGATTTATAACTTATAATAGGTTACTATTTCAATTTTGTGGTAGATTTAGTTTGGATATAGTAAATAAATAAATTATTTACAAATTTGTTGCTTTTGGTGTTTTAATACCCAAAAGTTAATTTGCTGAGTTGGAATTGCAAAAATTTCGTGTGGTTAATTTTTAATGAAAACTCTTTGTAAATAAACTAGTCAGACCAAAAAGAAAGTACTCGTATATGTGAAAATACATACATATGTATGTAGT
The DNA here is from genome assembly GCF_002237135.1 of Teleopsis dalmanni. Classification (NCBI taxonomy): domain Eukaryota; kingdom Metazoa; phylum Arthropoda; class Insecta; order Diptera; family Diopsidae; genus Teleopsis; species Teleopsis dalmanni. The sequence continues at coordinate 124,521,032 of NC_051846.1, read as the reverse complement.
ATTAAGATTTAGCTTTTGCGGTATCAAATTTCTCGGGTGAACTCTTTGCAAGGTGTACAAAATACATAAATGGAAACAAGAGCTTTTTTGATATTTTGTTGTTTTTGTTTGACATGTTGTTTGACTCTTTTAAATTTGAATTTCGTAGCGAAAGGTAAGTTTGTTAAAATAATGAAAAATAATACAAATTTAGATTGTATAAAATTTTTTAATTATTGTCAGATAAAAATTAATTATATATTAAAAATACAAAAATTTGCGCTTTGACTCTCTAAATAGTTTCATTCTGCATAAACTCATCTGATTCTCCATCGCTTTCACAAATGTAATTAACATGTTCCATATCATCACATGAGAGTCGTAAAATGTTGACCAATATGCAACAAACAAGGAACCAATTGCACTATTTTCAAATAAAATATTGGCACGGTAACGATTAAACTTGCGAAATGTTTGTATTATTTACTGTTGTACTTTATTTATTTTGTTGATGATGTCTGTAAAATAAAATAAAATTAAAATAATAAATAGCACTTGTACCAAAAGTACAAGTTTACAAATACAAATGCAAATTTATTCACTCCTACTTAATTTTTGCTATTGCTCTGGAGTTTTATTAGATTCTCCAGAAGCATTTAGTGCTTTAGACCAGTTTCATCAAAAGTTTTTAATCTTTTTATGACTATCCGGACCCGAAAATTGACCCCGAACAGCACAAATATTTTGCCATAGCAGCTCTAATAATATATATTTTTGTGCATTCGACATGCGACTAGATAAATTTTTTTTCTTAAAAATCGTAAAAGAAATTAATGTTGCAGTTTATTTATAGTACTTTTTAATATATTTAAATTTATATGTACATATTTATCTATACAAGAACTCACACCATTCATTATGAATATACCTTCTGCTCAAAAATCCGGATTTTGTAAATAAAACACACAAATTTAAACTTTATTCTAAATTAATTTTATCTCCTTCAAAATATGTTCCTTCTAAAGCGATACACATATGCCAATGCTTAATACAATCTTCCATACACTTTCCGTAGGCCCGTGCAGGTATGACTTTTAGTTCCTTCAGCGAATTTTTTTTTACCGATTCAATCGACTCAAAACGCATGCCACGAAGGGGCAATTTGAGTTTCGCGAACAGGAAAAAGTTGCACTAATCCAGATCTGGCGAATATGGTGTCTGAGCGATGATAGTGGTGCCGTGTTTGATCAAAAAATCGCGTACAACAAGAACAGTGTGCGATGGAGCATTGTCGTAGTGAAGAATTCAATTGTTGGCTTTCCACAAATCTGGTCTTTTCTTACGGATGGACTAACGCAAATGCCATATAACGCCGAGGTAATATTCTTTATTGATAGTATGACCCTCTGGCAAAAATTCGTAATGAACAACACCGCGGTAGTCGAAAAAAACAATGAGCATAACTTTAACTTTCGAGCGACTTTTGCGCGGTTTTTGGGTTTTGGCTCGTTTTCGAAGCACCATTCGCTCGATTGTTGACTGGTTTCGACGTCATACTCATAAACCCATGTCTCATCACCTGTTATGATGTGTTTCATGAATGTAGAGTCGTTTACATGCTCAAAAATCATTTCTTCACACACGTTCTTTCGGTATACTTTTTGCAAAAAATCAAGGTGTTTCGGTACAAGTAGAGCTTCAACGCGTCTCATGCTCAATATATCATGTAGAATGTGGTAAACGGATCCATTTGAGATGTTTAAGTCACGAGCAATCTCCCATTCAGTCAAACGACGAGCTTCCAGCACCATTTTCTTGATTTTTGTCACGTTTTGTCACATATGATGGTGATGGACGTCCAGAACGAGGCAAATCTTCGATCACTTCACGACCCTGTTTGAATGACTTATATCACTCGTATGCCTGTGTTCGAGACATAGAAGAGTCCCCGTAAGCTTTCTGCACCATTTTCAATGCTTTAACACATGAAATTTCGTTCGAAACACAAAATTTCAAACAAACTCGTTGTTCAACTGAATTTTCCATAGTAAAAATCGCTAAATGCACTTGAGGTAGTCTCACATTAACAGCTGCTGTTAACAAATTAATAGACAGACGGCGCTCAAATTTTTACCATATGTCAAGGAAGGGTGCACCAAAATAACAAAAAATTTTTGAAGAAGGTCTATTACTTGAGAAATAGTTAACAAAATCCGGGTACTTTTTGAGCAAAAGGTATCATATCAAAATATCTCGCAAGCAATTTATCCGGTGTGAACAATGATGTTCAGTACAATCTATAAGTTCTTAACACTGGTGGGGGGAAACAATATATGATTGGTGAGACATTGATTGTAAGAGAATAACTGATTTTATTTAAAATTATTTCATCTTTTATACAAAGTAAAATGCAACAATAATTGCAAGATATACAATAATTACTTAAATTAATTTATTATTTAATTCGCACAAATTGCTTACTAAACAACCGATGCGAGCACATAACTTATGACCTGATTCTTAATTTTTTGTTGATTCGTCAATCAAAAAATTAAGCAACAGGTGCGAGCGATTTACTGATGACCTAATTCTTAATTTTTTGTTGATTCCTCAACATTATGCCGGCTCTGTGTTGGTATTAGAAACTGGTTTAAATTTGGTAGCCTCAGCGGTTGTTGCTTATGTACAAGATTAACCAACAACATAAGTAGATGTTGATCTACGATTATTTTGCTGGTGTTGATGGTATTTGCGGTTTAATGTAATATATATAATATAGTATGAATATGATTATTATTATATCTGTGGCCCAGGTAACCCATTTTGTTTTCCAAGATATTTTATTGACTTGGTCCATATTGTCCTGAGCATCCCTTGTGGAGTACAAAAACATAGTTGATTAGTCTTGCATCAATGGGATAATGGTTTTATTTGTAATTTTATATACTTTTCTATCAGGCATCGTGATGTTTTGCATGCTGATTGGTTTAATGTGGTGTGTGATTGATTGGAATTCTTTCATCATTCTTTCTTCAAGTTGAATAGTCTTAGAATGTATTATACAATCTGCAGAGATGTGGATGATTCCCGTATAGTTCAAAATTACTTTTTTCATTCAATATGACAAGTTCCATAAATTGTCGTCAAATTTGGAGTAATGAATATCCAAGCATTGGGCGTCCAAAGCTATTTCCAAACTGGTTGTGTAATTTGAAATCTTTTTGATGGACAGCTATCAAAAGATAATTTGTTATAAAATTGCTTAATTACACAATTGGAACTCTCGTCAATGTTGTGAAATATTGGGTGAAGTAACCTAGTAACATTATTCAGCTAGATTGCCCTCTCTATTTGGCTGAGAGTTCCGTCAAAAAAAATTTTTTTTGCTATAATTGATGCCAAATGTGGAGGTTACCAATTCGACTTCTTGATATATATATTTTAATAGAAAATAACACTTTACTTACGGCCTCAACGCGACTGCCCGCTATTATTTCTCTTTCTCTTAATTCTACCTTAGTTTACATGTGTTTGCTTAATTCTACCTTATGACTACAATACTTATATACTATCATACAACTACAATACTTATACTGCTACAACTCGGCCGTCTTGACCTCAAGGATCTTATGAATCTTGATTCCTACTTTTAGACCTTAACATTCTAGTGCTTTCATTAGTATTAACATTTTTCTCTCTGTTATCTGACACCACACATTTTCCAAACAACGGTTTCATATTTGAAGCTGACCAAATGCCTTTATATACCGCTTTAGAATGTTCAAACCCTTCTACATTTTCTTTCACAAACCTATCGTTCCTAAGTATTTTTGTGATTTTATAAGGGCCTTTGAATTTAGGTATCAGTTTTTTTGAAACTCCGATATGAGTATCATAATTTCGTATCATAACATAATGATAATACTTATATACCTTACATACATACCTTATATATTGTCCCTTCTCTACGCTTCATATTCACAACTTTTTCTTTATAGTTTTGAGCTTTTTGTTGTTTTTCTTCTGCAACGAGTCGTAGCTGCTCTTTCTGGTGCATTTTGTTCAATATCTACTACGTTCTCTTTAAGCCTATCTATAACTTTCCCTTTTTGATTTACTCCAAATAACATAACGCTCGGATGTTCACCCATTATTCTATGAACTGTATTGTTCAGGGTATATTCAACTGTTTCTTCAACTTTGTTCTACCTTTGTTCTGACTGCGTACTTACTAACTTAGCTATCATTGGTCTTAGATTTCTGTTAACACGTTCTACTTGGCCGATAGCTTGTGGAGATGCGGTGGTTATTTTTATGGGTTGAACGTTATTACCATTTAAAAATGACTCGAGTTCACCAGACGTAAAACGTGACCCTCTGTCTGAAATAACGCACCTGGGCCTGCTAAAAGCTCTAAAGTAATCGCATAATGTTTCCACCGCTTCCCTTGATTTTATCGTTTTTATTGGATAAAGCCTGACAAATTCAGTACACGCATCAACAAATGACAAGTGTTTCATAGAATACTTCTTTCCTTCAATCGGTCTAAAATGATCGATGTGAGCAACGTCAAAAGGAGTTATTCCTTTCGGAATATTGTGTAAAAAACCTTCATGTCTACCACTTTTATCTGAAAAAGCAATACACTTTAAACAATTTTTTACATGAACGTCTACTTTTTTCTTCATGTTTGGAAACCAATAAGTTTTGGAAATTATTTCTACCGTTTTGTCAACACCTACATGACCCATTTCATCATGATATTTGTGTAATACGTTTGACTCCATTATTTCAGGGACACAGAATAATAGGTTGTTGTTATTATTTTTCCTATAAAGTATACCATTATGCATTTCATATGTTTTACTTTCTGCCTTTTCCAACTGCACCTTAAGAGCGTTTAACTTACTGTCACTGTTCTGACATACTACTAAATCCTGTTCGAATGAATTTCCCTCTACTACTAATATATTTATACTTCTACTTAGCGCATCTACGTGTTACATGTTCTTTCCTGACATATGTTGTACCTCATAGTCATAATTCCGTAATTATCATTCGGATTAAATAAGGCAAGGATCGGTGATTCTACTTATTTTCCTTTCAGTGTTTCTCACTACCCATACTAAACCGTTTTTCCTTTCTGGTAAAATCATACAAAGGTTTGGCTATCATTGAAAAATTTTTTATAAATCTACGAAAATAAGAACATAACCCCAGAAAACATTGTATCTCCTGATCATTTATTGGCAAGAGAAAAATTTTAACAGCCACCAACCCTTCGTCATCTGCTTGTATGCCTTAACGCGTTATCCTATACCCTAAATATTGAATATTGAACGCTTTTGTATAAAAATTCACATTAGTCTAGTCTTAACTCCAATTTATTTTTTACTAGTCTCTTAAAGACTTCCTCTAAAATAGCTAAATGTTCTTCTACACTTTCTGTTGCTATTATAATGTCGTCCAGATATATTATCACTTTACTGTTTTTTATCATATCAGCAATAATTTTGTTTACAAATCTTTGAAACGTCGGAGGCGCGTTTTTCAAACCACACGGCATTCTTAAAAATTCGTATTTATCTAACGGTGTAACAAAAGCTGTGTATTTAACAGCTTCCTTATCCATATACACATAAAAAAACCCATTTTTTAGATCCAATTTCGTGAACCATTTCTTATTGCCCAACTTGTACAGTAAATCATCTATCAAGGTCATTATCTTTTAATCATACTTTGTTTAATGTACGATAGTCGACACACATTCTTAATTCGCCTGTCTTTTTTCACTAACACAATTGGTGAGGAAAATTCTGACTCACTTTCCCTAATAATACCTTTGGAAGTACAGTCATCTGACATTTTTTGTAACTCATCTTTTTCTGTATATGGGTCATTCTTTAACAACTCGGACTCCTTTTTGACCTCATGATCTCCGATTTGGCTGAAATTTTTTTTTAAGAGCTCTTTTCATAAAATAAAAAGACCCGTATCTCGGGAAAAAATTATATGATTTTTTTCCTAGGAGATATGGACCCATGGGGTCTTCAGAATTGGTATAGTAGACACATTTTCCAATGGCTCAAGTTCTGCAAAAAGTACAAACTTGAAATTTACAGTGTTTCAAAAATAATTGATTGAACTTTTATGAAATTGTTTAAACAATTAAAATTGATTATATTTAAGTACTAATAACGGTTTATCGGTTAAGTTAAATTTCAAAAAAAAATTTTTCTCAAAACTCTTACATAAATTTTCATTTTTTATATTTTATTTAGATTCCGTTTTAAATTTTACTACGAAATAAAAATTTTCAAGAACCCGTTATTGAAATTTTTTATTGTTTTTTTTTTCTCCCACAAAACACATCAAGCTCATGCGTACTACATTTCTATTGAATGAATTTTCAAAGAATATACTACATATATTCTAATATAATATTTTTGATTTCGATTAGTAATAAGATTCTATATAAAATCCAAAAATTTCAGGATGATATTGTAATTAGAAGTAATTTTAAAAATTTATTTATCCTTCATATAACACCAAACACATACACACGATTTTTCAATAAAAAGGAATATGTCACACAATTTATTTTTTTTTTTTTTTGATTCAAATGAATATATAAAGTCTACTTAAGAAATAAATATTTCCACTGTGATATTCCTTTTAGAAGTAATTAAAAAAAATTAATTAATCAGGTGTTCTTCACGTTACTCATACGCACCATAGTACCATAAAATCAATTTTCGAAGAAAAACTATACAAAAATATTTAATTTTTATTTGTGAATTGAGTTGATCATTAAATTCTACATAAAAATGAAACTTTTTAGGACGTTAGTATTTTCAGAATTATTTTTATTGAGTAAATAAATCACAAATTTAAAATGTTTAATATTCCTGCGTATAACTCTAAGAATAGCGATGAAGAAGATGACTCGCATCAATTTTAAAAATTCTGCAGGAGAAATTAAATGGCACAGCAGATGGAACTATGAAAATAAAAATATTGGGTGTGATACATAATTGGTCTATCCGAAAGGTTCAGGACTTACTTCTCAAACGCTACAAAATGTATGACTACTGTTGCTAAAAAACTTACTTCAGAGAAATGAATCTTAGAAGACCAAAATCCAAAAAGCCATCGCTAGGAAAACATGTAACCAATAGAATTTTAAATTTTTATGAATGTGAAGAAAACAGTCAAGTAATGCCTGGGAAAAAATCTGCGTATCTTTACAAATTGACAAAAAAAGAATACAAATGCAAAAACGGCCCATTCTAATCGAAATCAAAAATATTATATTAGAATATATGAATATATATAAAAAATATTAAAAAATTTCAAAAAATAACAGGTACTTGAAAATTTTTATTTCGTTATAAAATTTTAAACGGAATCTAAATAAAATATAAAAAATGAAAATTTATGTAAGAGTTATGAGAAAAATTTTTTTTTGAAATTTAACTTAACCGTTAAACCGTTATTAGTACTTAAGTATAATCAATTTTAATTGTTTAAACAATTTCATAAAAGTTTAATCAATTATTTTTGAAACACTGTAAATTTCAAGTTTGTACTTTTTGCAGAACTTGAGCCATTGGAAAAAGTGTCTACTATACCAATTCTGAAGACCCCATGGGTCCATATCTCCTAGGAAAAAAATCACATAATTTTTCCCGAGATACAGGTCTTCTTATTTTAGGAGCTCATAAAAAAAATTTCAAGCAAATCGGAGATCATGAGGTCATTTTTTGCCAAAATCTGTCCGGCTTGTAAAAGAATGACCCATATGCAAGTCTTCTTAGGGAGTAATTAAATGGTTTAACATTATCTAAACTGATCTTCATTTCACACTTTATCTCTGGTTCTTTTGGACGCACTTATGTCAGATAACATTTAGTAAATATCTCTTCTAACAACACTTTTGTTTTAAATGAGACTTCTGGACCAATATTACATTTTTCTTTATGTTCATCATTTATATTAATTGCTGAAATACTTTCTGCAAAAGTTTTTACATCGTCACAATTACTGTCATCACTTAACTTTATACTTTTTTGATATTTAAATCTACAGTTTTCTTTTGACTACGCTTTACAACAATTTTTCCATATTATCTTTGCGCTGCTTTTTCTTAAAAAATCTCTACATAAGACTGTTTGCTGCCCATAGAATCATTAGCAACTACGTAAAATTTAATCAGTACATTTTTTTATTCAATAATATCAAACAATTTACCATTTCTCCAAATATTTTTAAAATACTTATATTGAGGCCAAAATATTCTACATTCGAAATTTAATTTAACGTTACCGCTTCCGGTACACAACATTTTTTCAAAAAACTAATTGGGCTGCCAAAGTCTATTAGGCACTCTAAAAATAATGATACTTTATGTACGCTACTTGGTGCTAACCCAGATCCTTAATCTGTGCTAGCTTGGTAGCCCAATTTTGTGTGTAGAGTATAATAGTTTGAGCACTTGTAACTCAAACTACTTGTATTTTTTGTGTTGATTAATTTGAGCACTTGAAACCCAAACTAATCGAGATGAGAAAGTAGAGATATGATATCAATAATTGAGTCGTATTGATTTTTCTGCATTTTCTGAACTTTATTTGAACTATTTCTTCTATTTATATAAAATTACTTCATTAAAAAGCTATTAAATTATGCATTAATTAACAATAAATATTAATGCATAATTCACAAATAAATAAATATGCCTACGCTGTGCTGACATAATTATAGGCCAACATATTACACACTTTCTTCAGTGCATTGACCAACAAGAAAAGCTGATAATGCAAAATTGCACTTTTCGTTGGTCAATGACTGGTCGCAGTGTTGGCCCAAATAATATGTAAACACATGTAACCAAATATCATAACAAAAACAAAAATGTAAAATGATATCAATTACATGTAAACATAAACATTCTCCCCGCCGTTGAGTGCCAACTCAACTTGTCCTAGGTTGTGGTCACCGTGAAGTCCAAATTTTGTTGATGTAATATATCATTTCCTTGTGTTGAATTTTCGTTTATTGTGTGTTTCTGACATATGTTATGTTTGGTTTTCCAAGTAATGATTATTATTATTGTTATAGAAATTTACAACGCCAAATAGCTTATCGTATGATGATGAATACTGTTTAATCGCACTCTAGAGGGAAGATACGTCAAGTTTTCCTTAGTTAGCTGGTTTTGTAATTCCGTGAGTTCCTTGAGTTGTGTTTCTACATCATTTGGTGTTGTATTGAAGATTTTCTGCATCTCATCAATGTGTACTGTTAATAAATTTCCAAATCGTGGAAATGACGTGGATACAGTGCTGGAGATAAAATAGTGGCCATGTATGGTTATTTCTGCGTTTTTAATGATGCACGTAGGTCCAAATGTAAGCATTCCGGATCCTATCAGTGAGAACTGACTCAATTAGGTCTAACAACTAGCTGACATCAATGTTTGTGTAGTTGTGTAGTTGTTTCAATGCAATATTTTCTTGAAGTTTTATTATATTGCATGTTGTTGACTGGTTACCATTAAATAGATTAATTTCACATGAATGTACCGATGATGCTATACTCAGTCTTGTTTGCTTATTAGCGCAAATGTATATATTATCCTTGGTTAAAAAACATTACCGTAACTTATGGTCATCAAATGGAATGTACTGATCTCGAACAGTGTTGGTTTCCAAGTACTCCACTTCAGTTTTGATAATTATCATAGTTTTGTTTATTACAACCGGTATCGGTGTTGTCTTGAACAATTCAAATTGCTGCTTGTCTAGCAGTGGTAGTTGTATTAAAAATAATACATGCTGATTTTTAATTGTTGACTTTACTTTCATTAGCTTGTAAAAATGTCTTCTGTAAACCGTAATGTACGCGACGATGGTAAGTGGTCTTTGATTCTGTTAATCTCCTTTGTTAACTGCTCAGGAGTTAATAGCAGTGGACTGATTTTGCCATGATGTGTATCTGTGAGCACATCAATTATTTCCGACTGGATGTGTTGAAGATTAGATACCATTAATGTGAGTTCTGTATATAATGAAAGTAGTAATTGAGTGACATGTATCTGTTCTGTTGCAGTTCCAATTCTATTCAGAAACCCATCAACCTCCTTTTGCAAATGATTCATTCGGGACTGCATGGTAACTTCATCTCGATTAATTATGTTTATTGTGGAATCGATTATGGATGTTTGATTATGAATTAATTGCATTGCGTAATCATCTCTACTGTTAAGTTGATTTATTGTGTCAGACATCTCTCAGCGTAGTCTGAATTAAGCACTCCAAATAAGGTATGTGCAATATTTCCTACTATATTAATTGCAGCTCGCTTGTTTCGGCTTTTATATAATAATGTTTGGTCTTGCAACAACTCATCTCTGACATGTTTAAAATGAGTATAGAGAGAAGTACATGCTGTATGTATTTGCAATTCTGAATATAAACGTTTGATGGTTTTAGTCCCGTTGTTGAATGAGTCCATTTCGGTCCAATATGGATGAAGATCATAGTAAACAATCATTTTCCATTCTGCCGTTGCTACTTTCATCAAGCCAATGGATTCAAAGTATATTCCTAAATTATTGTCGAAACGTGCTACATTCACTGAATTCCCTAATACCAATGGCAAGAATAATAGAGATAATAACATTGTGCACAGTAATGAATTAAACATTGGCCGTGAATACTTTTTAGGTGGCTCGTCTTGATCTGCGCCTTCGTGTGGTGTTTTCGAATTTGCTTTTGTAAAACTTTTTGAAAGTTGTTCATCAGAAACAGGAGATTGTTCATCGGCTGGAAACAGAGGCGCTAGTCTTGTCAAAGGACGTCTTAGAGTTCCTGATGCCATTCTAACATCGACCACGCGAACAAGACCGTCATCTCCCTTATATACTTTTGAAATACGTCCAAGCGGCCATTTTAATGTAGGAACATTGTCTTCCTTGATGATTACAAGGGTACCTTCTTTTATATTTGGATTGGCTGCTTTCCATTTGTGTCGACATTGTAGTTCAGTGAGGTACTCGGTTTTCCAACGTTCCCAAAAGTCCAATTTGAGGCGAGAAACTAATTTCCACCTTGTCACCAGATTTAAATTTCCTGATTGGGCCTTTGCATCTGCCATTGCTGTGAGTGGTTCTCCGATTAAGAAATGACCAGGTGTTAGTGCTGACAAGTCATTCGGATTACTCGACATAGGTGTCAATGGTCGAGAGTTCAGTATTGCTTCGCCTTTTAATACCACAGTCTCTAGTTCCAGATATGTTAGTGAAATCGTCTTAGTACTTCGTATCAATAAGTGTTTTCTGATTTGACTGCTGCTTCCCACAGTCCACCGAAGTGTGGTGCACGAGGAGGTATAAATTTAAATATTATTCCTCTTTCATTACATTCGTTAATTATCTTCGCTTGTGCCTTGTTTGCTTGACTTGAGTCTGCAAGTTCAAGTAATTGATTGCTTGCTCCCACGAAATTTGTGGCATTGTCACAAAACAAATTCTTGCAATGTCCTCTTCGAGCAATAAAACGTTTCAGTGATCCGATGAATGCATCTGTGATTAAATCGCTGACTACTTCGAGATGAACTGCTTTAGTTGTAAAACAACAGTACACAGCAATGTATGCCTTGTGTGGTTTCTTGCTTCGGACTCTGTAATGTATCCAAAAAGGTCCGCAAAAGTCCACTCCAGTGGTGAGGAATGGTCGCCCAGGTTGTACTCTTGTCGCTGGCAAATTACCCATCAGTTGTTCACAAAATCGTGGTCTTACTTTAGTACAACGTACACAATGTTGTCCTTGCCATCAATTTGCACTTAATTGGCCAGTATCGTTGACGCATGCTAGCTAGGAGAGACTTCGGACCACAGTGCATGTATTTCTTATGGACTTGTTCCATTATTAATTCGACAATGGGGTCGTTATAAGGCAACAACATAGGATGTTTGGCGTCATACGATAATGAGGCTGCATCCAAACGTCCACCAACTCTTTTGATGCCCGTATTATCAATAAAAGGTGCCAGTGATGCCAATGCACTGGACTTATTTATTCTTTCATCAGATTTCATAATTTTGATTTCGTTTTTGAATTCTGCATATTGAATACTTTTGATGCTGACCTGATGTGCTGCATCTAGATCATCTGGAGTCAAAAAATTGCTTGAATGATCATTTTGTTTCCTTCTGGTTCTTTTTACGAATCTTAATATATACGATAATATCCGTTGAAGTCTTCCAAATGAGTTGTTGTGTCGTATTGAGTATATGAACTCTCCAGTATTTGTTGTGCCTTCAACAACAGACAATGTAGATACTGGATTTTCCTTCTTCTGTTCAGGATCAATGAGGGTTTCGGATTTTAACACTGATGATGGTTTTGAAGGCCACAGTTCTTCCCGACCATGCAGGAACATAGGTACATAAAACCACATACTTGATGACTGTAGTTTATGGGGTGCAAGGCCTCTTGATAAAATGTCAGCTGGATTGTGTTCCGAACTGACGTGGCGCCACTGACTTGTGGCTGTTAATTGATGAATGTTGCTTACTCTGTTTGCAACGAAAGTGTGAAACTTTGATGATGGAGCATTGATCCATGATATCACTATTTGTGAATAACACCAAAAGAACGTCTGGTAATTTCTTATTTGTAGGTCGTTATTTATTCTTGTTGCTAGTTCTACGCCAACCACAGCTGCACAACGTTCGAGACGAGGTAATGTCAACCTTTCCAAAGGTGCAACCCGAGATTTGGCGCACAATAGTCGTACAATGATTTGACCATTCTGAAGTGTTGATCGCAAATACGCCGCAGCACCATATGCCTTTTCTGATGCATCTGTAAATATGTGTAACTGAATGTTGGCAGGAACTTCGCCCTTGAAAATATGACGAGATATCTGCAGACATCCTAAAATTTATTTCAAATTGTTCCGGAACTCTAACCACTGTTTATGTAATTCAGTCGGCAGTTTTTCATCCCAATCCATCTTTAAATCATCTTTAATTCTTGAATAAAGATCTTTGCCATCACCACAACTGGTGACAAAAGTCCTAGTGGATCGAATAGCATTGCGAAATCTGAGGTTGCACTGCGCTTCGTCGTGCTGCAAACAGGTGCCAATTTAACCTTGACGCATAAACTATCAGATTTTGGACACCAGGATAACCCAAGAGTTTTTGTTGTATCGTTATTATTTTCTAAATCTAAATTGACTTCTAGGTCATCGTGTGGAATTCCTTGTAGTAAACTTGGATGATTTGCGCACCATTTTCGCAATTTAAAACCGCTTGCTGTCAGTATTTTGTTTAATTGACTCTGAGTTTCCAACAATGTTCTCAGACTATCTGCCCCGTGTAAACAGTCATCTACAAAGAAGTTTTGTTTGAGAGCAGATGCACCTAATGTATAATTTTGCATATTGTCATCAGCTAAAGCTTGCAAACATTTGGTATCTAGCAACGGTGCTGATCTAGTACCATATGTTACTGTGTTGAGTTCAAAATACTTTATCGGTTGACTTGGTTCATATCTCCAAACGATAAGCTGACATTGTCTGTCTTCTGGATGTACAAGTATTTGTCGGTACATTTTTTCAATGTCTGTTGTAAACACATAACGAGGAAGACGGAATCGTAATAAAATAGATAGTAATTCACTTTGAACAGTTGGTCCGATGTGTAGTAAATCATTGAGAGATTGCCCTGATGTTGTTTTGGATGATGCATCAAATACCACACGTAACTTGGTGGTGGTACTGTCGGGTTTAAGCACACAATGGTGTGGTATAAAGTAATCTGGTGACATAATCCTTTCAATATCTATTTCGGTCATATGTCCCAATTTTTCATATTCATCTAAAAACTCTACGTATTGTCGTTTGAGGTGACTATCCTTTGAAAGTCTACGCTCTAGTGCTAGAAATCTATTTGTAGCAATGTCTTTCGAATCTCCCAAAGCGAATCTGTCATTTATAAAAGGAAGACGTACGATGAATCGTCCCGTAACATTCTGATATGTAGTTTGAGTGAATTGAGCTTCACATTGTTGCTCTGCTATTGACAAGACCTTTGAGTGAGTATCAACTTCTTCAACCTTCCAGAGTTGTTCTATTGCATTTTCTAAACTATCTTCTGATGCTATTCCACATGTTGCAATCATTGTGTTAGCATTTTGGATTTTTCCAGATACGATCCATCCGAGCACAGTGTTTTGTAGAATTGGTAGTTCCCTTGAAAGTTGTATTTGACCAGGACTTAGAGTTGATGATAAAATTCTGCTCCAAGCAACATATCAATTTTGTCAGACTTATAGAATATAGGATCTGCTAATTGGATGCTATTGGGCAGATTCCAATTTGAAATTTGTAAGTGTTGCGATGGTTGATTGGATACAATTTTTGGCAACAGAAATGCTTCAAGTATTGTTTTGTAATCATAACTTTTGATTGCACAGAAATTGTTGTACGACTTTTAGAACTCAATTTACCTATCCCTATGCCTTCGATGCAAATCGAACTGGAGCTTACTTCCAGACCCAATCTGGATGCCAGTCGTTCAGTCACAATATTTATTTGTGAACCTGAATCCAATATTGCTCTGCACTCGACTGTTCTTCCATTAGAGTTGGAGGCTAAAAGTTTTGCTGTTCCCAAAAGAACGGAACTGGTCTGACCATGATTGATGGATGACATTAGAGTTGTTTGTGCAAGTGGCCTTGAAGTTGATTTGATGGTTAAACTGGGTGTCTATTTTGATGCAACAGTGTATTATGTCGTCTTTGGCATATAGTACAACCCCTGCTGGAGCATTGTAATGCCATATGACCAGGTTTCATGCAGTTTGTGCACAATTTATGATGTTTTTGTAAATCATACTTCTGTTGTATGGATTTTCGTTTGAAAGTTTCACATGAAAATAATTGATGACTACTATTGCAAGTAATACATTTTGATCCTGAGTCTGTAGCTGCAAGTGCTACTGCTGGATGTCGTGGTTTGTGACTTTGTTTGTGGTTTCCATTCGTCATTGATTCGAATACCTGTAATCTTATTTCTAGGAACCGCAATAATTCTTTTAATGAAATTATTTTTCGGCTGTCTTCTAACGATTGCTCGAATGCTGTATGTGAAGCTTTGTCTAGCTTTCTAATAATTACGTGAACCATTATGACGTCCCAAGATTTAACATCAATACCTTGAGCTGCTAATCCATAATAACATTCTTTTGTAACATCATGTATGCCCTTAAGACTGCTTGCCGATTCAATTGTCCTCTGAATCCGTCAGGCCCCTCTGACGTCAATCCTTCAGTTGGTTGACTGTGTTGTTTACGCTGTGCTGACATAATTATAGGCCAACATATTACACACTTTCTTCAGTGCATTGACCAACAAGAAAAGCTGATAATGCAAAATTGCACTTTTCGTTGGTCAATGACTGGTCGCAGTGTTGGCCCAAATAATATGTATGTAAACACATGTAATCAAATATCATAACAAAAACAAAAATATAAAATGATATCAATTAAATGTAAACATAAACACTTTATATAAGCCTATAATTAACATACGAAAATTCCTTACATAAATATTTTGTTGTTCGTTGGCGTTGAATTTGTTACGGACACCGACTGCAACCCGGTGTACCAAACTACCGCATCCATAGTAAACACCGAATGGACGTTTCGGTTGACGGCACTCAGCGGCAACATGTCCGGTATTACTGCAGTTAAAACATCTTAAGCCTTGCTTTACACGCCTTCCATTCGTCGACACTGTCCTAGTAGTATTTTGATTAACATAGCCAAACTCTGCTACCAAGTTTGCTTTTGATTTGAATTGCTGCATCTTTGCAAGCATACGCAATTGTGGATTACGTATTCCATCAACAATGTATTCAACTAA
>NC_051846.1:124493745-124505018 GCF_002237135.1 Teleopsis dalmanni | reverse complement strand
ACACGGTGCATTGTCTTGGTGGAACAAAACTGTTTTCTTCGCCATATGAGGCCGTTCTTTGCGATTTCGTCTTTCAAACGCTCCAATAACGCTATATAATAGTAGCTGTTGATGGTCTTTCCCTTCTGGAGACAGTCGATGAATATTATTCCATGCGCATCCCAAAATACAGACGCCATAACCTTGCCAGCCAACTGCTGCGTCTTTGGTCACTTTGGGCGGCTTTCACCGGCTGCATGCCACTCAGCAGACTGCCGATTTGACTCTGGAGTGAAATGGTGGATCCATGTTTCATCCATCGCTATGTGCCGACGCAAAAACTCTGACTTATTCCGCGTAAACATGTCCAAACAGCTCTTTAAATCATAGATTCGTTGTTGTTTTTGCTCCGGTGTGAGCAAACGCGGCACCCATTTCGAAAACACCTTTTTCATACCCAAATGTTCATGTATTATGTGTGTACACTGCCTGCTGATATCTGTAGAATGTCAGCAATCTCCTTCACTTTCACTTTACGGTCGGACATAATGATTTTCAGTGTTTTTTCAACGTTTTCCGGAACAACAGCGTC
Source organism: Teleopsis dalmanni (assembly GCF_002237135.1). Classification (NCBI taxonomy): domain Eukaryota; kingdom Metazoa; phylum Arthropoda; class Insecta; order Diptera; family Diopsidae; genus Teleopsis; species Teleopsis dalmanni. The sequence goes on along the minus strand of NC_051846.1, from coordinate 124,504,447 downwards.
ATTTGGCCGTCCAATAAATGGAATGTCATCGGTGTCTGTACGATCACGTTTGATTTCGGCATACCAATAACAAATGCTTCATTTTGATGGTGCAGAGTCCAAATAATTTTTTTTCATTAAAAAACAATGATAAATAAGCACACAGAAATGCTTTGAATTCAGTTTTTTTTGAAAACTCAAAAGTAGTGTCACTTAAAGCACTGTTACTTGTAAACAAATGGTCGGATTAACATATGATTTTGACAGTAAACCTAAAAAGGTTGCCACTTTCGAAAAAAAATATTTATTTAGTATTAGTGCCGCCATCTATGTGTCAGTCACACACATTATTGAATGAAGTGTTACACAACGTCGAAAAATGATATTCCTCAGTCAGTTCCGAGATACATAATGCAAGATTTCAATTTTACAGTTAAATATCGAGGTGGTATACATATGAAACACGTAGATGCGTTAAGTAGACATGCAGTTTTAATGACCAAATTAAAAACCCAAATGCGTTTAACGATTGAAAAAGCGCAAAAAGCCGATGAACATCTCAGCGCTATAATGCAAATTTTGAGAACAAAACAAGGAAGCAGACTGACAAACTTTATTGATGACTGCACTACTAATGGAAAGAAAGGTGATAAAAACTTGTCATTACCAAGGGCATTTTGGAGTTATGAAAACGACATACGAAGTCAAGCAGCAATTTTTTATTTCGCATCTAGGGAAAAAAGTAGATAAATTAATCAAAAACTGTGTGATATGTATTTTGTACATCAATAAGCAAGATAAGCTAGAGAGATTATTACATACGATCAGCTAGGACCAATGAATGCTACTTCGAAGAAATATAAATATTTTTTCGCAATGGTCGATGGCTTTAGCAAGTTTGTGTGGCTTTATATGAAAAGGTCTACTGGTGCTGAGGAAGTGATAGCAAAACATGAATTGTGAGCGATAAGGGCGTCACGTTTACATCAAATGTGTTTGTATTATTTTGTAAAGCAGCGCAGATCGAACATACCCTAACAACAACAGGTATTTCAAGGAATAACGGTCAAATTTTAAGTTCGACCGTTACCAAACTGAAATTCATCGAACTACTAAACATTCACCTTTTGAAATCCTTTTGGTATAAAAATGCGAAAGAGCGGCGGGTACTGCTCCATAAAACAAAAAATAGAGGATGAATTAATTCAAGAATTTGACGAAGAACGCAATATACTCCGACAACATGCTAAACAACAAATTGAAAAGGTTCGGGCAGAATATAAAAAAACTTTTGATGGAAAGCGGAGAGAAGAGCGGGAATATAAAGCATGCGACTTGGTCGCTATTAAACGTACTAAATTTACTCCAGGTAAAAAATTAATAAATGAATATTTTGGTCCATACGAGGTAACAAAATTCAAAAGCAACGGACGATACGATGTATGAAAAGCAGGCGTTTTTGAGGGGCCAAAGACTGCGTCAACCAGCTGCGATCATATGAAACTATGGCGTTATGCAGAAGTTAATAAAGAGCTATCATCCGGATCGGATAAAGAGTCGGATGGCCGAATGTAGCTAGGAAGGGTAAGATCTAGCAATGCCAAGAAAAAGTAACATGCAGAATAAACAAGAAGCAAACGAGAGCAGTCCGAAACGAAGTGTGCGTTTAAGAAGACTTATTAACTCATTAATATTATTACACTCATACATTTTGATTTTTGTATTAAATAAATAATTTGTCTATTAAATAAACATTTCTACATGTATATGTGTGTTAATAGATCAAAAAGCAATAAAACACGACTTATAAATTCTACACATATATTATTGTGCTAAAACAAATATATTAAACTTTATAAAGTTTTTATAAATTATGCGTTCGGCTTATGCAGGCTTATTTCTACGCGTCTTACTTATGCTCAGCTCTATGAGCTTAGAGTTAAACTTAAACATATGAAAATATTTTACGCTAGCAATTATTGTATATCTAAATAAAGCATACATGTGTACATAAAATCTTATTGCACATAACATGGTTTTAAATAATAAAAAAGCGTTGCTGTTGTATTTGTGCTTGAGCAATGTGCTGGTGAGGCATAATTTATGTTGCCATGCGTTACTACGAGTAAGTAAATTATAATTTATTTGAAGACTGTTTGCCAACAAAGTATATTTACTGAAGTTGCTTTAGAATAATTGTAAATATATGTGCACTACACCACCCTTTTTAAAAAGAATGAATTTAAACATAAATTTATTCCAAACACATATAAATGGTACATTTTATTACTAATTTAATGTAAGCTAATTTAGTTATAGTTTATTTTATTTTAAACTTGCGTCAAATTTTTTCCATAAATAATGATGTAATGAAAAAAAAATTGTAAAAACGTATTTCGTTTTTCCGATCGTTTTCTCTCTTTGTTCTCTCTTTGTACCTCTCTTTGTTCTCGACTTTTAAATTCATAAACTGAAGGTGTTTTGCCAAAAATTAACTCAAAAGAACAATACTAATGTACTACAGATTGTGTTGTATTATATAACAATGAGTATAATATTGGACATTTGTCCCACTCAGTTATAAAATTTTATATAATTTTTAACGCATGCATTAAATGTTCTATTCTTTCTATTATTCCTAAAGTTTGGTATTGAATAGAACATCAGCACCTATGTTTTATTTGTATTTGTAACAATTTACAGATTTCTGTTAATATTTGGTTTTCATTATCTGTCCCAATGTCAGGATTTCAAGTTTAGGTGAATCCATATAAAAGTATGAAATTTTCAAATATTGCTTTTACCACTATTTAAGCATGTTTACTATTTACTGGTATGGTAACAAAGTATTTTGTTAGATCACTTATTTATTGCATATGCATAGTTATTGCAAATTGATTTTGTTCATCCGTTTTAGGTAGTGGTCCAACTATGTCTATTATGAGCGTCTCATATGCTGAGTTGATCTAAATCAATCCTTCTATTAGTAGTAATGTCGTTCGTATTAATTGAGTGTTTTATTATTTTACCTAGCTTTATATTGATAGTATTACCCTTAGTATATGCTATGACACTTTTTCTTTTTATGTTTTCTTCAAGAGCTTCGTAATTTTTTTATTGAAAAGAATTTCTTTGTTTTCAGTTATGTTTATAATCAGAACAAAAGACAAACCTTGTTCACCTAAATCGAAGTAGAATAGCAAATAATTCATCTTGAATTGTCGAACCAGTAAACACGTATCATTTAATGATAATCCACTACATGGCTTGTATGATGCATCAAACACAACTCTCAATTTCATGGTGCTGCTTTCGGGTCGGAAAACGCCATGATGTGGGATGATATAATGAGCAATTTGTTTTGATTCACCAAGCATCGATGGGTCTTGTACAAACGGTAGTCTGACTCTCAACCGACCGTCTTGGTTCCTTTTCATGTAAGTTGCAAAATGGGACTCGCACAATTCTTCTGATTTTTTAAATTAGATTTTTGTTTGCTTTTTCTGGTACATCTAATTCCCAGCTAATTGCTTATCCTCAGAGTATATACCACAAATTTGTGGTGAAGAATTTGAATAATGATTGGTTATTTCCCTACAACAAGGCATCCAAGCATTGTGTTCTGTAATATGGGGAGACCATTACGAAGTTATATTTGGTCGATTCACAATAACTGATGGGAAAACTCGGCTTCAAGTAAAATATCGATTTTGCTCGGATTGTTGAATGACGGATCTGCCAGTATAATATTTTGTGGAATCTTCCAGGTTGAGCTTTCAATTTGAATACTAGGCTAATCGTACAAAATCTTAGGTAGTACATAGGCCTCTACTATGCTTGTGTATCCGCTGATTCCGGACGAGAAAGCTGAATTAATTCGTTGTTGTGCATCTTGTTTCTTTTGTCCCACACCTTCTATACATGCTGAGGTATTTTTCGGGGTTTCTCCTAATTTCTTGATTATTCTATCAGTTATTAGGTTAACTTGTAAGCCAGAATTGAGCAATGCTCTGCATTCAATTTCTTTTTCATTGTTGCTTTTAAGGACTACACGTGCAGTTCCTAATACAACATAATTTTTTTTGATATTGTGATTGTTAGAGGACAGAGAAGCAGAATTTTTTGGGATGGATATCTTTTTAATCATATATATTTCAAACGTACTTTCAAAATGCAGTAAGGTATTATGTTTCTTGATGCATTTTAAGAATTTGCCTAATGGTCAGTCTTTTGTGAAGTGACTTGGTTGGTTGGAGTGGCGGCCTTGTATCCCAAAAAGCCCACTTAAGCACAAATAATGGCCCATTGTAGTACCACAGGAGTTACGTTGATTTGTATAAAGATTGTAATCAGTATACATTCAACGTCGAAAGAAAGATAACGACTCCGCTATCAGGTAAAGGAAAACCAACCTGACAGTTCTATGAACTTAGCTAGGTTCCTAACATTACAGGATGACAACTCAGTCAGGTTAGTTAGAAATGGAGATCCAAGGGTTCTAAATCTTCTTCTGGATAGGGAAGGGCATTGACACATGAGTTGGACTACAGTCTCCTCCTCATCCTCAGAGCCACAACCTCGACAAAAGTCATTAAAAGGGAGACCCAGTCTCATAGCGTGCCTTCCTATTACGCAGTGTCCCGTCAGCACAGATACCGTAGTGCTGAGCAGGTTCCGTCTTAGTTGAAGTAGCTTTTCTTGTCTTTTCTTGTCTAAGTTCGGCCAAGTCAACCTAGAAATCTGACATTGAGGTTCGTCAGCCCAGTATTGCCTGGCTATGCTCAGATATATTTGTATGATTACCAGTTTAACTGTAGCAAGTGGAACGCCTATATCAGAGAGGTTAATGTTGGGGAGAAGAGCACCTGCCTTGTCTAGGTCGTCTGCCCTACAATTTCCTGTGATATCCCTGTGACCAGGAAGCCAATTAAGTTTGACCCTAACAAACCTAGCTAGGTCATTTAGTGAGGCACTAGGGTGGCTCAGAAAAACTAAAATGCGATTTTTAATGAGCGCACCCCCTAGGAATATGCCATTGACCTTAAAAATGATATTCCCAAAGTTTTGGAACAATAGGATTAAAAATGACGTTGCGCCACTCGAGCAAAGTTGGGTTTTCAGTACAAAAAACAGAAATTTTTCATTTCAAGGTCATTTTTTATATTTTATCTTATTTTAACAGTTATTAATATATACTCATTTGATAGATAATTAAAATATCTTTTTAATAAGATACTGATGAGCAAAATCGGTTAAAAATTATGCGCAAAACACAATAATTAGTTGAGCGACTGTGCTCTGTTTTCTATTTCATACCTTTTAGATGGCAGGCACAATGCAATCGCAAATGTTTACAAGAAACGGAAGAAACATAAATAAAAAAATAAAAATAATACATTTCTACTTAATAATTTATATAGATATTTAAGTAGAATTGAAAATGTAGTCAAAACAAGAATTTTTTCGTAAGCAAAGAGAAAATGGTCGTATGACTGAAGTTAATATCCTTTTAGCAAACGAAGCAAGAGCGGCTAAAAATTCCATTGATTTTAATTGGAATAAATTCGATGAAGAAATTGTCTCAAAATGGAAGCTGAATCTTTGGTCACAGTTCAACAATATTGGGATAACGTAGACAGAACGATTCAATTTATCACTCCTAGTTTAGTTTCCGCCCTTGACAAATGCAAGGTTTCGGATCGCTACGCTATACATATTTTGTAGTAGTTACCTGGTTACCTGTGGCGCCCAGGTGTTTGAAGTCCTTGACAGAAACGTAGGAAGTGGTTGATAGATTTTACCTCCTCTTCATCTTAGCAACTCCTGCATAATCCACTTATTGGAACTCGCCACCTTTGGAGCATCGGCGGAATGGCATAGTGCCCCTTTAGTACTCCAGAAAGCACACGAACTGCAAGTTTGCTGAAACCTAAAAGCCTTTTCGTTTTATTTTTGTCCAACTTAGGCCATAAGATTCTAGCGACCTTACAGTCTTCGCGGTTAGTTTATAAATTGTTAGTCACCGTATTGATTTCCTCTATTATCCTATACAGTTTACATATCGGTGTATGTATTGAGAGGTCGGCTTCTCCTGTATGCAGTTCAGAACCTCTTCTGGCCATCTCATCTGCTAGTTCATTCCCTTCAATATTGCTATGTCCAAGTATTCGAAATGTATTATGTCCAGCAAAGAGAGACCTTATGATGTTTGATGCTCATCAGTGAATCGCGACATTTTAATACTGTCTTGGAATTTAGATTCAATTGCTTTCAGTGCGGCCTATCTACAAAAATAGTGATATTCGAAGGACGAATTATACTTTATTGTCTAATGTTGACCTCTTTTTCGATAGCATATATCTCGCCGTGAAAGACGCTGTAAATAGCAGGGATTCGGTAGCACTGTCTTATCTGCATATCTTTCGAGAAGATACCTGCTTTCGTACCGCTTTCCGTCTTTGAGCCATCTGCATAGATATTAACTGTAGAGTTACCGGTCATAGATCCAAGCTCTCAGCTATCTCTGGTTAGATAAAGAGTGGGAACCCACTAATGAAGTTATTTTCCTCAAAGAACCTTATTGATTTCGTGACCGAAGAAATAACAAATTTTTTGGATCCTTTTTGCCTATCTAATAGTTTTACCAGTTTCGATCCTTCGCCATGGATGAAGACGCAAGATTATAGAGATGCACTTGAATTCTGTGCCAGACTTTATATGATAAATGATTGTATAGAAAGAGGAATTATTCTTATGATGGATTATAATTCTATTTTGAAAAAATATGAAGAGGAAAAACAATATGTTCTGCAAGTAGTCGAACCATAAAAATTATCCTTCACATAGTCAGATTTATGTTATAAAACATAATAAACACAATATATTAATTACTGAAAAAAAAAGTTTTCTTGAAATTATAATTTTTTATAAATAATTAACTAAATCGTAGCATTTACCTATTACGTAATTGTGCATGCCAGCTAAATGTTATGAAATAGAAAACAAAGCACAGTCGCTCAACTCATTATTGTGTTTTGCGCATAATTTTTAACCGATTTTGCTCATCAGTATCTTATTAAAAAGATATTTTAATTATCTGTCAAATGAGTATATATTAATAACTGTTGAAACAAGTAACAAAGATAAAAAATGACCTTGAACTGAAAAATTTCTGTTTTTTGTACTGAAAACCCAACTTTGCTCGAGTGGCGCAACGTCATTTTTAGTCCTATTGCTCCAAAACTTTGGGAATATCATTTTTAAGGTCAATAGCATATTCCTAGGGGGTGCGCTCATTCAAAACTTCATTTTTAATTTTCCTCCTTATAACGTGAGCCACCCTAGTGAGGCACGGCAGTCTTGAGTTGTAATTGATGTGGCTGAGGTGCCAATCAGTGATCTGATGGCAGCTTGGCTATCAGAGAAAATTCAGATTGGTAAATCGGATGTTCGATTGCTTAGAACCCATTGTTAAGCCAACATGGCATCATAATATTTTTCTTTTTTATATGTATTAATATTAACTAATGTTATTTTTTAAATTAGAGATCAATCAAGTGTAACAAATGTTCTGTATCACGATAGAATAATCAATTGTAACAATTTATTTGTAACATTTGTTTTGTTTTTAAAAACCTGTTTTTACATTGCTGTTGTGGTTTTTTTTTTATATACGAAGAAAATAAAATTATGGTTCGTGCGTTCACGTGCTTAACGAATTATCAATTGTCGATTTTTTAATTTATTTTTCAATTTTAACAAACCCATTCGAACCGTGGGTAAAAAAAGGAGGTGAATTGGTGCAAGAGCTCAGTATTTAAGGTTTGATCATAAACTAGGAATACTTTACAATTCACTCTTTTTTACATTGGCGACCGTGACAGGACACCGTTTTGCATAAACGTTGACAAACGTGCACTGAAACCTTACATACGGATTTCGTGCATTGTTGGTGTTTTTTCGTTAAACGTGAGCAAGTGATCACAGAACTGTTACGTGGATAATTTTCATTTGCTGTAATAATGTCTGAACCATCTTTATCATCAAATACCGGTAGTCAAGGTAATGCCTCAAATAATAATGTTTCTAATCCTGTTCCAAATATAGATGAGCTTAGACAGCAACGTGCGTCTTCAAAGGGGAGCCTTACACGAATTAAGAACATTATTGATGCGTCAAATAATTTGTCTCCTACTGAACTTGAGTGCAGGTTAGGTATGGTCGAATCGTATTATAAACAAGCATCGTATTATCAAGGTCAAATTGAACGTTTGTTACCACAAGATACATGTCGCTCGGAAATTGACGAACTATATGTCATAGTAAAATCACGTATTCTAAATCTTCTCGGCAACAGAAGAAGCTCACAATCACATGAACATACATTTTCAATGCCTCAAATGCAGTACAATCGTTTGCCTAAATTACGTTTGCCGAGATTTGATGGCAAATATCTCGAATATAAAAATTTCATAAACTCTTTCACGAATCTAGTTCACAGCGATCAATTCATTCCACCTATTGAGAAGTTCAACCATCTGTTATCGTGCCTATCCGGCGAAGCTTTGTCAACAATTAAGTCGTTCCAAGTAACTGAAGAAAACTATGGCAAAACACTAGACAGATTGAAAGAGCGGTATGACAATGATACAATCATTTTTTTTAGAAAACATTTCATCTATTTTCGAAGTGGATAAAATTTCTAAGGCTGATTCTAAACAACTTAGACATATCACTGATACTATCTCAGCTTTGTACAATTCGTTACAATCACTTGGAAGTTTTGAAAAAATTTGTGATGCAATTATCATACATCTTACAATTACCAAAGTTGATCAAGAAACTAAAAAGAAATGGGATGAATATTTAGATTACTCTAATCTTCCATCTTGGAAACAATGTTGTGCTATGCTTGATAAGCGATGCCAACAACTCGATGCTCAAACGAGGCATAGTGTGAAACCGCAATCAATTCAAACTTATCAGCCGCATTCATTACAAAAGGTTAGCAAGCCAAAGCAGTATTCATTTGCGATCAAAAATATTCCTGAAAGGTCGTGTACATATTGTTCCAAATTAGGTCATAATATTTCTACTTGTATCAATTTCATCGCACTTCCATTAGAACAACGTCGTGATCAAGTACAACAGCACCAATTGTGTTTCAATTGTTTATCAAACCTCCACACTGTATCACAATGTAGCTCAAAATATTCTTGTCGATTTTGTAAACAACGTCATCATACGTTGCTCCACAAACATGATTTAAATACGTTTGTAAATTCTAACATTTCATCATCAAGAAATGATCAACTTAGTAATCCAGTTACACATGCTACTTCACAAAAGAGTGTTAAGAAGACAAATAGTACCATTATTTTAGCAACAGCTCTAATTCTCATAAAAGATTCTACCGGAACGTACCAAATGGGCCGAGCGCTTTTAGATTCATGTTCGCAAGTGAATTTCATTACCGATTCTCTAGCACGGGCTCTAAACTTAAAAAGGTCGAGATCTGAAATAGATATCGTTGGTGTTGGTTCTTCTGTGCTGAAAATTCAACATAATACGCAAACTACAATTCGATCTCGGATAACCGAGTTTGAAACATCACTAGATTTTCTCATTTCAAAGAACATTAGTAGCTATCATCCAGATAAAGCATTTTCGTTGAAAGATTTAAATATTCCATCACATATGGAACTTGCAGATCCAGAATTTAATGTCCCTAAAGGTATTGATATGTTACTTGGAGCAGAAGCTTTCTTTTTGTTGTTAACGCAAGGTCGATTGTCTTTGGGTAAAAACTTACCAATTTTACAAAATACTGAATTTGGTTGGATTGTATCCGGAAGGTATGCTTTGTCACATAAACCGATTGAAGCAGTCAGTCATTGCACCATCACTTCAATCGAAGCTTTGAACAAAAATATTGAAAAAATGTGGCAACTAGAAGACGTCTCTAATAAACGTCAGAAATGGTCAGAGGAACAAATCATGTGTGAACAACATTTCATTGATAATGTATCTGTAAACTGTGATGGAAGAATTATGGTAAAACTACCATTTAAAAATAGTACAGATTTATTAGGTAACTCCAAAGATATTGCGTTACGTCGATTTTATGCTTTGGAAAAAAAGCTTGAAAAGAATATTCAGCTCAAAGAAGAATATTCAAAATTCATGAAAGAATACGAAGAATTGGGACATATGTCATTGATTCATAGTCCAAATTTATCAATACCTCATTATTATATTCCGCATCACTGCGTGCTGAAGTCAAGTAGTGAATCAACTAAGTTACGCGTGGTGTTCGATGCTTCTTTCAAAACGGCATCACAGGTCTCACTAAATGACATCCTTGCAGTGGGTCCTACCATACAAAATGAATTACTCATTAATCTGCTACGTTTTCCTTGCCATAAATATGGACTTATGGCGGACATAACGAAAATGTATCGTCAGATTATGGTACATCATCAGGATAGGAATTATCAGTTAATTTTTTGGCGCAATGACAAGTCGTTACCCGTATCAACATACATGTTAAATATAGTGACTTACGGAACTGCTGCTGCTCCATTTCTAGCTATACGTAGTTTATCCTATGCAGTCGATACATATCCTGGTAACCATGAGCTTGGAAAATCAATAATAAAAGACGATTTTTATGTTGATGATATGTTAACAGGGGCTGATGATTTACTTCGCCTTCAACAAATTA
>NC_051846.1:124467027-124493645 GCF_002237135.1 Teleopsis dalmanni | reverse complement strand
TATATACATCTATATGTGGTAATATTATTGTTCTTTATTTATTATTGTTTTAGTATTTATTACACTAAAAGTATTTGATTATGATTAAACGTTATTTCGCGCCGTATCACTTCTTTTTTCATCGTTTCATCGCAAAGTAAACATGTCTTCTCTCTTGCTTGTTTCGCACGCAAACCCTTATTTTATAAAAGTCAGCTGTTTCCTCAACAGTAGGGCAGAGTTGCATTTATTCTTTTCCCATAATCGGCCAATCCTGATAGACATTCGTCTCGAATGACCCCTTTTCGCCATCATCTTCTTCGTATGTGCTCATATATTTGGAGCAAGTGGTTGTATTTCTCGGTCCTTCCTTTATACCAATCTTGGATACATCGTAAGTATCGTTAGGTTTTACATTTATTATTTCGTATGGACCTAAGTATTTTGGTTTGAAGCCAGTGCCAAACTGAGTCCGTTTGATTGCTTCCATGTCGCCTTTTTTGTACTTGACAGCTGGTTTACGTCGAGAGTCAAAATCTTTATGATTTTCAGCTTGCACCTTTAGGATTTGCGGCTTAGCTGCTTCTCGTAATTCTGTTCGTTCGCTTTCGAAAGTATATACAATTTCCTTATCGAGTAACTCTTTACTGCGATGGTACGCATTTGTACTTCAAACATTAGTTGAAACGGCGTTGTGTTGATACTTCGGCAAAATGTTGAGTTTATCACTTGCATGATCTATGCGCCGGTACCACTTACTTCGATCGTCAGAGCTCAGCTTTGAAATTATTATGATACTATTTAAACGCTCGACTTGACCATTCACTCTTGGTAAGCCGGTAACACCTAAAACATGTTGTATACTTTGCTCGTCACAGTACTGACAAAATTCTCCGGAACTGAATGCTGGGTCTCTGTTAGAAATAATGCGATATGGATTTCCAAATGTCGTACTTTGAAGCTTGAGTTTTTGCAAAAGTTCTTGAGTTGTTGGATATTGACTTCGTCGGATATAGCCAACAGAATTTCGTATATGCGTCGATGACTGCAAAAATGTGTTTATACTGCTTACTAGTACCTTCAAGTCGACCAAGGTGATCAACGTGGTACGTATAAAGTGGGGATTCTTCTTTTGGAAGCGGATGCAACAATCCATCCAGTTTGCCACGCTTGCGATTGAAAATGATGCACTGAATACAATTTGAGATATGATTCTGTATTTTTTCTTCTAGTTTCGGAATATAATAATCTTTTTCAATTATTTCTTTGCTTTTGCGTATTTTAAAATGACCACGTTTATATGCTTTTCTGATGATTTCTCGCTGTATATTCTGTATTATATTCGCTGCATATAACGAGAAGTTCATCGTTATTAGTTATCTTGAATAACACGCCTCGTTTCAAGAAAAAGTTTTTATACGGCATTTCCTTTTCGAGCATTTCCGAAACTTTACTTAACTCCTCGTCTTGCATTTGGCATTTTTGTACCCTTCTTAACAAATCATCTTCTATGGATAAAACATCATATCGGCTTAGAGCGTCTACATGTTTCATAAGCGATCCACTTCGATGCGTAACCTAGTTATCATATTCTTGCAATAGGAGCACCCATAAAGGCTATCCTTTAAACACTTATACTATCTAGCACATAAACTAGTAGTTTTATACTTGAACTTTTAAACAGACTAGCACTTGAGCTGTTACCATGCGTGATGAAAAGAGAGATTCTTGTTTCAAATCTGATTATTTATTATTGATATTTCTTTTTTTATACAAAATTACAATAAGTGAAATTGATATGTCATTAGAATATAACATACAATAAAATTACAATAAGTGAAATGAAAACAAAACATGCATTAATTTGCAGCATAGGTACAATACAAAAAAACTAAACAATTAACATATTAACAAAAACTGTATTAATTTACAAAATATTACTGAATAAGGTCAAATATGGTACTTTTGTTAGTGCACTGACCACGAAGAAGCTGATATTCCAACATTGCACTTTTGGTAATCAATGACTGACAAAGCGTTGGCCTAGAAACAAAACAAATAGCACTTGAATTGTGCAATCAATATTTGTTACAACATATAAATAAAAATACAAATAAAAATACGACTATTAATATTAAAAATAATAAATAATATGATAATATAAAAACTAAGGCTGAAGTATCCGTTGAGTCCGAGAAAACTTTCAAGTTGTTTAAGATTTTGCGGCATTTTGTATCTTATAAGCGCTTCAATTTTGGATGATGATGGTGAGATCATTTGATTTTCGATCACATGACCCAGAAATTCAACTTATTTCTTTAGAAAGAGACATTTTTTAAAGTTTATTTCAAGCCCGTAATCTTAGCACATATTGAAAACTCTAGATTATTTATTGATTCTTTTTCATTGCTTGCTGGAATGATAATGTAAAGGTAAGATAAAGCAACGCCTCGTCGTGGCATATCTCTAAAAATGGCATTCATATGTCGCTGAAAAACGCCAGGTGAATTTGATAGTCCGAAAGCTACTTTCAAAAATTGATAATTCGTAACCCATTATCAACGCAACGTCAACGTAAAAAAATACGTTTTGAAATCGATTGTACTGAATATTTTCGCGTCTTGTAATCGGTCAACTGCAATGCATTATGAGCGTGACTGCCCATACAAAAATAATAAATGCGAAGACTGTCACTACATAGGCCATAGAAAAGGTTATTGCAAATCGAAAAATTCATCAAAATCAAAATACAATAACAACAACAAAAATAATAGCAATGGTAAAGCAAAAACATTTTCACACAGCATCACAGCTTCTCATCGTAAATATGTTCACGTTAAAATCAACAATGTGCGAATCAAATTGCAATTTGATACTGCATCGGACAATTACGATCAATTACTCTGACTGGGCCGCACCAATCGTAGTTATCAAAAAGTAGCATTCAAAAATGGTAGCATTCGTATTTGCGCTGATTTCTCAACTGGTCTTAACGACGCGCTTGAATCTTACAAGTATCCACTACCGCTTCCAGAGGATATTTTTGCAAAAATTAGCAATGCAACAGTATTTAGTCATATAGACCTTTCGGACGCTTTTCTCCAAATCGAAATTGATATCGAAATCCCAGGAACTTCTCACAATAAACACGCATCTAGGTTTATTTAAATACAAGCGTATGGTTTTTGGCGTCAAAACTTTTCCGGCAATTTTCCAACAAATTATGGATAAAATGCTTGCGGGCTTACATTGCGCAGCTGGTTACATTGACGATATCTTTGTCTCAGGTAGAAACCAACAAGAGCATGACAACAACTTACATGAAGTTCTACAACGTATCTATCAATACGGGTTTAAACTCAAGATCGCAAAATGCAATTTTTTAGTTCCTGAAATTGCTTACTTGGGATATATTGTCAGTAAAGACGGCATTCGTACAGATCCAAAAAATATTGAAGCAATCAAGACAATGCCTGCGCCAACCAATCAATCCGAACTTAGATCACTCTTAGGTGCTATCAATTTTTATGGAAAATTCATAAATCACATGCGCAAATACCGAGGACCATTAGACGAACTACTTCAAAACAACAAGCAGTGGCAATGGACGGAACTTCATCAACGCTGTTTGGATGGTTTCAAGCTAATTTTGTCATCAGAGTTATTATTAGCGCATTACGATCCACTGAAAAACATAGTAGTCGCTGCAGATGCATATAGCTATGGGCTTGGAGCTTGCATTTTTCATGAATCTGACGACGGTTCAATGAAAGTAATATGTCATGCGTCCAGATCACTAACGCCCACAGAAAAACAATATAGCCAAATAGAAAAAGAAGCTCTTGCGCTTATTTTCGCTGTTACGAAATTTCACAGAATGGTTTTTGGGAGAAGATTCAAACTTCAAACAGATCATAAGCCTCTTCTAGCTATATTTGGTGATAAAACGGGAATTAAGGTGCATCAAGCAAACAGACTTCAACGTTGGGCAATTAAACTGATTGCATACGACTTCGGATTAAAGTTTATTTCAACTAACAGTTTTGGGTATGCAGACGTTTTATCACGACTCATACATAACACAATCAATCCTTCAGAAGACTATGTCATCGCTGCAGTAGAGTCTGAAATTGAAAGCAAACAAATTTTACATAACTCACTTGATAAGCTACCGCTTACCAGCAAAATGATTACTTACGAAACAGCTAAGGACAAGGTTTTAGCTAAAATTTTCGAATATGTAACTGAAGGATGGCCATCAAACTGCAACAACAGTGAGTTAAAAGCTTACTTTAACCGAAACGACATATGTATAGTTGACGGATGTTTAATGTTCGGACAACGCATTATTATACCTCAAATTTTCCGAAAGCGTATTCGTAAAGAAATTCACCGTGGTCATCAAGGCATAGGTCGTACTAAAGCCATCGCGCGGAACTACGTTTATTGGTCAAATATCGATTACGATATTGAAGCAATGGTGAAAAGTTGTTCAAATTATGCCGCAGCAGCTAAAATCCCCATAAAAACAACTTTACATCCTTGGCCAAAACCTTCTGATTCTTGGGAACGGCTCCATATTGATTATTCAGGACCAATAGATTCATACTACTATTTGGTCGTAATCGAAGCGTTCTCAAAATGGCCAGAAATTATACAAACAAAATCTATAACAGCAACTCAAACAATTTCCAGCTTGAAAGAAATTTTCGCTAGATTTTGGTTACCGAAGACAATAGTTTCAGACAATGGTACGAATATACGAAGCAGTCCGTATTATCCCATATCAAATGAACAAGCCGAAAGGTTTGTGGATACTTTAAAGCAAGCGCTCAAAAAGTTAAATGGGAAGGGGGTAACTGCTGTAAATCTTCAAATATTTCCACAAGTTTACCGATCAACTCCGAATAAGCAAAAGAGAACAGTAAATCGGCAGCTGAAGTTTTACTAAAAAGAAATATCCGTAGTAAACTTGACTTGATTAAAGATATCGCCAACGAAAAGTGTTTAGTTGATGCATTTGGCCTCTACGAAACAACACAAAGATGTGGTCGAAATAACTAACAGAAATATGGTTTCGACCCCAGCTCAATCTTTCAACGAAGTAACCGAGATTGCAATTCCTCAAACTGAGAAGCACAATGAGGCAGTTGTTCCGTATACCCAACCAAGGCGTACTAGACATCCTATTGACCGTTATGGACCCTAGAATCACCGCATTGGAGATTCAATCTCAAAAGGTTAGGTGTTGGCAACCCTGCCAAGGATGACAGATGACATATAAAGAAGAATTAACATTTTAGTTTTGTCAGTTATTTTGAACTTGTGAAATAATAATAACTAGGAGTTTTTTGTAGAAATAAATATCGAAATTATACAGATATAACAATAAGTTTATGCTCTTTTTCTTTAATAAGCATGCTTGCCGACTCTTCTATATCGAACATCACATCTGTGGGGCATTCTACGTCAATTTCTTATAAAACTTTATACTTTTATCAAGTGTTGTTACTTCTTAATAAAAACATCAGTAGAATCAATTTTGATTTGGGCTTTGTAACAAATATCTTCACCAATTATGATGGGAATGTCAATGCAATTTGTTGACACCACATAAAAGGCTAGTTTGAAGTTCTGATCATCGATTACGCACTCAACGTTTATTTTTTCGTAGGGTTTTATTTTGTTTTCATCTTTCTTCTGTCCAAAAGCTACTTCATGACTTTTAAAGTTGCTAAAACAAAAGAAATTAACAAAATAATCAGTCATGTCTAAATCAAATACATTGTGTTGGACAAAATGTTGCAAATGTATGGCAAGGTGCACGTCTCAATTCAGAATTCGAGTAGGATATCAAAACAAATAAATATTATTTATTATAATATTAAAAATATGATTATAAATATTGTTATAATAAATAAAAGTATTTCATAAAAAAAGTAAGTATGTGATTTTTCGACAAAACATATTCGTATACCTGACAATAATAAACCGGACGGAACTGGATAGGACGGCAATAGCGTGCTGAAGAAAGAATTGGGTTGGGCCATATCACTTTCTGAGTGTTTGATAATATTAGTTGCAGTGGTGCCAACGAACTTAGAAAAAAATACTCGTATCTAAATCCAACTTATTGTCAAATTTTTGCTTGTATTAAGATTGCTGTGATCCATCACCCCAGTTACAAACGAGTGCTAAGTTTTTTAAATCATTCTATCCTAATGACTTAATCACTTCTTCAAGGTATTACAATAGTCTTGTTGCTGTATGATCCAAAAATGTTGTGAATTGATTTCAGCACAAGTAGCAGTGATTTTGTATGCTGAACTTAATATATGAAAGTCTTTTTTGGCCTTTTGGATTAGAGTATAGCAGGGATATAACTTTTTATTACTTTGTCTTACTATTTCATATTGCCTACGAGACAAGTTTGCTTCAATAAACATTGAAAGAGCCTCTAACGTCGACATGGTTTTTTTTTTGATTTTCGTTGTAAGCTTGTTTATATTTGTAAGCACGATTTGGTGAATTAGTAATTTTTTTGAAAACTTGAGAAGCATCTCGCATTTCAACTTGGTACAATTTCATTTGGGTGACTGTAGTAAGATCTTTTGTATCATTATTACATAATTGTTCAGCTTTTCGTCGTTTGCTTCTATCGCTGGACTATTCAAAAGGTTTCAGTGGTCGTGTCATATTCAACAATATTAATAATTATTTTAAATATATAAAGTTGGAAACTCTAGCCTGTAAGTAGTTTAAGTAAATATTGTATAATGTAAAAAAATAAAGTTAGTTGATTAAGATAACTCAAACAAAACAGTGGCGACGAGGATTATAAAAAAAAAAAATTTACCTAAAATGGACGTAGCTGCTTTAAAGGAATTGCTTAAACAGCAACAAGAGTCTACAAATAAAATGCTGGAGGATCAGCGAGCATTCTTCAAACAAATTTTATTACAACAGACTGCAGATGGACAGAGTGTTAATGTGCCTGCATTTCATGCTTTTAATAAGCAATTGCATAAGTGGGAGACATATCTGGAGCAACTGCATCAACATTTTTCGGCTTATTCCGTAAAAAAGGAGAGATTCAAGTCATTTTTTCTGACCTGGGTAGGCACAGAAACATATGATATATTACGCAGCAATTTTGGTGCAAGTGAAATGAAAAGCAATACATTCGAAGACTTGACGCAATTCTTAACCGAATTTTTTCAATCTAAAACACATGTAGTTGCTGCCAGACATGAGTTCCACAAAACAACAATGTCTACAAGCCAGACTTACAGAGAATGGATAACGGATTTGCGAAAAATCGCTCGTGAGTGCAAATTTATTTGCAGCGCGCCAAAATGTGGACATGATTATACAGAAGAAATAATACGAGACAAAGTGATTGTACACACTCCAAAGACATATTGCTTCTGTTTGTATGTCAGTTAATAATATTGTAAATAATTTAGAACAACAAAAAACAAGTGCACAAAATAATTTTATTTCACAAATAGATTCGGTTTTGAGTGTTAATAATTTACCGCATCAAGAAAATAAAAAAGTTTTTATTGACGTTTTAATAGATAATACTCAAATAAAATTTCAAATGGATTCTGGAGCAACTGTTTCGTTGTTGACACTAGATGCTTATGAACAATTAAATAAACCAAAGTGTTGTCCATGTAGAAAAGAATTATTTGATTATGGCAAGAACCGAGAAAAAACACTTGGAAAGTTTAGTGCCGAATTAAAGTGTGGTGAAACAAAGAGAACAGCAACTTTAGTGGTAGTATGCATTCGTAATGGACATAATTTATTTGGCACTGACCTTTTTGAAAAATTTGGATTTGAAATTCGCCAAATTGCTTCCATAAGCAATGATTCACAATTAACGGAGTTATTAATGAGAATTAAAATTGTTTTTGAACCTGGTTTAGGTACAATTAAGCAGGTTAAAAAAAAAATACATTCAAAATCAGACGCAGTGGCTAAGTTTGGTAAAAGTCAACCTATTCCATTCGCTCAAATAAATCAATTTAAAATAGAAGCGCAACGCTTGACTGATAGTGGTATTTGGAAACCAATAAAATTTAGTGAGTGGGCTTCGCCAATTGTATTGGTTACAAAACCAGATGGCTCTCTTCGTATTTGCGGCGATTTCAAAACAACAGTGAACAAACAAATCGATGTCGATCAATATCCATTACCAACGCGAGAAAGCTTACTTCATATTGTCCGATATGGAAAATATTTTTCTAAAATCGACCTGAAGGATGCCTACCTGCATCCTTCAGGTTTTAGCAGTCAATACACCACTAGGGCTTTTCCAATATCAGCGGCTTCCTTATGGAATTGCCAGCGCGCCTGCTATATTTCAAAAACATTTAGAGCAACTTATATTAGGTGTAGAAGGATGTGGTAATTATATTGATGATATAATCATCGCGGCTGAAACGGTGGACCTACATCGTCAACGCTTAGAAAAAATTTTGTCAATTTTGATTGAGAACGGTATTCGTTGCAAACAAAAAAAATATGAATTTTTAGTGGAAAAACTGGAATATTTAGGTAGAACAATTAGTGCAAATGGTATTTTACCTGATGAAAAAGGTGTTCACGCTGTAAAAAAGTTGCCACGCCCAACAAACATTAAAGAAGTCGAAGCATTTCTGGGTAAAGTGAATTATTACCATAACTTTATTCCAAATTTTTCGCAATTGGCCGCGCCTATCAATCATTTACGTCGGAAGAACATCAAATTTGTTTGGGGCACTAAGCAGGAACAAGCATTTGAAGCTTTAAAACGACACATAATAGACGCAACCGAATTATCACATTTTCAAGAACATCTACCATTAGTCTTAGCTACTGACGCCTCATCATATGGAATTGGAGCTGTCCTTGCTCATCGAAATCCAGACGCCCTATTGCTTTCGCATCAAAAACGCTCAACACTCATCAACTTCGATACAGCCAAATCGAAAAAGAGGCACTTTCGATAATATTTGGAGTTACTCGTTTCCATCAGTACTTATTTGGTCATAAATTTATTCTGGTTACGGACCATAAACCTTTAGTAAGCATCTTCAGTCCAAACAAAAATTTGCCATCAATGTCTACACATCGGTTGCAACGTTGGGCAATAACATTGATGTCTTATCAGTTTGAGATACAGTTTCGTAGAACTGCCGATCACTCAAATGCCGATGCCTTATCACGCCTGCCTTGTGGACCAGATCCTGAGTTCGACAGGTTGGAGCATTGTTATCAAATAGAAAATTATGACACACTTATCAACGTCGGATTGCTACAACAGCAGTACAAAGACGATTACATACTAAAACGTGTAAAAAATTTCATTTCGGAAGGGTGGCGGACAAAATTAGCTGATGGCGACATGGATTTGCTTCCTTATTTTCGTCGTAAGTATGCTCTTTTCATTCGAGATGATTTGATTTATTTACAGACAGATGCTACTCGAGTCATTGTACCTCAATCCTTGCATCAGTCAGTTTTAAAGCTTCTCCATGACGGCCATTGGGGCATCGTTAAGATGAAGCAACTCGCTAGGCAACACTGCTGGTGGCCTAATATTGACAACGACATCGAAAAACTTGCTTCACAATGCAGTGTTTGTCAAATTGCGGGTGCAAGTCCGAAACAAAAATACCATGAGTGGCCAAAGCCAGAACGACCATGGCAACGAGTACACATAGATTTTGCTGGCCCAGTGTTCCAGTCTATGTGGCTAATAGTAGTTGATGCTTTCTCACAGTTTCCATTTGTGGTACAGCTTAAAACTATCACCACTATTGACACCATAGCAGCTTTGTCAGCAGTTTTTTCATTAGAAGGACTACCTGAAACTATAGTTAGTGACAATGGACCTCAGCTAACTTCCGACCAGTTCGCTGAATACTGTGCTCGTAATGGCATAAGTCATGTTAAAACAGCACCATTTCACCCAGCATCAAATGGGCTCGCGGAAAGGTTCGTACGTACATTCAAATCATCCGTTCAAAAGAATATTGATGATGGGTTATCGATTAAATTGGCTTTGGTAAAGTATCTAGCGACATACCGAGCTATTCCTAATGCCGAAGGGAAGTCACCGGCAGAATTGTTACATGGGCGTGCGCCACGTACTTTGCTTACACTGTTATCAGCACCACCAAACAACAATAAACCCGTCACTCGTTCAACTAAATTTTCGCCTAACGAAACATTATGGTCGAGGTCCGAAGTGGGTGGAAGCAGTCATTATTAAAAACTTAGGATGCATGGTTTATATTGTGAAAACGTCCAACGGTTACGTGAGACGTCATCAAAATCAAATAATACACCGTTCATCAACGTCAGCAGAAAACAACAGCAAATCTGATTGGTATATGATGCCAACGCCTGTTAGTGAGCAGGAGGATAACAACAACACTAATCACACTAACACTGATGAGCGTTCTCAGATGACTGAACAGATACCACGTCGAAGCGCTCGTACTCGAGCTCAACCTAATCGTTATCAACCTATTTAAAACTTTTATATATCTTTGTACCTTATACATAGAACATATATTTTGAATATATTACTTGAATATATATATTGAATATATTATTTGAATAATATATAATATACATACCTTTAAACCTTATACATAGAACATATATTTCGAATATATTACAATTTTAAGGGGCGAGATGTCATATTCAACAATATTAATAATTATTTTAAATATATAAAGTTGGAAACTCTAGCCTGTAAGTAGTTTAAGTAAATATTGTATAATGTAAAAAAATAAAGTTAGTTGATTAAGATAACTCAAACAAAACAGGTCGTCCTTGGCTTTTGGTTTTACTTGGTACTGAAATAGTTCCTTGAACCCAGTTCTGATTTTTTTTCTATAAAAGCTTATATTTTCCTATGTGAATTTATCAATCTTTGCTTATATTCAATTTTAAACTTTTATTTCACATCTTTAATTTCTTTTACAGAACACTTTTCGATGTCTACAAGATATTATTCAGCAAATTTGACCTTTTCATCAATATATGAGCTTTTGCAGCTGTGCATTATGCTGCTTTTGCAGCTTTGAATTATGCTTAATATATATGCTCTACTTATTTCTGTGATCCCTGAAGTACCTAAATACCAAGTGATAAAATTAAATTATGAAAAGAAAGATAATATTACTTTTTATTAGTTACTAGCGTAAGATGCAAGTCAAACAAAAATTTTTGTTTTAAAATGCTGCACTTTATATCACCTGTGCATGCGAATGAAAGCACAAAAAAAATAAAAAAACCATAATCCCCATAAAAAAATGGATTTTTGGCCGCCTAAATTGAGCAAATACCCCTATGTGCACCGTTCGCCGGCGCGAACACTTCGAAGAAGCCTCTAACCACAGTTATATTACGTCTGCAAACGTAGACACAACGGTATTCCCGCACGCACTACCATTAAGAGTTATACTTACGAGTCCGCCTGACAGAGATAAAATTGCGCAATCCATAGTTCAATTTAAAAACAACAAAGCGGCGGGTATAGACAATCTGCCTGCTGAACTATATAAAACTAATCTCCTAGTGCTAGCTGACACACTCAGACCTCTCTTTGTCGAAATATGGAATACTGAAGTTGTGCCTCTAGAGTGGAAAGAAAATCTGATTGTCAAAATTCCTAAGAAGGGTGATAAGAAGGACTGCAGTAATTGGCGAGGGATCTCGCTCATCCCTGTCGCTTGCAAAATATTCAACAAAATTTTCCTAAACTGCATCCTAGACCCAATTGACTGCCAATTCCGAATAGAGCAAGCGGGTTTTAGGCCTAATAGATCATGCGTGGATCACATCAACAGCCTACGCCTTATTGTAGAGCAGTGCAATAAATTAAACACCCCGCTGTTTCTTGTGTTCATCGACTTCGAAAAAGCCTTCGACTCTATAAACCGAAGCGCCATATGCTCCGCGCTTGAAAGCGTAGGTGTTCCTGAAAAAATCAGAAGCCTTATCAAAGTGCAGTACAGTGTGCCCCACAGTGCTAGAGTCCTACATTGTGGCAGCATTAGCGAGGCTTTTTAGTCGCAGACCGGAATTAAGCAAGGTTGCCTGCTATATCCACTACTATTTGCAGTAACGTTAGATTCCGTGTTGAAAAAAATCAACACCTTGAAGACCTCGACTATGCGTACGACAAAGTTTTATTTTCGTCAAATAAAGAGCATATGCAGGCAAAAATTGATGCCCTTGCAACTACAGCTGCACTTGTAGGTCTACGAATCAACATAAGTAAAACAAAGGCATGCATAATTAAATCAAATCAAGCTCCCACTTTCACAATCAGTAACACCAACATTGAAACCGTTGAAAATTTCTGCTACCTTGGAAGCATAATAAATACAACGGGAGACGCAGCCATTCCCGGCAGGAAAGTAATAAATCATTTAACGAATTGAGACATTTAGCATTAAACAGAAGTACTTGGCGATTCTATGTAAAAAGTTTATGTTCCTGATGGAATACGGCTTATATTATTATCACCGATTTCCTCTGTCGCCTGCATCTTCGAACACAAACTTATGCTCTCGCCATTACAAATTATTCAACAATTTTTTAAACACGCCTCCAGCAAACAATGCAAAATTTGTTCACTCATTTGTATTAAAGCAATCGCTGAAGTGTCAACAGTGACTGCTATGCGTCATTTCGTTATGAAAAGTGATGTTTTATATTTAATTTATAATTTTTATATTTATATTTATTTTTATATATTATTTTTTATTTAATATTTCTAATATTTTTTTTTATATGTTTTAGTGATAAATCTTTCGTAAGTAGACAATAAAAATAATATTTAAAATAAAATATTTCTTGTAATTTAATGTTTGGTTATTTAACATAACATAACAACATAACCAAAAATTTTTGAAAAAAGTCTATTACTTA
The DNA here is from genome assembly GCF_002237135.1 of Teleopsis dalmanni. Classification (NCBI taxonomy): domain Eukaryota; kingdom Metazoa; phylum Arthropoda; class Insecta; order Diptera; family Diopsidae; genus Teleopsis; species Teleopsis dalmanni. The sequence continues at coordinate 124,480,727 of NC_051846.1, read as the reverse complement.
AGAAGTAGTTAACAACAAAATCCGGATACTTTTTGAGCAGAAGGTATTTGCAAAGCATCGCATGCTAACAATAAATCATGCGTGCATGCTTCCATTTCTCAAAATAAATAAAATTTTGCATGCCGACAAAATCCGATTGTATACGCAAAAAACACGAGCGTGTTTGGAGAAATATCAAAATTAAGTTCTTAGAAATTTTATTAAAACGTAATCCCTTATTTTATAAAAGTCAGCTATTTCCTCAAAAGTAGGTGAGATTTCTAATGTTTGTTTTAATTTATTTTATTTATTTTAATTCATATTATTAAATCAAAATATGCATTTTAAATAACTTTACATTTTAAATAATTTATATTACAAAAACATATTAATAAAAATTTTAAATATAATGTAAGGCTTTTGATGGACATACATTTTGAATAATTATATTCAAAACATATGTCCAAATGGCAAAAATCATTTACCCTTGTCGAATGCTACCATAGAATCCAATTCACCAATAAAAAACTATCTCAAAAACTGGTTTCGAAGCGATGAAGAAAAATCTAACGTTTTTGCTGATTATCTTAAGGAAGTGTTCCCACCAAATTCCTGCAACAGGACATTAAGACTTTCCCTCTCAGCACCTACATGCACCATCTATTGACATGCATATCACGTTCAATGATCTTGTTCAAATAATCACAAACAAGTTAGATTGCAATATGTCACCCATCATGATAAAAAACTTACCCCTTTTAACACAAAAGTTTGTAAGGATGGAAATTTTAACTAATTTCCAACCTATATACAACCAGTATGAAGCGGAAATCTGCAATAAAAAAACTGGTGAATTTCTTATTGTTATTATTAAAAGTAAAAACACTTACCTTATTTATTTATTATTTATATTAATAATTTTATTATTTTTAATATTTATTTTAATTTTAATTAATATAAATATTAAGCAATGACACTGAGTTCAAATGTTGATAGTACATTTAAAAGCAAAACAAACAAAACAAGAAATGTGAAAAAGAGCTTTTGTGCAAAGAACTTTGTGGAAAAATTGATGCGAAAGCGTAAAAAAGCAACTACGTCTAAATGCAAACCAGCTGTAAACTAAGCTTTGCGCTACGTCACAGTTTAGTCTGATCAGTATATATGAAGACGCATTTACTTAGAAGAATTAGTTAGTGATCTACCCGCTAAGAGAATCATTCGGAGACATTACCAGAGCACTGATATACACGAAGCTAAGTAAAAAAAGCAACTTTCTATTGTTTTATTTATATATATATCTTTTACCTTTTCCTCAGCAAAATATATAAGCGGGAACACGTTTATAATTTGCTACCAATTCCTTGCATAAGCGTGAACACGTTTAATCCCTTCTCCAGTAAAATAATAAGCGTGAATACGTTTATAATTTGCTACTAAATCCTTTGTCCCGTTTATCCTTTGTCACTAATACTTATATAGGCGTGTACACGCCTATACATTAACATTTATTACCTAATACCTAATACTAGCGGTCAAAACCTAATACCCTCCCGCTAGTTTGGTTTTAGGATAAAACATGGATCTATTGGGCAAGTTAATCGCATAACGAATGAAATAAGACACACATTTAAACTCAGAGAATATTGTTCCGCGGTATTTCTCGATGTTAAACAAGCCTTTAACAAAGTATGGCATAATGGGCTCCTATATAAGATACGCTGTTCATTACTTTCAAATTTCCACTCAGTTTTAGAATCGTATCTTCATAGCAGAAGTTTTAAAGTTAAATGTAAATCCCAATAGAAGCTGGCGTTCCACAAAGAAGTGTTCTTGGCCGTATCTTGTATGTACTTTGCACATCTGATATCCCAATAATTAGCTCAGCCGTCATCACAAGGTTTACTGATATTACGGCAATTTTATGTCGAAACAGAAACGTTGTGCTACCTTCAAACCAACTTCAATCTCACTTATTTCGGGTGGAGAAATGGTTGTCAAAATGGCGAATTAAAATTAATGAACTAAAATGTAGACACATCATTTTTACCTTAAATCGGAGTAAGTCTCCAACAATTTTATAAAATTACATTCCCATACCACAAGCAGATAATATAACGTACTTAGGTACACAGATGACTAACTTGGCGCAAACATATAGAAGCCAAAAAAACTCAGATGAAGCTCCAAGACTCTAAGTTGCATTGGCTCATTAATAGCAGATCTTCCCTATGCTTAGAATATAAAGTACTCTCTTATAAAACCAATGTGAACTTATGGTATCCAGCTATTTGGCAATGCTATTGCTGAAGCAATAGCTTCAATATTGAAATTGTCCAAAGAGTTCAGTCAAAAGTTTTTTTTAAATATATTTTATTTTATTTTATACAATGTATAGTTAAAATAAAAATTGTAATACTATATAATTTGTGATAAGATTTTAAAGCTTATTGTTAGTCTCATTGTAAGAGAGAAGATACAATGAATAAATGTGTATATATATATAGTGGGACGCTGTGACAGCGCACTGTCAAACAAGTGAAGGATTAGTCGAAGTAGACCACGAAACGACTTAGGTCCTTTTTCATCGTTCGATTCTCGGATGTTGTTATTGAGTTAAAGTTGGAGTGGCTTCCGTTCGCAAAACTACATCTTTTGTTAATGCAAGCAACTCATTTAGATTGAGGTTTTCTGCCAAATCGTCACCAACCCAATGATAACCCAAGACAGTCTTCCCCCTACTTGCCAGTGCTGGGCAATATATGCACCGTTGTCTCCTTTTCTTCTAGAGTTATCTTTTTGAGGTGATACTTGAAGTTGCTATGTCCAGTAATTAGTGATGGCTCCGGTTCACGCGAATTGCTGCCAGTGCCGCTGTTTTCTTTATATGTAAATCCAATGGAAGCAAACCTAGCATCGCCTCTAATGCCGGTGTTGGTGTAGTTCGCATAGCGCCTGTTATTCCAACACAGGCTGGTCGCTGGACTCTATCTAACTTCGTTTTTATTGTCTTTTGGGTGACTTTGCACAACCAGACAACTTACGCATATGTTATAATAGGTCTGACCATCATTGTATAGATCCAGTGCATCGATTTTGGGGATATTCCCCATCGTCTTCCGCACACTCTCTTACATTGAAATGGAGCTCTCTTCGCTTTCCTGATCTTTTCATCCACATATTCATTCCGAGTCAGTTTATTATCTAGGACAACACCTGGATATTTCACCGACTTTGATATGCGAATATTATTATCGAAAAGTTGTAAGGGCTCCATTGACAGATTTCTCTTCCTCGTCAAGAGGATAGTGTCTGATTTCGTGGCATTGATGGTCAGGCCTTGTTCCCTACACCATTTTTCGACGCATTTGAGAGCACCTCTCATTACGTTTCTAATAGTGTCTGGGAACTTGCCGTTTACCATCAGTGCTATATCGTTCGCATATCCAATTGCTTGTATGCCTTTGAAGTCAAGTTGTTGAAGTAGAGAGTCTATGGTCACGTTCCACAGAAATGGTGAAAGCACCTCTCCCTGTGGGCAGTCTCTGACTGCTCTACCTCTCAGTCTATATCTTCCATTTTGTAGGATTACTGCTCTTTGCCTTACCATGAAATCTATCCATCCAATAATGAGTGAACCCACTTCTCGGTCAGCTAGAGCAGATTTAAATTTATCAAAGCTTACTTTGTCAAAGGCTCCTTCGATGTCCATCATGACGGCCATCGAAATGCCTCCTGAAGTCAGCTCTCTCTCAGCAGTCCTCACGACTTCGTGCAGGGAAGTTTCTGTGGATCTCCCCGCCCTATAGGCATGTTAACATCTGCTTAAAGGATATTTTATTAGCGTGGTGCATTCTAGGTAGTCCACTATTACCTTTTCGATAGCTTTAAGCATGAAAGAGGTAAGGCTAACTGGCCTGAATGACTTTGCTTCTGTGTAATCCTTTTTTCCTGGCTTTGGCAGAAAAGTCACTCTTGACTCTCTCCAAGCCTTAGGGACGTACCTTGTTGCCAGTGACGTCCTGAATATCTCCGTGACCTAACTGCGAGCAGGTCAATTCCATAAGAGTACCCAATGATTCTTTTACGGTCTCTGTCATTTCACCATCCTTCTTTCAGATTAAACCAAGTCTTGAGACCAGGTCTTTGGTGACGATCTTTTATAACCGACTTAGAGGTCTCCTTCATGCTCGAACAGAAATTCCGTCACGACTCTCGTTTCCGGTTGCGTAGTGCTTTCTTAAATTCACGCTTTTTGGCCTTATACAGATCCCATGATTCGGAGTTTTTCTCCCTCATGTATTTATTAAAGGCTTTCCTTGTCTCCTTTTTTATTACATCATGATTCTGACTCTACTAAGGTGTCGACGACTTTTCTGCAATGCTGCTTTGGGGACAAGCGTTTTCGAATGCATTAATCATCGCAGCAGTAATTGCTTTGACTTCTGTCTCTACATTCCATGTGGTGTAAAGGTTGAAATTGCTACAAAGTAGTTTCAACCATACATATGCTTGTATACAAATCTGACGTCAGTCCGTCAATAGAATACATAGTCCGTAGAATAGAATACCAACACCATTTCGGAAAACACCAGAAGTAAACTCACCCTCAACAAAATTCTGTGCCCAACCTAGAAAGAATAAGAGTTATTCAAATATTATCATGATTAAGAATGCAACGACATTACCTGCAGTCCATGCGTCAATGAGCCGCGGGCATGACTTGACCTGAAGAAGATAAAAAGAAAAGTAATAAAACTAAAAAAACACAAATATGTAAAGAATAAAACAAATGAATTTTATTTACAAATTATAATATAAGACATACATGAAACATTTATTAAACAATAAAACACATTTTATATATTGAATTAATAAACATGAATTACCAACATTGAAAAACACTCATTCTTTACTTTTTTTTTTTACAACATAACAACAAAATAGAGAAAGAAAGAAAAAACAATAAAACGTAAAATATAACACATCGAAAAACCCACTTCTGCTATAAATATTTTGGTTGGGTTATCTTTCTTTTATGAATAAACACTATATTGATTAAAAATATATTTTTAATTAACTAAACATAAACAAGGCACAGATGGAGAAAGCAAGCTACAATTCAAATTACACCGGCACTGATTTTACGCAGCAGCGTTAAAATTCTGTTACCACATTTTATTAAATCACTCACTTATATTTTGGCATATATTGTCTTAATATTTATTTTAATTATAAATATATTTTCATATTTTGTTTAAAAAAAGAATTGAAACGCGAAGTAAACAAAACGTAACCGCGGCGAAAACAAAGGCAGGCGAAGAAAACAAAGTGCGCAAAAATGCAAATAACACGAAGTACACGACAATACACAAAATACACAAGAAAGGCTCACGAAAAGCACAAAAGTTAACACGAACAACGAAGTTTGCCGGTACGCTACACCGAAAAGCTCCGGTCAAAAAAGTATATAAGAACGCGAAGTTCACAGAACTAGCAACTTGTCTCTTGGATATCAAACGATAAACAAGTTCAACTGGTCAATTCGATCAATATTAGTTCACAGGCTTAATCAGACTAAACTGGTCAATTCGATCAAATCAGGATAACCAACTGGTCAATTCGATCAATATTAGCTTACAGGCTTAATTACCCTAAACAGGTCAATTCGATCAAATCAGGATAACCAACTGGTCAATTCGATCAATATTAGTTTACAGGCTTAATCAGCCTAAACAGGTCAGTTCGATCAAATTAGGATAACCAACTGGTCAATTCGATCAATATTAGTTTACAGGCTTAATCAGCCTAACCTGGTCAGTTCGATCAAATCAGGATAACTAACTGGTTAATTCGATCAATATTAGCTTACAGGCTTAAGTAGCCTAAACTGGTCAGTTCGATCAAATCAGGATATCCTACTGGCCTATACGATCACTTGTTTTTATTGATTTTTTTTCTTTTTTTTTACATTTACTTTCTAATATGGCTCATTCAGCCACACTATTATATGCCTTAGCACAAGGCAGGAGTCTTCGTAACAGATAAGCCAGAGCCAGTCGCTCAAACATCGTCATCTTTGACAGCAAGTGATCTTGTATATAATTCATATACTGAGGTGCCATAAGTCCACCCCTACGAAATAGTCACGCGCGGAAATCATAAATTTCTCCGATCCTTGGAAAATAATACTTTTTTTTTTCTAAATTATAACTATTATAATTATTTTGTTTTGAATAATTAAATAAAGCATTAATAAAATATATCAAATCTACGTCTTTTTTTTGTTTAGTCTCAGCGAACATAAATTTTATTGCAACGAACCTGGACAGCCGCTTTGCATACCTCAGCAAAATATAACGACTGAAAAGTGGTCCTTACCATTGGCGCCCGAGCAGGGACAAGCAGTGTTTATCGCGAGAATACAAGGATTAAAACAATATAAACCAAAAGAAATTATGATTTTATCATCAGAATGAATGGCACAAGCTAACGTTACCACAAATTAAAATATAAACACAAGACGTCCAAAGATTAAATGCCTCATGTCGATCATGGCCTCATCGTATGCTCATGTCATAGAACAGGTAAGGAAGTGGTCGGTACGTTACGATGGAGGAAAGAATCCATTGGGTTTCATAGAAAGAATAGAAGAACTAGCAGATGTTTACGCTATTAACGTAAATCTAGTTCCCAAGACGATGCCTATACTTCTTGAAGATAAGGCACTAATGTGGTATCGCAATAAGAATAAGCATTGGCAGCTATGGACAAATTTTGCTGGAGCTATATAGTTTCAAAGCACAGTATTATATTTTAAACGTAGCATGGACTCGATGCACTCTAATAATTCGCAGCCGGAGTTATTAAATTTCAAAGCACAGTATAATATTTTAAATGTAGCATGGATTCGATGCACTATAATATTTTGCAGCCAGAGCTATATAGTTTTAAAGCACTGTATTCAGAAAAAAAATAGTCTATCAAACGCGTACCATTTTCCGGGTTACTCACAAGTACTTTGGTTTCATAAGCTGTAAATGATTCTATACCTTTTGTGCAGGGTGTCCATAGAGTACTGTTCAATCCTTCTATGTACTTCCTTCATCTGAGAACTGTACGCTTCACCTCACCTATAGTTCACACCGATTCCACACTGATGGATAGGCACCCCGAGTGACTTGTTGTACAGCTATGTCATCCACCACACCGACGTTGATATGTCTCACCAGAACCGGATCTGCACTGTCCAACGATGGTCAAAAGAAGAGAACGATTTCACAAAATACGCCTTTTTATCTAATTTTGGTGACGCTTTTAATTCCGTGATGCAGTTTTTTATATGTAAGCATTGTTTTTGCATATTTACAAATTGTGCCCATGCTCATTGTTTTTAAATCCTTTATGTGCAAGCATTGTTTTTGGGTGTTTACAACTTGTGCCCATGCTTATTGTTTTCAAATCGTTATCTGCAAGCGTTGTTTTTGTATGCTTACATCTAGTGTTACGACTGGCTGTACTACCTTTACTATATACAAAATAATTTTATCATACAAAGGAATATTTCGTTATGAAGAAAACTAAAATCGATCGCATAGTTTGCACTAAAATCATATCGTTACAACCAGCTATAAGACTTCTACGGTATTCGAAATAATTTTAAAAAATACAAAAAATTAATTTCCGGGTGTACTGTCTAAGTCAGTCATAAATATATCCTTATGACTGGCTGTACTACGTCTATTATATGCAAAATAATTTTAACATACAAAGGAATATTTTCTAATAAAGAAATATAAAATCGCACGCATAGTTTGCACTAAAACTATAACCTTACGACCAGCTGTATGACGTCTACGGTATGCAAAGTAATTTTAAGTAATATTCAAAATAATATTTTCACATAATGATGTTTTCTATCGATCGCATAATCTACGCTAAAATTATATCGTTACGTCCGGGTGTAGTGAGTCTAACTGAGTCAATCCGAAATATGTCATTTCGACTGACTGTACTACCTCCATTACATGCAAAATAATTTTAACATACAAAGGAATATAAAGGACGCTTGGCGACCTCCTGTTTTAAACTGCCTTACCTGTGCAATGCGAAGCTCTCCACAGGTGGACATATTTCTCTTCGTAACTTGTGGGAACAAAATTGAAAATAAAACTCAAATAATACCTATACAAGGCGAAGTGGTTGACGCGGATAAGGTGGACAATGAGGCCTCACAGGCCGAGCCAATAATGTTAGCTTCAGATACTACAACGCATGACAGTCATGAGACCAATAAAATGGTAGACGAAGAAGCCCCGCAAAGAGGCTGAGCCGATCGACTCAGCGGACTATCGCATGTGGAGTCATCGCTGGAGGAAGAACAGCTAGCAAAGAGGAATAAAGGTGGAGTATCTAATCAGGCACTTAACCGACCCGCATTGATTGGTAAAAGGACTATTGGCCGGCGTGGTGGCCAACTTTTAGCGGCAGATAAACAAAGGAGACCGCAAACCGGATCTGGGGTGAGGGAAGGCGGACAGCCCATACAGGGTGTCAACCAACCAAACCCATAGGTCAGAAAAGGTCAAGCAAGGTGGACAACTAACAACGGTTGTTAGGGGCCTCAAACCAAGAGAGCAGACCATCTACCTAGCACAAGTAAAGCTGCAATTAAGCAGAATTGTTGCAAGCTAGCTGTAGGAGACGCGAAAGATGGCCCTGCTAATAAGTGGTCCTATGCCCAGTTCGCTGGGACGGAACTCAATATGGATATCATCTGTTCAAGAGTCAAAGGACCTCTTGGCGAGAACCACTTAGTTGCTTTTAAAGCGTTTTTGTTCAACGACGTGGAGTCCTTAGATGGCGGAATAGGTGACATTGGGTTTGTTGACAACGCTCGCCTTGAGGATGGGCACATTTCCATTAAGTGTAAGAACCAACAATCCAAGACATGGCTAATCAGTACGGTAACTAAGTTGAATGGCCTTTGGCCTGAAGCTAAGCTGACGCTGATACGCTAACATCGTTGATCAACGAAAGGAGAATACTTTTCTTTGTCTATGACTCTACCATAGGCAAAGAAAGTATTCTCAGAAGGCTGCAGAGGCTGTGTTAAGGACACTTCGAAGTGGAGGGTCAGTAACTTCAGCAAGTTTGGCGAAGCGAGCAGTTGTGTTGGTATTTTATTTGTTTTAGTCCTAGTTTTATTAATTAAAAACACTTTAATTATTTTTATAAAATTCTACTTTTATTTAACTATATATTTTATAATGTTCTTCATATCTTCACAACACTATGAAGTTTTTTAGATCATGTTCATTTGAATACCAGTAAACAACTGCCGTCTTAAACTTATCTTAAATCTTACAATAGCTTCTTTATTTATTTAGAAAGCTATATCTATCTTATTCTAACAATATTTACTTAAATCTAACAATGTATTTCTTAACTCTAATTGGTTAATCTTATTTACTTAATTATTCTTATTTTATTTATTTCCTATTTATGATCGACATATTACCTAAGACAAGAAATGCATAGCAAGTATTTACTGTGCATTTGCTTGTCATGTGTCTCATATTCACATGTGTTCCGATTCGTGTGGTCTCAATATATTTGACACCACATGAGCTCTTAACCGAATTTTAAGTGGCAAACAATTTATGTCAGAAGTATCGTTTTCTGACTCATGCCATAAATTATAAAAATGCAGCGGTTAGCTCTTTTAAATTGGAACACAAGTGGTTTAAAGAATATGACTGTAATAGTCATCAAAGGCGGCCTTAACATTGAGTAAGGTCAACCATAGATATACCATTACAGCAGTACTGGTGTCATGCTCACAGTGTGGTGCCCCAAAGAAGAAGTAAGCTTAACTGTGGTCTAGATCAAGCCAAATTAAAATTCTAAAGAAATGCACGACGAGCTAGATAACGCCTTTGGTATGGGGCTAACGGGTTTCTGTACACTGTTAGGGCGGTGGATGGGCCCATTCCAGAACACCATAAAGGTTGAACAGCTGAATATTCATCACAGTAAAGCAGCATTGGCAATGATCCTGCGACACTTTGAGTAAGAAAAGCTGGATATACCACAGTTTCAAGAGCCCTGGATTGTTCAAAACGCAATTAAGAGACTCGCAAGCTGGAAAAATAAGGACATGCATAATGGTGAGGCAGGGGATACAATGCATCCAATTGCCTTATCTATGCTCACCAGATTTTACTACGGTAAGATTAGGGAGTGATGCAAACACCTTTATCATGGCGTCGACCTATCTACCATACGACTCTACTGAACCACCTCCCAGTCAGGAGGTAATCAGATTGATGGAGTATTGTAGAAATCATTCAAAGCAATTTTTCATATTGTTTTCCAACTTATTATTTCATCAACGGCATTTTGAAGTGGCTGCGTGGCTTCAATTTCTGTATTTACTACAGTAAGAATAGCAGTGTCATCTGCAAAGCTCACTATGATTGAATTTGTAGGTTATAGAATGTCATATGTGTAAAGTAGGTATAAAATAGGTCCAAGTATACTGCCTTGTGAAACAGCTGCTTTGAAGGGCTTTAGCTCAGAGTAGTAGTTTCCATATTTTATGCAGAAAAATCTCTCATGCAAATATGATTCTTTGATATCACAATAGTCAGATGATAGTATGTTCCTTAATTTTTAAACTAATCCTACGTGCCAAACTTTATCGAAAGCCTTAGCTACGTTAAGAAAAACAGCGGAGCAAATTTCTTTATTTTCGAAGCATTTATCGATAACATTCTATGTATTTGCTCAGTGGTGAAATGTTTAGCTCTAAATCCAAATTGATGTAGCGGGATAAGATTCGACCTTTCAATGGTCAATGTAGTCGTTGCGGTAATAGTTTTTTAAAAATGTTTGATATTATTGACAATAGTGATATTGGTCTGTAAGACCACAGTTTGTGCGGTGGCTGTCCTGGTTTGAGAACAAGCAACTTTCCAGCTTGTGGAAATATATTTTAAAGCGAAACAGGCATTTATTATATTAATCAGTCTAACTACAGCCTTGTGTGTTAGTTTCTTGAGAACTGCTGAAATGATGAGATGAAAGCCTGGTGATTTTTTGTTTTTAAGTTCGCATTTTATAATATTTTCCGAATCTTGTGGAGTTACTTAGAGCGTTTGTTGATTGCTAGGCAAATCAAAGTTTTGATGCGTCGTTACTTTATCAAATGAATTAGTATTATCTGTGGAAAAACTTCTGGTTAGAGTTTCAGCAAATACGTTCGCTTTCTCAGTAGCACTTCTGGCCCCTCTACCATTGGGGGTTTTAACTGGCAGGATATGCTAAATTGGCCATTTTAGTCGCTTTACGTACGAATTTATAGAGTCATTTTTAAATTCCTCTAAAGATCTATTTAGATTTTGACTTTTTATTTTTTGGGAATACTTACCAGAAAAACAACTGAATACTCATCACAGTAAAGCAGCATCAACAATGATCCTGCGACACTTTGACGAAGAAAAGTTGGACATACTACTGACTCAAGAGCCCTGGATTGTTTAAAACGCTATTAAGGGACTTGGTACATCAGTTGCCACGCTGTTCTTTCCACACGCAGCTGGTAAAATAAGGACATGTATAATGGTGAGGAAGGGGATACAATGCATCCAATTGCCTCATTTATGCTCAGCAGATCTTACTACGGTAAGAGTAAGAAGTGATGCAAATACATTTATCGTGGCTTCAGCCTATCTACGATACGACTCTACTGAACCATCTCGTAGTCAGGAGGTAATCAGACTGATGAAGAATTAAGGACGAGAAGGCTAGAAATTGTCATAGGATGCGATGCGAGCGCACACAACATTGTGTGGGGTAGCAGCGATAATAACAACATAGGGGAATCGCTCCTGGAGTTTGTTAAAAAATACAATCTCATGACTGAAAACAGGGGGTTAGAACCTACATTCGTTAAAGCACGAAGGTCAGAAGTTATTGACTTAACCCTGTGCTCAGGTGGAATGACACAGAAATTGAGAAATGGAGGATCGCTGACAGACTAACAATGTCGGATCATCGGGCTATACCCTTTGAAATACTCCGTCGTCCGAAACGCACTCATAGTCAGAGGCTAGTAAGAATTCCTGAGAATACGGATCAGGTAACATACTTAACGTTGCTGAAGGAATTATTACAAAACAGGCCGCTAGGGAAACTCAAGATCACAATTCAGAGACAGAAGTCAAAGCAATTACTACTGCGATGATTAATGCATTCGAAAACGCTTGTCCCTAAACCAGCATTGCAGAAAAGTCGTCGACACCCTGGTGGAATCGGGACCTTGATGCAATAAAGGAGACAAGAAAAGCCTTTAACAAATACAGGGAGAAGAACTCCGTATCATGGGATCTGTACAAGGCCAAAAAGCGTGAATTTAAGAAAGCACTACGCAACCGGAAACGGGAGTCGTGGCGGAGTTTCTGTTCGAGCATGAAGGGGACCTCTAAGTCGGTTACAAAAGATCGTCAACAAAGACCTGGTCTCAAGACTTGGTGTAATCAGAAAGAAGGATGGTGAAATGACGAAGACCGTAAAAGAATCATTGAATACTCTTATGGAGACCCATTTTCCAGGAAGTTTCAAATTTGATGATCATTGACCTTCTCCCAAAAGGGGAATGAACAGAAAAGAAAGATTTGAAGCAGGAAGGATAGTGAACACAAACGCAGTTAGGAATGCCATCTTGACATTCGCTCCATTTAAGTCACCGGGGATGGATGGCATATTTCCAGCACTCCTGCAATGGAGAATTGATCTGCTCGCAGTTAGGCTCACGGAGATATTCAGGACGTCACTGGCAACAAGGTACGTCCCTAAGGCTTGGAGAGAGTCAAAGGTGACTTTTCTACCAAAGCCAGGAAAAAAGGATTACACAGAAGCAAAGTCATTCAGGCCAGTTAGCCTTACCTCTTTCATGCTTAAAGCTATGGAAAAGGTAATAGTGGACTACCTAGAATGCACCACGCTAATGAAATATCCTTTAAGCAGATGTCAATATGCCTATAGGGCGGGGAGATCAACAGAGACTGCCCTGCACGAAGTCGTGAGAACAGCTGAGAGAGAGCTGACTTCAGGAGGCATTGCGATGGCCATCATGATGGACATCGAAGGAGTCTTTGACAAAGTAAGCTTTGATAAATTAAAATCTGCTCTAGCTGACCGAGAAGTCGGTTCAATCATTATTGGATGGATAGATTTCATGTTAAGGCAAAGAGCAGTAAACCTACAAAATGGAAGACATAGACTGAGAGGCAGAACAGTCAGAGGCTGCCCACAGGGAGGGGTGCTTTCACCATTTCTGTGGAACGTGACCATAGACTCTCTACTTCAACAGCTTTGACTTCAAAGGCTTGTAAACCATTGGTTATGCAACGTATATAAGGCACGATTTGCGAATGGAATGACTCTGCATCTTTTACTGATGCTCTTGATGACTGGCCCAGATCTGGTGCTTGGTACTTGAAAGAGGTTAAATCTAAACGTGCACTCTACATCTAGGAAAATATATTTTCTTCTTATTCAGGCGAACTCAATGGCGGATCTCACATTGCTTTAGATCATCTTATGGATTACCAAAGAATATTCAGAAAAAGTTCTGATAGCGTGGACAATCAAGCAGGTTATCAAAAAGGCATGCAAAAAGATGTACATAGCTAACAGGATTAGTTCAAAGAATGTGT
>NC_051846.1:124438033-124466927 GCF_002237135.1 Teleopsis dalmanni | reverse complement strand
TACAATTAAATCTCTTAAAAATCAAAAGGCACCTGGTTATGACCTCATAACTGCCGAAATTCTTAAAAAACTTCCAGATGTTGCTTTAATATTTATTACTCATCTTTTCAATGCATTCTTGTTAAAAAGTTTCATCCCTGATCAATGGAAAGTTGCCGAAATAAAGATGATTCTAAAACCAGGGAAACCAGCTGAAGATGTAAAATCCTATCGTCCAGTAAGTCTCCTTCCCATTCTTTCAAAAGTTCTTGAGATATTATTTTTAAAACGTCTTATGCCGGTAATTGAGTCGAAACGAATAATTCCGAACCACCAGTTTGGATTCAGAAGAAAACACTCAACCATTGAGCAAATTCATAGAATTGTTGAAAAAATACAGACCACTTTCGAGCGAAAAGAATACTGCTCAGCAGCGTTTTTGGACATATCTCAAGCGTTTGATCGAGTATGGCACCAAGGACTTCTTTACAAATGTAAAAAGCTTCTGCCACTTAACTATTATACGTTCATAAAATCGTATCTATTGAAAAGACTCTTTTATGTCAATAATGAGAATGAAATGTCTTCACTACATGATATTAGAGCTGGAGTACCACAAGGCAGTGTACTCGGTCCAACCCTTTATCTGCTTTTCACATACGATTTACCGAAGACGGTAGGAATTGTAACCGGTACATTTGCAGATGATACAGCTATCCTGGCGAGTGCAAACGATCCCTCTGTAGCCTCATTCAAACTACAAGCTGGTCTTGATCGTATATCAAAATGGTTGCAGTATTGGCGCATGAAAGCAAATGAAACAAAATCTACTCATGTTACATTCACAATGAGAAAAGACACCTACCCGGAAATTAAACTTAATAATATAATAATTCCGCAATCAAATAGCGCTAAATACTTGGGCATGCACTTAGATAGACGTCTGACATGGAAAACACATATTTTTAACAAAAGGAAATCCCTTGGGATTCAATACAGAAAAATGTTTTGGCTACTAAATAAAAAATCTTCAGTATCCCTAAAGAATAAACTTATTTTATATAAAAGTGTGCTAAAACCAGTATGGACCTATGGCATTCAATTATGGGGAACAGTCTCAACATCCAACATAGAAATTCTTCAAAGATTTCAATCTAAAACTTTACGGGAAATAGTAAATGCTCCATGGTATGTAACTAACATTCAAATCCATCGGGACCTTGGGATAATCCCGGTAAGAGATGAAGTAAAAAAGGTAGCTAGAAAATACCATGAACGAATACAAATTCATCCCAACATCCTAGCTTCGAATTTGATGTCCCCCTCAAATATATTTACAAGACTGAAAAGGAAAACACCGCTTCAAATTTTATTATAAAAATCAAATTTTATTATAAAGAAATCTTAAATTAAAAAGAAAAGAGTAGCTCTCTACAGGGAGAACTACTTTAATTGTAAATGACCAAGTCTCAAATAGTATTTATTAAAAAATTGTAAAATGTCACCGTACTATGTGACAGAATACATATTGAATTTAAATTAAATAAAAAAAAAAAAAAAAAAAAATTTTCTTATAATGTTTACATTGTTTGTGAAATTCTTTAATCTATTCTTATGAACTATCTTTATTTTATCATTAATTTCTATAGTGGAATTTACACCGTTTCTATCAACTATCTTAAATGGACCATGATATGGATTCTCATGTTTCCTTCTATTTTCTACTCTTAAATAAACTAAATCTCCTACATTGAATAGATTTTCTGATGCATTAGCATCTTGCTTAATTTTTTGAGAACATTTTTCTTTTATTAATATCTCATTTACTGCTTTATGTGCATACTGTAGTTTTGTTTTTAACTCAGCAACGTAAGAATCATAATTATAAAATTTTCTACCTTTTATTATCTCGTTTGGAAGATTCGCGGCTCTACCATATACTAATTCGAAAGGTGAATAATTTGTTACACAATGAGGTGTAATATTATATGAAAATGTGTAGTATGGGATCCAAGTATCCCAATTAAAATTGTTTGTAAACGATAACCAGTAGCGATAAAAATAACTATATAATATGATATGAAATTGACGAAGAATATGCAATTAAACAATCATGTTAAAATTATATAGAATTTTAAATCTAAAAGAAAAAAAAAAATAATATGCAAAATATATGTGCATATGAAAATAATGCCAATTAATGTAATATTTGAAAAAGTCAAACACATTATTATTTAGATAAAATTTTATTTGTAACGATATATATATGTTAAATCTAGTTATAAAAAAATATTATATGAAATTTACATATAATATTATATGAAATTTACATATAATATTATATGAAATTTACATATAATATTATATGAAATTTACATAGAATATGCAATAAAATAATCATATTCAAAAAAAAAAACAAAAAAAAAAAGCTAACAACTACCCATGTTCAATAAAGTAGTATAATGAAAATAATGAAAATATGTATAATGTTTTAAGACTACTGTAAAATAAAAGATTGTAATAAAAAACAAAAAAAAAATATAAAACACAATATGTGCAATATAAAGAAATTTTAAAGATTGACAAAACATGGTTTTGGAATTAGTTTTTATTGTAATAATTTTAATATACAATTAGATTAAATTTACATATTTTTAATAGAATGAAAAATTTTAATTTTAGAGAAAATGCAATATTTGTAATGATTTTTAAGGTTAAGTTTAATTATAATTATATACGCTGCCAACCTTCGCCACCAACTGTTACGCTGCTACCTTCACCGCCAACATGCTGTTTACTACCAATACAGCGTTCCTTTGAAGAGCGTCTACATCAACACTTCGTCACCGCCAATTGTCAACATGCTGCTTACTAGCAACACAACGTTCCTTTGAAGAACGTCAACGCTCCTCCGCAAGGGGGAAGGGATGTTGTGATGCGTAGGGTGTGCTAAAACCGGTTTGGCCAAGCATAAAAGAATAAATAAAATTGGCTTTATCATCGAGTATCGTGTTACAAAAATGTAACAGCGAACTATTGCTGCAGTCAACGATCTTACAACGTGATCGTGAAATGCGCTGATACGGCGAAACGTGTCCAGCAGAAAAATTGAACTTCTGAAGCTTACACAGAGTAAAAAGAAGTAAGTAAGAGAGAGTCGTGAAATAAATGTTGGAGATGCATGTTGGCATCAACCACAATACCGTGTGGATGTATAAAAGAAAAGTACACGAGTACAAAGTGTAAAAAAAAATAAATACAGTAGTTTGAATACAATTTACTAAATCAGAAACGACAAAGTCAATCAAGTTTCAATAGTGGAAATCGGATCACTCAAATTGTGCTACTTAAATTGGGTTAACAACAAATGTCCGAAACCCACTCGACGAATCCGAGCATTGTAATTTTGGACATAGCAATTATATTCATTTGGAGGCAAGTTGCTGGAACATCAATTGACAACCAATGTAGTACCGACAGGAGTCCATACAACAGCGAAGGCAGTGGCTGCGTTTGGTTATTGATAAAAAGGATAAAATAAAGATTAATTATCCCCTGACCTCATGTGTTTCATTGCTTCCACTGAGGGATGACAACAGATTGGCGCAGCCGGTAGGATACTGATAAGTGTTTTGTGAAAGAAAAAAAAATATATAAAAAGAAAATTTTTTTTGTGTGACTTATACCTTACCGGTTTCTCCTTTTTGTTTTGTTTCAAATACTGTTTTTTATTAAATAATTCGGTTTGTTTAAATTTTATAATGTTTATTTTAACATAATAATGAATATATAAATATATCAAACAATCATTTAAATTGCTGATGTAAAGTTGTGGGAAACATTATTTATTATATTTCGTTTTTTTATATACTTTGTTGATTAATAAATATCCAACGTTTTAATAAAAATAGACGTTTTAAAGTTACTGTTTTCGCTTGATGTACAAATTATCGCATTTGGAAGAGGGTTTTTTTTTCTGGAAATGCATATAAATGCATATAAATTGTATATACTCTCAAGTCCTGATATATGCTTTTGTACTTCTCTTGTTTATGTGTAGGTATATGTTTGCATATATAATTTACACATAACATACACATGGTTTGTGTTTTCATATTTCTCATTAAATTTTTAATATAAAATTTTACATAAGAACTAATTATGTTAGCTTATGATTTGTTTAAAATTTTAAAATAAAAATATATTTATTAATTGTTTAAAAAGGAAACGACAGCAGTCGAAGGTGCATATTTTGTAAAGCGACGTAACATGAGCAATGAACAGTGGCTGTATGCAAATGCAAGCATGCAGTATTTTCATATTAGTTACTGTGACATTGTTAATGTTATTTTTTTTTGTTTTCAGTCGTTTTCAACTGAGGGACGTCGTTTTGCTGAGTTTTGTCTTTAACAAATTCCATTTGGTTTTTAATTAGTTTTATTGGTTGTTTTTGCTCTCGAATTTTTTTTTTTGTGTGGTTTAATGCTATACGTACGCGGTTGAGTGTACGTATTATTAGTTGTGAGTCAGTGACTGAGTAGGTTACATGCACTTTACATGTAGGTTATTGCACTTTTACTGAGTCTTCACAGACAATATTGGCTAGAGAAGGCGAATTACAATTATGCATCTAAATGCAGTTATAATAGTATTAAAACCCAAATAAAGAATCTGTTATGATCTGTTATGACATGATGTTAGCATGTGTTTCATTGCTTCCACTGAGGGACGACAACACTACATTAAACTGTTCAAACCAAATAAAATGTGACTTCTTAAATACTTCTATCACTGTTCACAAGGAAAACTATTTTCTTTTTTTGATTTATATATTAACAATTTTTTTTCTGATTTCAAAACTCCGACTTTTTACACTCACTTCAACCGCCAAACCAAAAGACAAACATAGAACTCCGTTTTCTTTTCTGACGACTTATATCTCCTAATTTTATTTCGGTCAAATCTTCCCGTTACTTTAAGAACGGAGAACCAAATCTGGCTGTCTTTTTAAACCGCTTTCCAAAATATCTGTTACTACTGTTTCTCTTTCTGTTTGTTTTGTTTCTTTTTTTGCACATTCCGAATTTTTAAGTGCACGACTTTGGCAGCATTATTTTTTTTCAAAATACCTAATTTTGCCTAAAACTTTTCGCCGCGACTTTTGATCAAAACAGAACCAAAAAAAAAGGTACAAAAGCTTTTTCTTACATATTTTGGCATTTAGCATGTGCGTGCAATGCACAGGCTGATTTTAATTAATATTAAAATAAATAAAATAAAAAAAATATGTAGACGAGTTCGGATGGTGAAGTTCTGTACGGAGACTGCCTGGACAATGTGGGACATACGAGGCAACATCATGTTTTTCATTTTACTACCTATTTTAACATATCACCTTCTACCCACACATTCCAACATAACAGGATCGAAGCTGCCGATGTCGCCTCCTATATGGGGCATCTTCGTAGAAAAATTTTTAGTGTAGGCTATTGTTTTCAATAATTTATTCTATCATTGTTTTTGTACCCACCGTGTGGCTTCGACCCATACCCTGACTCTGGTCTCATGTCCTACTGACTGAATTAGCGGGCATGTCTAATCAACATATCTTAACTGGCAAAAATATCTTTGCATTGTAGGAATCTGCTGCATTGCTTGTCTTGAAATTCTTTCTATATACTATCTGACTTTCAATAAATGTCACTGGCTTACCTCTAGTATTATATACCTTTTCAGTCTTATCGTGTGCTGACTTTAACTCCTGAGTTATCTTTTCGCGTAATAGGAGCTGCCTGTCAGAAATATCTAAAACCGTAAAATCACTGGTTTTGACTTTGTTAATATTTCGCATTATCTTATAAGCACTCGCGTGCTGTACCATATAACTACCGAAAAGAGCATAATAAGGTTCTACTCATATAGAGCTATGTACTACACTTCTCAAAGCAAAGGCGGCATCACTCACATGTTGGTCCCAGGACTTCTGATTTTGGTTCACATAAGCTCGCAAAATCTGAAGCACACTTCGATTAACACGTTCAGCTGCATTTACCTGAGGCGAGTAAAATCCCGTTCTTACATGAGTTACACCATATTTTCCGAGAAAATCTTTGAACACCTCAGAGATGAACTGCTCACCATTATCGGAGTGTATGTATTCCGGTACACCAAACACATGAAAAACTTCCCTTTCAAGAAAATTGACTACGCCTTTACTAGTCGCTGTTCTCATTGGTTTTAAAAAGTCAAATTTTGAAAAGTGATCCAAACACACTAACAACATCGCATTGCCTTCTGTTGACCTGGGATAAGGTCCCATGAAATCAATACACATTCTTTGAAATGGTCTTTCAGTAATATGCTGTTTGGCCATCATGGGTCGTCTTGTCTTCTTGGACGCTTTTGTAGTATTACAAATATCACATGATTTTATTAATTGTTGCACTTTAAACACCATTCCAGGCCAATAGTACTTTTGCCGAAGTTCCTCTAAAGTTTACCAAATTACGTCTTAATTCACTTGGTATCCATAATTTCCAAGCGCAGTCTTCCTAAATCAGGTCACCCGTCCTGAAGTTACACCATTTGTAAACATACCCATCAGATACGCACAAGTCCGGAGTCTTATCTTTGCTTTCAGTCACTGTGTTGATTAGTACTTTGTGGATTCAAAATGCGGCGATTGAGGGTCTACTTCTATATCTCGGCAACTTTATTGTATGTAATCTATGTGCATTCGAGATAAGGCATCCGGCACGACATTCTGCGTTCCTTTTTGGAACAAGGATTACAAAATCAAATCCTTGCAATTTAAGACTCCCTGAGCCAAGTCCTTCTGATTCATATGCCACTTTAGACTGGCATGGTCAGTTATTACTGTAAACGGTAGTCCCTCTTCGTAAACTCTGAACTTCTTGATACTTAAAACAGCCGCATAGCATTCAAATTCAGTTATGCTATAATTATGTTGTGCTCTGTAAAGTTTGGCAGACATGTAAGCAATGGGATGTTCATTGTCATTATCGACCTTTGAAAAAGTACTCATCCTACTCCTTGTGTTGATGCATCACATTGTATGAAAAATCATTTGGAAAAGTCTGGATTTATGAGCACGGGGGCCGTTGATGAACTAAGTTTAAGGGCTTTAAACGCTTTTAATGCCTCTTCTGTTAGAGCAAATTTCTTTATCCTAAGCTTAATTAAACACTCGTGTAAGGGAGCTGCTACACTAGCATAATTTTTAATAAATCTTCTATACCAGCCGATCATTCCTAGAAACCTACGAAGCTGTTTCAAAGTTTTAGGATCAGGGTATGCTTCCATAGCTCCTACTTTACTGGCATCTGTTCTTAAGCAGCCGTCTCTTACAATAAAGCCTAGGTATTTTACTTCCTTATAGCAAAATTTGATTTTCTCTACATTAATGGTGAGGTTACTTCGATTTAAGCAATCAGATACCTTTCCTAATAAATCTACATGTGTATCAAAATCTGCTGAACATACTAACAAGTCATGAAGGTATACAAATACACATTCACAAAATTTGGTGGGTATTATCTTGTCTATTAACCGGCACATCTTTTGGGCCGCATTGTTGAGCCCAAAAGGCATGACTGTGAACTGGTAAAGAGGGCGCACTGGTACTGTAAAGGCAGATTTTTCTCGAGATTTTTTTTCTAAAGGTATTTGCCAAAAGGCATCATTTAAATCTGTTGCCGAGATGTATCTGGTCTCTTGTAGTCGACTTAATATCTCTTCAATATGTGACAGTGGGTACGCGTTTTTAACTGTGCGCTCGTTCACCTTTCTAGCATCTAAGCGAAGCCAATGCTTTTCGCCTTTAATCACAAGCGTTACCGGCGAATTGCAGCTGCAATGGCTTTCCTCGATAACTCCAAGCTCTTGCATCCTGTCTAATTCTGCATACACTAATTTTTGCATTGCCGGCGAGATTAGATAGTGTCGCTGTTTCACGGGTGTCTTCTCATCTAATACTTCGATAACATGCTCTTCATAAGAAGTTTTTCCGAGCCCCAACGCTTTAAATGAAAAAAGCTTACTAATTACTGACTCCAAACGATTTAACTGTTCTTTGTCAATTGGGTGCTGATTGCGTACAACTACTGGGTCTTGGTTGATAGAATCTAATTCATCAAGACCTTTGAAATTCAAATTTTTACATTCATTGTTATTTTTCTTACTGATAACTGCCAGATTAAAAACTTTTCACAATTCTATTCCAAAATAGAAATCTTGTTGTAATGCTGGGACTATAAAAGAAATCCAAATGCTTTGTCACTCCATCCCACTTTACTGGCAGTGTTATCATACCTTGTACATCCGTTTTTTCCCCATTTGCAGTTTTGACACTTTGTCCAGGGAATTTCACCAGCTTTTTCGTTCGTTTCGCTAAAAACTCTGATGTTCCTTTACCAATACAATTCACGCTGGCTCCAGAATCCAATAAAGCAATCACCTTCTCACCATCAACCTCAGTCTTCGCGAAAAGCTTATTATCCTCTGATAACGTCACTATCGCAGATACTAACTTCCTTTTACACGCCCTTGCTAATCTCTTTCTTCCTCGCATTATGCTAATCTTCCTGAATCTTCTACTTTTGATTTCCTCATTAAAAATTCTTTTCCTAGTCTGTTCATACTCAAGTTTCCTTTTGTGTAACGACTTCTGCTCTAACTTATCTCCACTGCTTTCAGATGTGATGATGGTAGGTTCTTTCCGTCTCAGAATCTGTATTTGTTGCCCGAGTTCATTCCGGAATGACATCGACCCACGGTCGTCTCTGTCCTCCACACGTTTCCCGTCTCATTTTTAAAACGACAATACGAAATGTTTTTCTGACAAATAAAACACACCACACCATGAAACGAGGACTTACACTTTTTTCTTCGGAAATATTTTTGTTCAGGTGGTTAAAGTCATCTGGCATCCCACAGGAATAGCATAGCGTAGTATGGAACGGCGATGGGCATAGATCTAACGTTTCCCTATTCCCCGGTTCATTCACCTCTTCGGATCTGTGTCTACCTTTCAGGTCTGCACCTACTTGGTTAGAACTTTTTACAACGTTGTTTTGTATAGCAAAAGCTTTCACTTCATACCATGCAAAACCGCCTCTTCTGTAATCTTCCCTTTGTTGTGAAATCTTATTGCTTATACCTCGATCAATTTATTTTTACCAATTTCTCGGCTCTATTGCATTCCCTTTTTAACTCTGCCAAACTCTGGAACGATGCTGCGAACTATAAACTGGCAGCACATTGGCTTTAATAACTTCAGCCAATTCCTTCTCCGACATTTTCTTTCTTAATCTAAAAGTTTAATTATGAATACTAGTACAGAATTGCTCGAAGCTTTCCCCTGGCTGTTGCTTCTTATCGACAATTTCCCTAATTATTTCATAGTCGCGCTGTGAGGACCTACAGTGCTCTAACAATTCCCTTTTAAGCTGAAAGTAATTAAATGTACTGTCACCTTCATGATCTTCTAGTATCTGCCAATACTATCTTCCGGCTGGACCTGCTACTAAGGTATAAAAATCAATGAAAAGCTGGTGGAATGGGATTTCGTACTGTTTTCGCATCTTTTAAATCCTGAAAATGAAACTTTCGACTGACATCTCCTTTTCGGACCCGTCTAACTTGATGCGCCAGCGATCTAGATTAGATTACATTATTCTGGCAGGCCATAAAGGCCACGCGTAGACCACTAAGGTCCATTGCGATACCAGATCAGAGTCTTGTTTTAGCGATTGTAAGCATCACTTAAGATGCGCGTTTCATAAGCAAAATTTATTAAGATTCCAACAGAAACCTCAGGTATGTACTCCAGTCCTGCAAAACTGAAAGCTCCCAAGTATTTTTGTCGAGTTCTCGAGAGAGCCGGGCAATTACACATCAGATGCTCTAGAGTTTCCTTTGCATCCGGCTCATTGCATTTCCTGCAAGCATCGTTGTGAATTAGGTTTAGTTTTCGGGCATGTGATGCAACCAAACAGTGACCTGTCAACACACCAATTAATATTCTACAGCTCCTTCGGTTAAACGATATAACATTCTTGGTGTATTTTTCTTCGTATATTAGATCGCCAGCAATCTAAGACTATATTCTTTCTGGGAGCGCTGTCATCCTCCATAAACAATATGAATTCTCGTTGCTTGTTACTATCTGTTTTACTGATATTTATACCTTCCACTCTAGTATTTTCATTCATATCAGCATTCAACCTGTTAGAAGATTCGCTGCGGATGTTGTTTACTTGTGACTGTAGCGCACCCAATTTTGTTTGCATTTCGCTCATACCGTTATTCATAACTTATGTCTGTTGAGCTAGCATCTTCAGTAGGTTTTAAGTGTTGTTGTTTGCCATGGTAACAGGTGAAGCTCCCACAGCTCCTTCCATTTCCACTCCCTCATTAGGGGTATCCATAAGTGTAAGCTTCTCAATATGCGACATGAAATCAGCAAATATGTTCACCGGTTGAGGCTCTTTCTGTTCCTCAGCTAACGATGACGGACGTCTCGTGAAGGCACTATATCGGTAGGCCTAGTTATTCCTGTATCAATTTGTGATAATAAATAGGTCGCGTACTTGCCTACTGCTTTAGTTTAATACGTCAAGGATTATTTACTTCCCCTCCACTTTCTTCAGGACCTACAGGGGTATGTCAATCCTGGTTCTCATCCATGCAAAACGAAAAGCGCACAAAAAGAAATGCTTCTACCACAAGGTCCTAATTAAACGCCAGAAAGGAAAATACAACAATATCCGTATATAATATATGTATAATCATACACGTCTATAAAAATAATGACTTTATTTGCTAACAAAATGTTTTACTCAATTATAGTGAACGGTAAGATTGGTTACCTCTCGATAAAGAATAATCAATATAATTTTGGGAATTAAAAAAAAGGTATTATATTATTAAACTTATTATCAACTTATGAAAAAGACAATTTGTGTGCTGTACTGTTGTTGTAAATTAAATTCAAATTACTATTAAAGCTCTGGGTAGTACATTAACGGGTACCGATAATGTGAACTTAAAAAAAAACATGTCCGTCTCATTGTGTATCTGTCTAACTCCCTAGTCAACATTCATCAATCCCTGAACTCTGACACTACTGCACTTTTAGTTTTCTTGCTTTAAGTACCGATACCTCAAAACTCAGAAACTGATTACCCCTATACTAAAGCAACTCATTTACCTCAGAATGAAATGTACTGATACCAGTCTATCGTAGCCTAATCATCACTTTGTTATATTCTATTCTCGAAACCCCTCTTTCACTCACAGTCGTTACATATTCGTTCGCAAATCACACACATCCAACAAATACACTCACGGTGAGTACTGAAACTCATACTAAACGGATTCTATATGACGAAACTTCACTGTAGTAAAAAAAATACCTGACGAGAGGACGAACTTCACACTGAACTTATCATATATGAAGGAACCGCAAACATCCATAACATCCAAACAAAACCATTACTACATAACGCTGCAATACCTATCCCGTCTGGACAGAAAGTAGGCAAGTCGATCGTTGATCTCCTAATCCATCGGATTAGAGTGAACTATGTTATGTGCGATCAAAAAAAAATCCTTTCTGTTTGCACACTTTATGCGTCTTTATGTCCACGTAAGTGTCTGTAAACCATTTTCCGTCACTGTCTTTTGCTTTTGTTACTGTCCTTTTGTCCTAATCGTCTCTTTTGTTGGGCGGCATTATGTCTGCCTGTTGTTATTAGTGTGGTACTTTTATGCCTAGCATAGCACGATGGCAGGCCCGGTATGCTCGCCGGTTAGGGGGTTTGGTTCTTGGCATACAGTTACCACCGCAGACATCAAACAAAAATAAACAAAAATCGTGCCATTGACTATTTCTATATATATATATGTCTCGAAATCTATATAAACCAATAGAGAACATTTTTATCCCTCCTAGTAACCCTACCTGTCTTTCAGTCCTGTCAAATGTTTTATATGTATTATCAGTTTATTAACATTTCACCTTACACATACCTCGTGGTATGTGTGGTATGTCCCTGTACTACCATAGAGCCTATAATTTATCTAACCATGATTAGGCTATTTCTATAAAAATATTTTATCTGTCATTTAAGTTTAAGAGCAACAAAAAACAACAAACAAAAAAAATTAAATTTGAAATTTTAAAAATAAGCTTTATTTATATAATAAAAAAAAAGTATGTTCATATATTTATATATAAATTCATAATAAAAAAAATATTAAAATTTACTGATATGTAAAACAAATTTTCATTTTTAATAAACTTGTCTCAATTGTTATTAGTATATTCATGTAAACAAAAAAAAATTCATAAGATATTTACAAAAGCATTTTAATACACAACCATATGTATATATAATAAAATAAAAATAGTTAAATATAATAAAAATAAAAAAAATAAATAGCTTCCTATGCATCAACTCGTTTGTTTTTTTTTCTTTTTATATTTAGATTTTAATTACTTTAGGGATAGAATACTTACCAGCATCGTAGCAGTGACGTCACTCCATGCGCTGATGTACCTAGCTACAAGAAAGTTAGAGAAAGTAACAAAATTGTAAAACCAAAAAACAAAAAACACCTGAACATAGCAAGCAAATTTAAAGTGGGTATAATTTATGTAACTTCAGAATTTTTAGCATTATTATTTTTATATAATTGTAATTATAACTAGCCATCCTAATAATAACTATATTTCTTTAAATTTCTTTTGTAACAGATTAAAAACAACAAGACAAATTCTTTTATGTGAAAATATCAATAAAAAAAACAAATTTTAAGAATAAAAATTAAATATTAAATTAAAACATAAAAAAAAAATTTACTTATAAAAAAATTAACGCATGTAATAAAAAAATTTTTAATTAAAAAACTTAAGGTAAAAATTAAGGTAAAAAAAACTAATTAAAACCAAAAAAAAAGCAATATGACGTAAAAAAAAAAACTTAGGCGATGTGACTATTTCAGGCGTTATTGTTCAATATACCTCTATACTGCAATTCACTTTTGAGCTGGGTGTGCTGAACGTATATACACCTTTCCATATATCCACATATCCTTATATCTCCATATTTATTAGCACAGTTCAATAAAAAAAGCAGTATAGCAGAAATCATATGATGCTCTGAATGTTTCGTGTCAATAGTTACTTTTTTAACAATAAAATTATTATATTGTACGATTGTCTTGAGTTTATTCTACTTTTCTTTTAATGTTGGCGCACAAATTATTTAATACATCCAATATTTAACTAGGAATAGTGTTTTTTCTTTCATTTTTAATTAATGTTGGTTTCCAAACTTCGGGTTTTTATCAGTTTTTCAATCAATAAAAAAATCAAAATGATTAGACTTGGGAAAAGATTATTACTAACATTATTCTCTCCAAGAATTTTATAGGGTTATTAACTACATTAAACTGTTCAAACCAAAGAAAATGTGACTTCTTAAATACTTCTATCACTGTTCACAAGGAAAACTATTTTCTTTCTTTGATTTATATATTAACAATTTTTTTCTGATTTCAAAACTCCGACTTTTTACACTCACTTCAACCGCCAAACCAAAAGACAAACATGGAACTCCGTTTTCTTTTCTGACGACTTATATCTCCTAATTTTATTTCGGTCAAATCTTCCCGTTACTTTAAGAACGGAGAACCAAATCTGGCTGTCTTTTTAAACCGTTTTCCAAAATATCTGTTACTACTGTTTCTCATTCTGTTTGTTTTGTTTCTTTTTTTGCACATTCCGAATTTTTAAGTGCACGACTTTGGCAGCATTATTTTTTTTTCAAAATACCTAATTTTGCCTAAAACTTTTCGCCGCGACTTTTGATCAAAACAGAACCAAAAAAAAAATGTACAAAAGCTTTTTCTTACATATTTTGGCTGATTTTAATTAATATTAAAACAAATAAAATAAAAAAAATATGTAGACGAGTTGGGATGGTGAAGTTCTGTACGGTGACTACCTGGACAACGTGGGACATACGAGGCAACATCATGTTTTTCATTTTACTACCTATTTTAACATATCACCTTCTACCCATTCAGCCCTACATAACACCTTCCTCAAAAGCTCCCTGTACATCCAGAAATGCTCATAAGCCGATCTCTTTAGATTGAGAGGTGCTTTGAATTTTGCAGACTAAATGGTGCAGCACGACCTTTGTAGATTTACCTTTTAGTAGGCATATTGGGTGGAATGGAGTAGGACAATTAATGGGACTGTACGACTTAGGTTGGACCATCGGTTTATTTTATAAGTTTGGAATCCTTAAAGAGTTTGATTATTGGGTCTATAATTATTTTTATTCTATTATTTAACCCATTAAATGCCAGGCAAGTTCAAACTTGGAATTTTATGGTGAAATTTTCAGAAAAGTCTTATTTTAAGGTAAAAATATTCCCTACATAAATAAATTTTTTTTTAAAAAGTAGTTTTCCGGATAAGTGCCGTGTGGTCAAGCACATGGGACCCATAGCACATTTTTCTCTCTTCGATAGTACAAACATTTGTATATGTATTCTGTTTGCTAATATGGTGTTTCGTTACTTTTATGATGAAGTAAGTATCATTAAAAGTTGTATAAAGTACACGTAAGTATAAAAAGCAATGTTTTATTATTTTCAAATATTCATTCAAAAAATATATTTGAATTAATACATATGTATTGTATTACATTCAATGTAATATTGTATATTTTCATGGAATATTTTAAAGAAATTTTGTACAGGACCGTGTAAATGGCACTTTTCATGTATAAAAACTGAGGCTTTTGGTGTACAAGCAACTTTTTTTTTCTCTCTGCTATAGTATTGCACATTTACTATGGGTTCAATGGAATCATTCAGTATGTTGCAATGTATACTCACAATGGGTCAATAATTCCTTTACAACAAATGCACCGATTCCCAATTGTTTGTTGTATTTGTCAGTTGCATTGGAGTATGGCAGAATCTGGAAAATATACCCAATATACAAAGAAAGGGTTCATAGCTTATAACCGAAACGTATTGGTTTCACAAGTTCCAATGTAAATAGTTGCGACTTGGGCATTTCTGCAACACTACCATAATCTTGTGCATTTGATTGGTATACAACTTCAGTAGTATCAAAATACTCTCTCACAATTAGACAAATGGAACTCAAAAAAGGAAAAAGAAATTCAAAAGTCGCATGTGATGTTTGTTGAAATTTATCAGCGTCAATCATTTTATTGTCCGACTCACCAGCAACATTATCAGGTGCCAAACATTATTATTCAATAGGTAGCGGAGTGTCACTTGGCACTAATGAGTCATCTTCGCTCCAATTGTCAATAATATGGAATAGTTCCTGATTTCTTAGATATCTTAGGCACGACATTATAATTTTATTTACAGTAAAAAATTTACAACAGAACTTTTAGACTGAATAAATGTAAGCTATATATAAAACAATAGAATTCAGACTAACTCAACTAGCAATTAAATATTAAAATAGACTCATTACTAACATATAATGCATAGTAAAAAACACAAGTTTAAGTTAATTACAAGAGTATGATATTTATTAGAAAGATTACTTTCATTTTATTGCATTACGTAACGACAAACATTTATATGGCATTGTTTCATCATTATATTGTTATGGGGCCCAGCGTGTGGTTCACCATACGCCTTTTTTTGTCGGCGTCTGGTGACAAGTAAGTGTTACTAAGGCGCCGGAAAAAATTATAAAAATTATATTTGGACTTTTGTAAACACATGTTACAACAAATATAATAGTTTTTATTTCTGTTTATTTTAATTTTGCTTTACTTTAAAAAACCATTTCTTTGGACACTTTTTATTTCGGATCAGGTAAACTCATGAACAGATGAAAACTGTTCGAAATATATATTTTCATATTATTAAAATATCAAACTAATTCACAAAAATAAAAAACTTATATATATTTTTAAATAATCTTTAAAGTTAGCCGTGTGGTGTACCACACGGAGGTACGAAATGGGTTAATAAAGCAGGATAGATATCATCGCCTCCAGGCACCTTAAATGGTTGAATTTTATCTTGTCCCTGTCGAAGATAACGCCAGATAGTGCGCATTTCCAACATGTGGAAGCAGTAACTTCCTTGTATGAGTGTGATGCTGTTGGTCCCGGTTATGGAGCCAGGGAAGTGTGTTTGCAAGAGAAACTCGAGGGTGTTCTCACGACCAGTAGTGAAGGAACCGTCAGGATTTTTTAAAAGGCCTACTTCATTTGTTTTGACCTTATTTAAAGCCTTGTATAGTGTAGTGTGTACATGCTTTGACTTATTTGCTGACCGCGTTATTTTCTATTCCCACGCTAAACTGTAAAAAGTTGTTGCAAGAGGAATATGATATTTTATTTTTATTTAAAAGAACTTGAACGTCTTGCTCGAGGCATAAATGCTGAGCTCGCAAGTCTCGCTATGTGCACACTACCGTCCCAGTAAGTTCAAGAATAAAATACATTAATAAAATCAGTATAAACAATTGACTTGAATTGAACGGTGTTTCAATTAAATAATTAATCGACACTACAGTAGTTCACAGCTTCAGGCAACTTCTCGATACTATCACAGCGACTGCACTAGCTAGTCCGTTTGGACTGTCTGATTGATTTGTTGTAGTCAGTGAGTCCAACTCTGTATTCCTCTCACCTATCAGAGCGTTTTACTTTATTGAATAAGCTTCTTTTAGTTTGCGCTTATAAGCTAGTAACAAGTTCCACCAAGGAACCTAAACTATAATTGTGACATTGCCTGCAACCGTGCTGTTATGAAAGGAGGTTAGGAATACCTCACCTAAATGGTTAGCGGCCAACTCTATCTCTTTACAAGTTCTTAAAGACCTAGCTAGAGAAAAATTTACGAAACTCACTAAGTCCCTGTACCTATGCCAATTGGTTTTCTTTGGCCGGTACACTTTTTCTGGCTGTTCGGATATACCGGGAATTTCAAACCTGTTGATGGTCAGAGAAGGACACTTCGTCAGACAATTGCCAATTTCGTATTGGATCCTCAATGCCTCTAGTGCATACAGGTAGATTCAATACCTCTTTTCTAATTGCATTAATAAAAGTGGGTTTGTTACCTTTATTAGCTATGCTTTATCCTGTAATAGTTTTATGTTTACTTTTGCAATCGTATTACTTTAAAAAATGTAATTGTTTCACTTTATACAAATGAAAGACATGTCGTGTAGAGTGTTCTTAAGAAACTGACTTTATTAA
The DNA here is from genome assembly GCF_002237135.1 of Teleopsis dalmanni. Taxonomy (NCBI): domain Eukaryota; kingdom Metazoa; phylum Arthropoda; class Insecta; order Diptera; family Diopsidae; genus Teleopsis; species Teleopsis dalmanni. The sequence continues at coordinate 124,449,648 of NC_051846.1, read as the reverse complement.
ATTTTTATTCTTATCTCTAACATAATTTCTTACAACTAATTTCCAATAGAATCTTATGTATCGATTCTATTGGTTGATACTTAAATTTACTTACGTCTAATTGGTTAATCCAAATTAGACTTACATAATATTTTACAAATATAATTTATTTACATACTGGTCATTTTAGTCATATATATTTCACAGTGGCACACATCTGGTGACCAACTGTATTGAGGACAAATCATATTGCATGCATTATCGCTTGCAATATGATCTGTGAAATACTTAACACAAATTCATGTGTTGAGCATGTCACTACCCAAATTGTCAAATGCATATTGGAATAATTAAATATGCATACAAATGTTTTGTCATATAGAAATGACAAAACAGACGAGTCAAATTTCTGACTCATAAGTTATTTCATTACTGACAATTTGGGTTTCTCGGTCATGCTTGATATTTAAGAGTTTTGGGTTGGCGTGACACATTAAATACCGCACACAACGTATTGTGTGTGATCATGGTTAATATGCCACTACACCCTCACCCTTTAAGAAAAAATTTTATTTTTGAATATTGAACAATAGTTAAGCAGGAAAATTTTTTTAAAATATTTGTTTATGTATTTATATATTTTTTGAATTGACCATGACCATAAGCAGTAATATATTTTTTTTTTTTTTTTTTTTTAAAATATATGTATATCATAAGTGTTGTAAAATTAGACAAATTGTAATTTAGTTTTATTTTCTATATGAAATAAAAAAAAAAATATATATAAATTTGAAATATTTAAATATGTAAATATAAAATAGTGACATTGTATTGATAATAATATTTTATCTTAATCTATATTTTAATTAGTATCTATATAGCTTAAATTGAGTAATTTGTGTAGATTGTATAATTTGTTTAAAAATGTTTAAAATGTTTAGCAAATATATTTTTATTCTCTTTTAAATAATTTTGTATTATTTTTGTGTAAAGTTTTTGTTTCATTACCAATGCTTATTATGACATGACTGCCTTCTATATTTATTACTTTATATGGACCTGTATACGGGCTTGTACCTTTTCGCTTATTTTGTGACTTAATTAACACTTCGTCACCTATTTTCAATTTAATCGGCCAACTATTTTTCTTAGATATTTCTTTTCTTTTTGTTTTAGCTTCTATGCTAAATTTTCTTGCTTGTTCAATTGATAACCTAAGTCGTACTTTTAACTCATTTGCATAATCGTCTAAGTTGAATATTCCCTGTTTATTTTCTATGTTTTCATTAGGTACTGCTAGTAGTTTACCAAATACTAATTCATGCGGGGTATAACCTGTCTCAACGTGTGGAGCAGTATTAAAGGCGAATGTATAGTATGGTAACCATTCGTCCCAGTCGTCATCATTAGCAAAGTTTAGCAAATATTCGTTAAGTACCCTATGGTTTCTTTCTATTATTCCTACCGTTTCATGGTGGTATGGAGTTGAAAAAATTTGTTTTATTCCTAAAATTTCTGTAACTTTAGCTAGCAATTCATTTACGAATTCTGTTCCTCTATCAGATTTTAAAATCTTAAAGGAGCCGAATTTCAGTATGAGTTGTTCTACTAAAGTTTTAGCTATTGTTTTGGCTTCTTTGTTTATGATTGGATATGCAATTATGAATCGACTTAATTCACATTGCATTGTTAATATATATCTGTAACCATTGGACTGTCTTAACGGTCCAACAGTGTCGATTTCTACTGTTTCGAAGGTTGTACTCGGAGTTGAAGTAATTTGGAACTCCTCACGGTTTTGTCGGATTTGCTTGTTCCGTTGACATTTTTCACAAGTACTAATATATTTATGTACCATCTGTTTCATCTTTTTCCATGTATATTTTTGCTTTAGTTTGATATAAGTTTTGCGAACTCCTAAATGTCCGCTATGAGGATTGTCATGATATTCCTCAATTAATCTGAATCTTGTCATGATGTCAGCTATGTTTACTGGTTTCTTGTATAACAATATTTTTAATCTATGTTGACTTTTACTTTTCATTTCACATTGCAACTTATTAAACATTTCTTTAAATTTATTTTTATCCATGGATGTAATTATTATATCTTCATCGCTTAGCGCTAGCATTGTTATTTTTATTTTTTCTAGTTCGGAAATCAGCTTCACCATAATCGAAATCGGCTTCGGAGGTATTTCGCATAATTCCACAGTGACTTTTTTGTCATCGTAACGTATGAATTCATCTTTACTTTTATTTATAATTTTAAACTGCAGTGTTTTCACACCTCGAATATCACTAATAGAAGTGCAATCTCAACAATAGAGTTGATCAGGCTCGATCGGTTTTGCCTCTTTTTGTGTATTCATATTGGTAGTCTTATTGGCAGAGCTATCATTGGCTGCTGCGGCGCGCGCTTTACTTCTAGTCGTTGTACATATTTTAGCTTTTTCTTTTACATGACATATAGTTTCTTCGTCTTCATCCGGATTATTCAATTTTCGGCTGGACATCTTGTCTTCGGTTGTAGGTATGAAATTCCTTAAAATGTTACTGTCTATTCTAATTCTAGACAGGGCATCAGCATTAGTGTTAACTTTTCCTTTTTTATATATTATTTCAAAATCATAATCTGATAAATCGATCTGAATCCTTGTCATTTTTGAAGAAGGATTCTTGTGGACAAATAATGAAATCAAGGGTCTGTGGTCAGTAATAACGTAAAAGTGTTTGCCATACACGTATGGTCTGAAATAGTTTATTGCCCAATGTATTGCAAGTAGTTCCTTTTCAATGACTGGTTTATTTAAGTCATGTTTTTGTAAGGCTTTGCTTGCATAGCAAATTGGCAAATCTGAACCTATGTTACCTTGAGAAAGAACTGCACCAAGTGCATAGTCAGAAGCATCCGTTGTTATTATGAGCGGTTTATTGAAATCTGGGTATTTTAATATTGGTGGACTCATCAAAATTGATTTGAGATTTTCGAATGCTATATCGCATTCAGCCTTCCAAATAAATTTTTGATTCTTTTTTAACAACATATTCAGGGGTTTTGCTATTGACGCAAAATCTTTGATAAAACGTCTGTAATAATTACAGAAAGCAATATATCTCCTAACTTCATCTACAGTCGTAGGTTTAGGATAGTCTTGAATGACTTTGTATTTAGCTGGATCTGTTTTAACGCCATGTTCAGTGATTAAATGACCTAAATATGTAACTTCGTGTTTCAGAAAGTTGCATTTAGTTTTAAATTGTAATCACTTAATCTCTTGAAAACTTTTTCTAGATTGTTATTGTGATGTTTTAGGCTGTTGCCAAAAACAATAATATCATCGACATACAAAAATGCTTCATTTTCAAGGCCTGTTAACGCTAGCGTTAGCATGCGTTGAAAACTATTCGAACTTATTTTAAGACCAAAAGGTAGTCTTTTAAATTCGTAGTGACCATTGACGGTCGAAAATGCGGTCTTTTGCATTGATACTTTATCTATTGGAATTTGGTGGAATGAGCTGGTCATATCCAAAGTTGAAAAATATCTTGATTTTCCAAGCAAGTCAAGTATGTCTTCTAGACGTGTCAGAGGGAATTTGTCATTCACTATTTTGTTGTTAAGTTTCCTATAATCAATTACGAGTCTCCACTTCTTTTCATCATCTGACAATTTCTTCGGTACCAGTAAAATTGGTGAATTGTAGGGACTCTTGGAGGGTTGTATGATATCATCATGAAGTAATTTTTGAATTTGTGATTTAATAACATCATTATGACTTTGAGGTAATCTGTAATTTTTTATGTATGTTGAAACATCGTCTGCAGTAGAAATATGTTCTGTGTAGAAATTGTTGCAGGATATTTGTTCTACTTCCATTAAAAATATGTGTTGGTATTTAGTTACCAATGATACCAGTGTCTCATCATCACATTTGTTGTATTGGGTTCCTAACTGTAATTTGTTTAAAAGGTTTTGTAAACGCAGTTTGTCAAATTTATTACAAGAGTTTTTATTAATTTTGTAATAATTGTTGTGGACGGGTTTCAAATTTTAGTATATTAAGGGTAACACTGTGTTCATTCGTATTTAAAATTCGAACGTGACAGTTTCCTCTTGCTGGGAGTATTGTATTTCCGCTGAAGTCATTCAAGACTATCCTAAACCTACGACTGTAGATGAAGTTAGGAGATATATTGCTTTCTGTAATTATTACAGACGTTTTATCAAAGATTTTGCGTCAATAGCAAAACCCCTGAATATGTTGTTAAAAAAGAATCAAAAATTTATTTGGAAGGCTGAATGCGATATAGCATTCGAAAATCTCAAATCAATTTTGATGAGTCCACCAATATTAAAATACCCAGATTTCAATAAACCGCTCATAATAACAACGGATGCTTCTGACTATGCACTTGGTGCAGTTCTTTCTCAAGGTAACATAGGTTCAGATTTGCCAATTTGCTATGCAAGCAAAGCCTTACAAAAACATGACTTAAATAAACCAGTCATTGAAAAGGAACTACTTGCAATACATTGGGCAATAAACTATTTCAGACCATACGTGTATGGCAAACACTTTTACGTTATTACTGACCACAGACCCTTGATTTCATTATTTGTCCACAAGAATCCTTCTTCAAAAATGACAAGGATTCAGATCGATTTATCAGATTATGATTTTGAAATAATATATAAAAAAGGAAAAGTTAACACTAATGCTGATGCCCTGTCTAGAATTAGAATAGACAGTAACATTTTAAGGAATTTCATACCTACAACCGAAGACAAGATGTCCAGCCGAAAATTGAATAATCCGGATGAAGACGAAGAAACTATATGTCATGTAAAAGAAAAAGCTAAAATATGTACAACGACTAGAAGTAAAGCGCGCGCCGCAGCAGCCAATGATAGCTCTGCCAATAAGACTACCAATATGAATACACAAAAAGAGGCAAAACCGATCGAGCCTGATCAACTCTATTGTTGAGATTGCACTTCTATTAGTGATATTCGAGGTGTGAAAACACTGCAGTTTAAAATTATAAATAAAAGTAAAGATGAATTCATACGTTACGATGACAAAAAAGTCACTGTGGAATTATGCGAAATACCTCCGAAGCCGATTTCGATTATGGTGAAGCTGATTTCCGAACTAGAAAAAATAAAAATAACAATGCTAGCGCTAAGCGATGAAGATATAATAATTACATCCATGGATAAAAATAAATTTAAAGAAATGTTTAATAAGTTGCAATGTGAAATGAAAAGTAAAAGTCAACATAGATTAAAAATATTGTTATACAAGAAACCAGTAAACATAGCTGACATCATGACAAGATTCAGATTAATTGAGGAATATCATGACAATCCTCATAGCGGACATTTAGGAGTTCGCAAAACTTATATCAAACTAAAGCAAAAATATACATGGAAAAAGATGAAACAGATGGTACATAAATATATTAGTACTTGTGAAAAATGTCAACGGAACAAGCAAATCCGACAAAACCGTGAGGAGTTCCAAATTACTTCAACTCCGAGTACAACCTTCGAAACAGTAGAAATCGACACTGTTGGACCGTTAAGACAGTCCAATGGTTACAGATATATATTAACAATGCAATGTGAATTAAGTCGATTCATAATTGCATATCCAATCATAAACAAAGAAGCCAAAACAATAGCTAAAACTTTAGTAGAACAACTCATACTGAAATTCGGCTCCTTTAAGATTTTAAAATCTGATAGAGGAACAGAATTCGTAAATGAATTGCTAGCTAAAGTTACAGAAATTTTAGGAATAAAACAAATTTTTTCAACTCCATACCACCATGAAACGGTAGGAATAATAGAAAGAAACCATAGGGTACTTAACGAATATTTGCTAAACTTTGCTAATGATGACGACTGGGACGAATGGTTACCATACTATACATTCGCCTTTAATACTGCTCCACACGTTGAGACAGGTTATACCCCGCATGAATTAGTATTTGGTAAACTACTAGCAGTACCTAATGAAAACATAGAAAATAAACAGGGAATATTCAACTTAGACGATTATGCAAATGAGTTAAAAGTACGACTTAGGTTATCAATTGAACAAGCAAGAAAATTTAGCATAGAAGCTAAAACAAAAAGAAAAGAAATATCTAAGAAAAATAGTTGGCCGATTAAATTGAAAATAGGTGACGAAGTGTTAATTAAGTCACAAAATAAGCGAAAAGGTACAAGCCCGTATACAGGTCCATATAAAGTAATAAATATAGAAGGCAGTCATGTCATAATAAGCATTGGTAATGAAACAAAAACTTTACACAAAAATAATACAAAATTATTTAAAAGAGAATAAAAATATATTTGCTAAACATTTTAAACATTTTTAAACAAATTATACAATCTACACAAATTACTCAATTTAAGCTATATAGATACTAATTAAAATATAGATTAAGATAAAATATTATTATCAATACAATGTCACTATTTTATATTTACATATTTAAATATTTCAAATTTATATATATTTTTTTTTTTATTTCATATAGAAAATAAAACTAAATTACAATTTGTCTAATTTTACAACACTTATGATATACATATATTTTAAAAAAAAAAAAAAAAAAAAATATATTACTGCTTATGGTCATGGTCAATTCAAAAAATATATAAATACATAAACAAATATTTTAAAAAAATTTTCCTGCTTAACTATTGTTCAATATTCAAAAATAAAATTTTTTCTTAAAGGGTGAGGGTGTAGTGGCATATTAACCATGATCACACACAATACGTTGTGTGCGGTATTTAATGTGTCACGCCAACCCAAAACTCTTAAATATCAAGCATGACCGAGAAACCCAAATTGTCAGTAATGAAATAACTTATGAGTCAGAAATTTGACTCGTCTGTTTTGTCATTTCTATATGACAAAACATTTGTATGCATATTTAATTATTCCAATATGCATTTGACAATTTGGGTAGTGACATGCTCAACACATGAATTTGTGTTAAGTATTTCACAGATCATATTGCAAGCGATAATGCATGCAATATGATTTGTCCTCAATACAGTTGGTCACCAGATGTGTGCCACTGTGAAATATATATGACTAAAATGACCAGTATGTAAATAAATTATATTTGTAAAATATTATGTAAGTCTAATTTGGATTAACCAATTAGACGTAAGTAAATTTAAGTATCAACCAATAGAATCGATACATAAGATTCTATTGGAAATTAGTTGTAAGAAATTATGTTAGAGATAAGAATAAAAATTTAATAAAGTCAGTTTCTTAAGAACACTCTACACGACATGTCTTTCATTTGTATAAAGTGAAACAATTACATTTTTTAAAGTAATACGATTGCAAAAGTAAACATAAAACTATTACAGGATAAAGCATAGCTAATAAAGGTAACAAACCCACTTTTATTAATGCAATTAGAAAAGAGGTATTGAATCTACCTGTATGCACTAGAGGCATTGAGGATCCAATACGAAATTGGCAATTGTCTGACGAAGTGTCCTTCTCTGACCATCAACAGGTTTGAAATTCCCGGTATATCCGAACAGCCAGAAAAAGTGTACCGGCCAAAGAAAACCAATTGGCATAGGTACAGGGACTTAGTGAGTTTCGTAAATTTTTCTCTAGCTAGGTCTTTAAGAACTTGTAAAGAGATAGAGTTGGCCGCTAACCATTTAGGTGAGGTATTCCTAACCTCCTTTCATAACAGCACGGTTGCAGGCAATGTCACAATTATAGTTTAGGTTCCTTGGTGGAACTTGTTACTAGCTTATAAGCGCAAACTAAAAGAAGCTTATTCAATAAAGTAAAACGCTCTGATAGGTGAGAGGAATACAGAGTTGGACTCACTGACTACAACAAATCAATCAGACAGTCCAAACGGACTAGCTAGTGCAGTCGCTGTGATAGTATCGAGAAGTTGCCTGAAGCTGTGAACTACTGTAGTGTCGATTAATTATTTAATTGAAACACCGTTCAATTCAAGTCAATTGTTTATACTGATTTTATTAATGTATTTTATTCTTGAACTTACTGGGACGGTAGTGTGCACATAGCGAGACTTGCGAGCTCAGCATTTATGCCTCGAGCAAGACGTTCAAGTTCTTTTAAATAAAAATAAAATATCATATTCCTCTTGCAACAACTTTTTACAGTTTAGCGTGGGAATAGAAAATAACGCGGTCAGCAAATAAGTCAAAGCATGTACACACTACACTATACAAGGCTTTAAATAAGGTCAAAACAAATGAAGTAGGCCTTTTAAAAAATCCTGACGGTTCCTTCACTACTGGTCGTGAGAACACCCTCGAGTTTCTCTTGCAAACACACTTCCCTGGCTCCATAACCGGGACCAACAGCATCACACTCATACAAGGAAGTTACTGCTTCCACATGTTGGAAATGCGCACTATCTGGCGTTATCTTCGACAGGGACAAGATAAAATTCAACCATTTAAGGTGCCTGGAGGCGATGATATCTATCCTGCTTTATTAACCCATTTCGTACCTCCGTGTGGTACACCACACGGCTAACTTTAAAGATTATTTAAAAATATATATAAGTTATTTATTTTTGTGAATTAGTTTGATATTTTAATAATATGAAAATATATATTTCGAACAGTTTTCATCTGTTCATGAGTTTACCTGATCCGAAATAAAAAGTGTCCAAAGAAATGGTTTTTTAAAGTAAAGCAAAATTAAAATAAACAGAAATAAAAACTATTATATTTGTTGTAACATGTGTTTACAAAAGTCCAAATATAATTTTTATAATTTTTTCCGGCGCCTTAGTAACACTTACTTGTCACCAGACGCCGACAAAAAAAGGCGTATGGTGAACCACACGCTGGGCCCCATAACAATATAATGATGAAACAATGCCATATAAATGTTTGTCGTTACGTAATGCAATAAAATGAGAGTAATCTTTCTAATAAATATCATACTCTTGTAATTAACTTAAACTTGTGTTTTTTACTATGCATTATATGTTAGTAATGAGTCTATTTTAATATTTAATTGCTAGTTGAGTTAGTCTGAATTCTATTGTTTTATATATAGCTTACATTTATTCAGTCTAAAAGTTCTGTTGTAAATTTTTTACTGTAAATAAAATTATAATGTCGTGCCTAAGATATCTAAGAAATCAGGAACTATTCCATATTATTGACAATTGGAGCGAAGATGACTCATTAGTGCCAAGTGACACTCCGCTACCTATTGAATAATAATGTTTGGCACCTGATAATGTTGCTGGTGAGTCGGACAATAAAATGATTGACGCTGATAAATTTCAACAAACATCACATGCGACTTTTGAATTTTTTTTTCCTTTTTTGAGTTCCATTTGTCTAATTGTGAGAGAGTATTTTGATACTACTGAAGTTGTATACCAATCAAATGCACAAGATTATGGTAGTGTTGTAGAAATGCCCAAGTCGCAACTATTTACATTGGAACTTGTGAAACCAATACGTTTCGGTTATAAGCTATGAACCCTTTCTTTGTATATTGGGTATATTTTCCAGATTCTGCCATACTCCAATGCAACTGACAAATACAACAAACAATTGGGAATCGGTGCATTTGTTGTAAAAGAATTATTGACCCATTGTGAATATACATTGCAACATACTGTATGATTCCATTGAACCCATAGTAAATGTGCAATACTATAGCAGAGAGAAAAAAAAAGTTGCTTGTACACCAAAAGCCTCAGTTTTTATACATGAAAAGTGCCATTTACACGGTCCTGTACAAAATTTCTTTAAAATATTCCATGAAAATATACAATATTACATTGAACGTAATACAATACATATGTATTAATTCAAATATATTTTTTGATTAATGAATATTTGAAAATAATAAAACATTGCTTTTTATACTTACGTGTACTTTATACAACTTTTAATGATACTTTCTTCATCATAAAAGTAACGAAACACCATATTAGCAAACAGAATACATATACAAATGTTTGTACTATCGAAGAGAGAAAAATGTGCTATGGGTCCCATGTGCTTGACCACACGGCACTTATCCGGAAAACTACTTTTTAAAAAAAAATTTATTTATGTAGGGAATATTTTTACCTTAAAATAAGACTTTTCTGAAAATTTCACCATAAAATTCCAAGTTTGAACTTGCCTGGCATTTAATGGGTTAAATAATAGAATAAAAATAATTATAGACCCAATAATCAAACTCTTTAAGGATTCCAAACTTATAAAATAAACCGATGGTCCAACCTAAGTCGTACAGTCCCATTAATTGTCCTACTCCATTCCACCCAATATGCCTACTAAAAGGTAAATCTACAAAGGTCGTGCTGCACCATTTAGTCTGCAAAATTCAAAGCACCTCTCAATCTAAAGAGATCGGCTTATGAGCATTTCTGGATGTACAGGGAGCTTTTAAGGAAGGTGTTATGTAGGGCTGAATGGGTAGAAGGTGATATGTTAAAATAGGTAGTAAAATGAAAAACATGATGTTGCCTCGTATGTCCCACGTTGTACAGGTAGTCACCGTACAGAACTTCACCATCCCAACTCGTCTACATATTTTTTTATTTTATTTGTTTTAATATTAATTAAAATCAGCCAAAATATGTAAGAAAAAGCTTTTGTACATTTTTTTTTTGGTTCTGTTTTGATCAAAAGTCGCGGCGAAAAGTTTTAGGCAAAATTAGGTATTTTGAAAAAAAATAATGCTGCCAAAGTCGTGCACTTAAAAATTCGGAATGTGCAAAAAAAAAAACAAAACAAACAGAAAGAGAAACAGTAGTAACAGATATTTTGGAAAGCGGTTTAAAAAGACAGCCAGATTTGGTTCTCCGTTCTTAAAGTAACAGGAAGATTTGACCGAAATAAAATTAGGAGATATAAGTCGTCAGAAAAGAAAACGGAGTTCCATGTTTGTCTTTTGGTTTGGCGGTTGAAGTGAGTGTAAAAAGTCGGAGTTTTGAAATCAGAAAAAAATTGTTAATATATAAATCAAAGAAAGAAAATAGTTTTCCTTGTGAACAGTGATAGAAGTATTTAAGAAGTCACATTTTCTTTGGTTTGAACAGTTTAATGTAGTTAATAACCCTATAAAATTCTTGGAGAGAATAATGTTAGTAATAATCTTTTCCCAAGTCTAATCATTTTGATTTTTTTATTGATTGAAAAACTGATAAAAACCCGAAGTTTGGAAACCAACATTAATTAAAAATGAAAGAAAAAACACTATTCCTAGTTAAATATTGGATGTATTAAATAATTTGTGCGCCAACATTAAAAGAAAAGTAGAATAAACTCAAGACAATCGTACAATATAATAATTTTATTGTTAAAAAAGTAACTATTGACACGAAACATTCAGAGCATCATATGATTTCTGCTATACTGCTTTTTTTATTGAACTGTGCTAATAAATATGGAGATATAAGGATATGTGGATATATGGAAAGGTGTATATACGTTCAGCACACCCAGCTCAAAAGTGAATTGCAGTATAGAGGTATATTGAACAATAACGCCTGAAATAGTCACATCGCCTAAGTTTTTTTTTTTACGTCATATTGCTTTTTTTTTGGTTTTAATTAGTTTTTTTT
>NC_051846.1:124433018-124437933 GCF_002237135.1 Teleopsis dalmanni | reverse complement strand
TAATTATTAAATAAAGTCCAGTGAAATATATAAATATATTAATTATTATAATTATTGTATGTGTAAATAAGTACTTAATTTAGTTTCTTATTCTGTCTTTGTTGTTGTTGTTATTTGTGTTATCACATATTATTAGCAATGTTGCTGGCTCTCATAACTAAATATTCGCACGCTATCAGCGTGCCAGACGTAACATGATCATCTTCACACGCCACTGTGCGACGTTGATAAGCATTATGTGTATTTTCTTTTATCGTGTGTTCGTTGTGAGTTGCAGCAATAGGCAAGCCGCTGCGACAATTCTGTTGTTCCCACAGGTGCAATATGAGTTGGCGCATGGCATAAGTGATAGCACATTTAACTCATCAAATTTGTGAAGCAAAATACATATACCAGCTTGCTGACTGCACTAAATAGTATAAGTTTAGGTAATGCACATATTTCCCACGTATGCCCTTGGCCTTGAATGTTTAAAGTCCATCGGATAACAAATCGTGAGAACTAGGTGCATTTCCTATTTTACCATAAGCTTAGCATTAATAATTTTGTATTAAAGCAGAACATTTCTCAATAAACATTCGATTCAATTTAAACACCTGAATTCAAACAACCGTTTTCTTTTGATTTAAGTGCCTAAAAGAACCTTGATCAAAATCGGTTTATGTGCCGAATTTGAAAACCTATAACAACAAATAAATAAAGAAATAATTAATTAAATAAACACATATATATATGTGAATATTGTGAGGACCAAATTTAATATATAAATTTCAACCCCACTAACTAAGTGGTTAATAAAGTCAATCAATAGATTTGTGGTGCAAAATAGCACTTTGCTTTCTTCAAATGTTTCTTTTCACTTGCAATAGATTTGTGGTGCAAAATAGCACTTTGCTTTCTTCAAATGTTTCTTTTCACTTGCAATAGACTTGTGGTGCAAAAAAGCACTTTGCTTTCTTCAAATGTTTCTTTTCACTCGCAATAGGAAAATTTGTGGTGCAAAATAGCACTTTGCTTTCTTCAAATGTTTCTTTTCACTTGCAATAGGAAAATTATATAGGAAAATAAATTTAAATAAAGAACTTTGAAGTTTAAACATTTTAGTTAAAACAATAGAATAGCTCGTGATTGTTTTGAACGCAACGTATAGGACCCGCGACACGGCGCGAAGCGGTAAAAATATTTGTGGCGGCCTTAACAGTGTCGATCGGAAAATTTATTCGAGTTACTTTGTAAATAACTAAAAGAACAATAGTACAAAAGCAACAATCGACGGCTTTAACAGTGATCGATTACAAGATTCTATACAAGTGCAAGTTCTTTACAAACTACGTACATCCAAACGAAAGTGTTGACACCGCAGGCAAAGAGCGTGGTGCGGCTTGGGTATCCTCTCGATACGCTGATGAACACAAGGAGGTAGCTGCCCTTATAATTGCTGTTGGACTTTTTCATACTGAATTGGATATTACATTATTACGAATCCGAAATGTTAAGGTAATTTTCGATTTCTTGAATAACTTTTGCTGAAATAATATACCTATAAAAAATTGTTAAGTAGAAAAACATACAAAAACCATTATGTACAATAAAATGTAATATAATTTTTTTTATAACATTATTTAAAAATTTATAATTGTTAAATTTAATTATTTATTTATTTCATATAATTGAAATGTTATACAATTTTCAATTTCTTGAATAATTTTTTTTGCTGAAATAATATGCATATAAAGAATTGTCGAGTAGAAAAACATACGAAAACCATTACGTACAATAATATAATATAATTTTTTTTTTTATAACATTATTTAAAAATTTATTATTGTTAAATTTAATTACTTATTTATTCTATATAATTAAAATTTTTATATATCGTTCAAAAAAAAAAAACAAGAATTTTATTTGTTGCCTATTATTACCTATTACATCGCAACGGGGGAACCTACGTTGGTTGAACGCTTGGGTCTCAGCGAATATAAATTTCTTGTAAGACCTTGGACTGGGCTGAGAACTACCCCGGATACAAAAAATTAGGTTCATTACAGCCAGTCTCCTTTTGTATATTACAGAGAATTATTTTTGACACAGTCGACTTGATACCATCTGTCGTATCTTATGGCGTTTTCGATTGGTAAATCTGCATTCAATCTAGATTTAGTCTGGATCTGTCATATTTTGTTGCCCAATCGAACATTTTTAGTGCAATCTAACATTTTTGAAGTAGCGTTAGTAAGCTTTTGACAAGTCACATACATTGCGTGTCATTACAAATAACAAGTCGTTAGAAATGGATGACGAAATTGAATACATTATTGATGCTTTTGGAAAATAAATTAAAATATATAATATAATTGCTGCCATCATACAAATTTAATATAATTTTTAGATGATGCTAAAAATATCTTCAGTCAAGCTCAGTCGCCTCGGTAATGGCTAGAAGAAAATACAAAGTATATGCTAGACCTATTGTAGTATGCATACATTTACATATATAAAGCAACTTCAATAAATATACTTTGTTGCTAAATAGTCTAAAAAGACTATATAATTTACTTTGTAATGCACAGCTACATGAATTATGCCTGGCCAGCACATTCCTGTTGCTTAAGCACACATGAAGCAGCAATGCTTTCATGTTATTTAAAACCACGCTATGTGCGATAAGATATTATGTATGCATGCTTTACCATTCCCTTAGATACATAATAAGTGCTAACGTAAGCTATTTTTGTATGTTAAGTTTAGCTCTAAGCTTATGAAGCAGAGCATAAGTACACATTCAATTTTAGACAAGCATACCGAGTGAATGCTATAATTAATAAACGCTTTTTACCATAAAACAACAAATATTATTTTATTTTAAAAATGAGTTGCAGTTCACACCACATGCCGACCGTGACAAATTAAACTAATTAATTTAGTGAGTTAATTAACAATTAATTTTGGTGCCCAAAATTTTATGCAAAATAAAAACAATTTATAAAACAAAAAAAAAAAAAAAGTTTGTTAAAATACATGTATAAATGTCAAATAAAGGACAAGTAAAAAACGATAAAACGTTAAATGCAACAAGTGTGAAGTGCAGCAATAATAATAATTAATTGAATGGCTAATCAAGGACCTAAAAAATTAACGTTAGAAGAATACCTAAGAAGACAACAAATAAAAAAAGATCAATTATTAACACAAATACCACCGTCAGAAATTAAGAAGCCAAAAAGGAGAGGCGGACAACATGCAACGTTAACCAGGTAGTTAGCCCACTTGAGAAGTCTTTTAGAAAGAAACCCTCCACCATCGTGGGAAGCAGCTACAAAAATTCAAGCAGAGTACGATCGCCTTAAGGAAAGGCGCAACCTACAACAAAAAAAAGAACAACCAACAGAAATCAACAGCAGCAGTTATAAATAAAAATTATAAACACTGCAAATACATTTGTAATAAAGAGTGCACTCCTTCGAAGTGAACCATTAACTAGAATACAAATGGCGGTAAACGCTGGTATAAAACCTATAGGTAGTGATTGATGTACTTAAATGAATTATCAAATGAATATGTAAAATATTTTAATTCAAAGTTAAAACATAAATAAAAATATAAATTATGTTATATGAAATGTTATATTATGTTATATTCATATAATAGTTATAAATATAATTATACAGTACTATCTAGTAATGTATTTTATATTAGTATTCATATACAGTTTCATAATTTCTTTATATATCTGGTCTCTGCGACACCAGTAATTTTGTAACTTTGTAACTAATTTTATAATATTTTTTTTTGATTTGTAGACTATAAAATTTATACAAGCATGGGAGGAACCAGCTCAAAGCTAGTGGTTAAAAACCCCAATGCAAATGTTGTAAACGACGTAAAAATCGAGGAAAATTTAAATGAGGAAATTCTAAATGAATTAAAGTATTTATTATTAATATTAACAATACTTACCCTTTTAAATAGTACTCTTAAAGTATACAAGATGCATAAAAATACATTATAGAAAAAATATTTAACAAGAGCTGCATCAGTAGATAATATTGTGTAATATTCTAAAACAAACATATATAAACACATATAAATATAAATGGAATGGACTAAAGTCCTATTAAAATTCAATGAATGTAAGCAAAATTTTGGAAAGTCTTACAGAGCAATAAATAGAAACATTTGTAAAGCATTTTGATATTCTAATTACAAACTTTAAATTTGCCAAAAACACTATAAGAGAAAATAGTAAAAATTTAACAAGGAAGCAACGAATAGAAGCTTTCAAATTAATTAAAGGCTATAAGTTGAATAAAATAACAACTCTGAAGGGTTTAAAATTAGTCCATGAATTTAGTTCAGAAAGTGACAAGAACTCGACAGACGACAATAGAACCAAAATGCCTCAAACCCCTGTAGATTTTTTTAATATTGCTTCTAAACTCCTCCCCGAATTTGACGGAAGCCATGAAAACCTTCAAAGTTTTCTGTCAGCATTGACATTAGTAGATACCATTTGTGATGGCAATAATGCAATTGCTATAAATTTAGTTAAAACTAAATTAAAGGGTAATGCCATAAATCTACTAAGAGGAACAGAACAAAATATACAGCAGGTTATAGAGTCATTATCAAGCAATGTAAAAGGAGACTCAGTTGACCTATTAACTGCAAAGTTAATGAATGTCAAACAGTCCCAAAAAACAGCCAACAGTTATGTTTAAGAAGTGGAAGAGCTTACAAAAAGCCTCCAATCAGCATATATAGCAGATGGTTTACCATCGACCATAGCTGAGCAATATTCCACTAAAACGGCTGTTAAGGCTATAACAGCTAATGCTAATAATGACAAAGTTAAATTGATCATGCGTGCATGTCAATTTTGTACAATGAATGATGTAATATCAAAATTAGAATCAAA
>NC_051846.1:124398735-124432918 GCF_002237135.1 Teleopsis dalmanni | reverse complement strand
TTACCTGTTGATTGTATATACTTTCGCTTTTATTGTTTTTGGTTAATTTGTAACCATAATGTGCGCGTGTGAATACTTTTTCTAACCAGCTATATAGCTAACGTGTGCTAACCATTATAATATATCGTACATCTATATATA
The DNA here is from genome assembly GCF_002237135.1 of Teleopsis dalmanni. Classification (NCBI taxonomy): domain Eukaryota; kingdom Metazoa; phylum Arthropoda; class Insecta; order Diptera; family Diopsidae; genus Teleopsis; species Teleopsis dalmanni. The sequence continues at coordinate 124,432,777 of NC_051846.1, read as the reverse complement.
TATTACATACATATGTACTATCGTACGTATATACTCTTGTGCAATTGGTGGTTCTCGGTTTAGGTCCGCTAACCTCAAAATAGAATCTCGTGTCCGCATCAAGGTCGTGCTCGACAGTTAAAATAACAACAACAAGCTATCTTTACTTGTTGATTGTACATACTTTCGCTTTTATTGTATTTGGTTAATTTGTAACCATAATGTGCTCGTGTGAGTATTGCTCCTAAACGGTTATATATCTAAAGTGTGCTAACTTTAATAATATCGTACATCTGTACATATATACTATATACTATCGTACGTGTGTACTATTGTGCATTCTATGGTTCTCGGCTTCGGTTCCGCTAAGCGCCAAATAGAACCTCGTGGCTGCATCAAGGTCGCGTTCAACAATTACAACAACAACAACAAGATAACTTTACTTGTTGATTACTGGTTATTATTTGCTTCCAATCAGTTAGTGTGCGGGTTCGTCAACGTCGCGTCTGACAACAACCACCGTAAGAACAGTTCAATTTCGTAAAGTTCGCTGCTGCTATTGTGAGTTTTCGACTTCGTCAAATCCTTTGCTGTTCCTAGGTATCTACAACTGTTCCAATGGCAACGGCAGAGCCACCCACTACGGCAGAACTGTCAGAACTAAAACAACAGCGAGCCTCGACGAAAGCGAGCATTTCAAGGATCAAGACGTTCGTCAAAGGAAAGAGTAATTCGCTCTCACAACCAGAACTGAAATGTCGACTAGGTATTTTAGAATCATATTTTAAACAAATCTTAGCTTTTCAGACGTTGATCGAGAAATTAGATGCAACTGACTCAGCTAGAGATGAATTAGAAGACCTATACGTTTCCACCAAAGTATTAATCATGTCTCAACTGCAGGAAGAGGCCCACAATGCATCAGTGCTAGACGTAACAGCAATGATGCCCACCTCAAGTAAAAAATTACCACTGTTAAAATTAAATACATTCAGTGGTAAGTACTCGGATTATAACAATTTTATTAATTCGTTTCTCCAAATCATAGATCGCGAAATATACCTCACAAATATTGAAAAATTTAATCACTTGCTGAACTGCCTTACTGGTCAAGCTCTAGAGACAGTACAGGCATTTCCTATTTCGAATGAAAACTATCCAAAGGCTCTGGATAGGCTTAAATCGCGCTATTCCAATAATAGCCTAATCTTCGCCGAAAATATCGCGACACTATTTGATCTACCAGCAGTATCGGGTCAGTCAAGCCAACAACTCCGTAGTCTGGTAAACAATGCATCCGCTTTGTATGGTTCACTCTGTTCGCTAGGTACAGAGAAACAAATATGTGAGGCTCTACTTATCTCGCTAATCATGCAAAAAACGGACGCAATTACACGTAGGAAATGGAATGAATCGCGTAACTTTGACACATTACCCAGTTGGGAAGATTGCTCAAAATTGTTGGATAGACACTGCCAGTTTCTCGAATCACTTGACAGTGGAAACGGCAATCAGTCATCATCACAACGTAAACCTAATAGTCTTAACTCCAAGACTAACAGACGCTCAAAACAATACGCATTTGTTGCATCTACATCTAGCAATTCTTGCTCATTTTGTTCTAGCAATGAACACCTAATACAGAATTGTCATCGTTTTAAGGCACTGGAGGTGGTTCAAAGGTTTGAAAAGGTGAAGAGCCTAAAACTCTGCATAAACTGCTTATCGCCACGCCATCATGTGGTTAATTGCACATCAACGTTTAAATGTAAGGTTTGCGCAAAGCCACATCACACTCTCTTGCATCATTCGCAATTGCCAACGAATATTAAGAGCGCGGGATCATCACGACGCACAGAACACGCTGCTATGCCCAACGACAACGTTGCCAGCCATTCCCATCTTAATATGTCATCGGCCGAGCAAATAATTCTAGCCACTGCATTGGTTTTAGTGAAGGATTCATCGGGAAGTTATCAAGTGGGTAGAGCCTTACTTGATTCATGCTCTCAGGTCAACTTCATAACGGAGGAGTTTTCAAAGAAGCTTAGTTTAGCAAAACATAAACATCGGTTGCATGTTTCCAGTATTGGTAGTTCGTTGACCAACATTAAGTATCAGACGTTCACATCAATCAAATCTCGTCATTCAAATTTTGAACTTGCTTTAAACTTTGGTATTACGAATCACATCGCATATCAACCAAGTTCTGAAATCGATATATCGTCGTGGAAGGTTCCACCAAATACACCTCTCGCCGATGAGCAATTCTTTAAATCCAAGCGCGTTGATCTTTTGCTTGGAGCTGAAAGTTTCTTTGATATTTTGTCTGTCGGTCAAATCAAACTAGGTGAAAATCTTCCAGTACTTCAAAAAACACTATTAGGATGGATTGTATCTGGCAAGTACAAGGGTCAGCCATTTGCATCACCAGCAGCAAAATGCCTATTATCAGTTGAAGATACAGTCTCCGATCAATTAGAAATGATGTGGAAGATAGAGGAAGTGCAACCGGCTTCAAAGTCATGGTCACCAGCACATGTTGCGTGTGAGTCATTATATCGTGAAACGGTCCACCAAAATGCGATGGGAAGAATTGTCGTTCGGTTACCATTCAAAGATTCGCCAGATTGTCTTGGTTTGACACACAATATCGCCTTACGCCGTTTTTGTTCTGTAGAACGGCGATTGTCATCTAATCGTGCACTGAAGCAAGACTATCAAGAATTCATGAAACAATATCGAGAGCTCGGACACATGACGCGTGTTGAGACTCCGAAAACCAACGAACCACATTATTATATCCCTCATCACTGTGTTTTAAAACCGTCGAGCACTTCGACCAAGCTGAGGGTGGTTTTTGATGCGTCATGTCCAACAACTTCGCAACGTTCATTAAATGATATGCTACTGGTCGGCCCGACAATTCAGCCGGAGTTATATTTGTTGCTACTTCAATTTCGTTTGCACCGATATGCCTTGACGGCTGACATTGTTAAGATGTACCGACAGATACTGATAGATGAACCAGATCGAAAATTCCAATATATTTTTTGGCGAGATACGGAGTCCGATCCTGTTAGTACTTACGAGTTGAATACAGTCACTTATGGTACTGCATCAGCACCTTTTCTAGCAACCAGGAGTTTGCAGTATTTGGCGGACAAATTTGAAACACAATACCCAATAGGCGCTGCACTCATTAAATCATCGTTCTTTGTCGACGACTTCTTAGGTGGAGCAGATTCCATTGATCAACTCACCAATATCAGACATCAGTTAACGGCCATTCTACAGAAGGGTTGCTTCGATCTTGACAAATGGCATTCAAACCATCATGACTTCATCAGCGATACTACAACAAAGAGTTTGAATCTTGATACAGATACAGTCACCAGCGCCCTAGGCATCAAGTGGCACCAAATGCAAGATGTTTTCCTATTTTCGTTCAATGCGCAACCAGGTCAAATTGTAACAAAACGCACCATTTTATCCCTTGCGTCTTCATTATTCGACCCGCTTGGATTACTAGCACCGATCATACTCGTAGCCAAAATTATGATGCAAGAATTGTGGCTTTTGCGTGTGGACTGGGACGAGTCAGTCCCTCAAAATCTTCACTCAGCTTGGAAAACATTTATTCAAGATCTTACAACGCTTTCATCGGTTAAGGTGCCGAGATACTGCCTATTCATAAACTATCAACAGGTTGATGTACACGGTTTCTGTGACGCTTCAATACGCGCATATGGTTGCTGTATATTTCTCCGATCACAAAACACATCAGGTAAGGTGACGGTCAGGCTATTCACTGCAAAATCCCGTGTGGCACCTATAAAGCGGAAGTCGCTACCTAAACTAGAACTCTGTGGTGCCTTACTTCTTGCCAAACTGTATCAGAAGGTCCAACCAATATTTGCGCAATTTAAGGGTGAAACGTTTTTTTGGACTGATTCACAGATTGTATTACATTGGTTGAAGCAGCACTCATCAACCCTGTCTGCATTCGTTGGCAATCGAGTAGCGGAAATTCAAGATATTACCGCAAATGGGCAATGGAGACACGTTCCTACCCAATCCAACCCGGCAGATGTTGTGTCGCGCGGCTGTAACATCCGCCAATTATCAGAGTCTTGTTGGTTTACGGGGCCGGAATTTTTGTTACTCGCTGATAAATACTGGCCGCATTTGAAATGTCACAACCTGGATATGGAAGAAGTCAATAAAGAGACGCGAAAGGTTGTATTCGTTAACACAAATGAAGACAACTACGTATTACAGGTATTGTCAAGATATAGTTCATACACTAAGATGCTACGAGTAATAGCGCAGGTACAGCGTTTTTATCATGTAACCAAGAATAAATTGAAGAACGGAGAATGTACCCTCCAACCTATTCAGCTACAAAAGACATTGCACTGTATTATTTGGGTCATCCAACAGCAATTCTTCGAAATTGATATACAACGCCTACAACGAGGGAACCCAGCCGAAGGTACATTAAAGCATCTAAATCCCTTCCTGGACAATGTATTCGGTTATCAATTACTAAAGGTGGGAGGTCGCCTCGAGCTGAGTGACATCTCAGTAGGCCAACGTCACCCTATTTTGTTGCCGAAGGGCTGTTATTTTGTGGAACTTTATGTTCGGCATATACACTTGTGCAACTATCATGCAGGCGCAAAAGCACTAATTGCCCTTACTCGACTAAACTTCTGGATAATTAATATTCGAGAAATTGCACGCCGAGTCGTGCACTCGTGTATTCACTGCGTGCGTTATAAACCCAAACTACTCAATCAAATGATGGGTAATCTCCCAATCGAACGCCTCACTCCAAGCCGTCCATTCGCGCGTACTGCGGTAGATTTTTGCGGTCCGATATTAACGTATCTCCGAATTCGGGGACGGGTTCCATATAAGACCTATATAGCCGTGTTCGTTTGTTTGTCTACAAAGGCAGCTCATCTAGAAGCCGTGTCAGACTTATCTACGGAGGCATTTATTGCAGCACTGAAAAGGTTAATCGGTAGACGAGGGTTACCATCAGACATCTATTGCGATAACGCCACAAACTTCGTTGGGGCTAACAACAAACTAGCAGAGTTAAAAAGGATGTTTTTCGAGAAGTCTAATCAAGTGATGCTGCACACCTTTTGCAGCAACCAATTCATAAATTTCAATTTTATACCGCCCCGAGCACCTCACTTTGGAGGTCTATGGGAAGCGGCTGTAAAAGGTGCGAAAGGCCATCTGTATCGAACACTATCAAATACTCGATTCACCTTTGAGGAGCTTGGAACAGCACTGATTGAAATCGAAGCCATCTTAAATTCGCGACCAATCACACCTCATTCTTGTGACCCGAGCGATTACGAAGCGCTAACGCCGGCACATTTTCTTATCGGTGGGCCGCTTAAAACTTTATCTGAACCAAGTCCTCAGTATGAAGCTGCTTCATTAATTGATAAATGGTCTCGTATAACCGCAGTCAAACATCACTTCTGGCGCAGATGGTCTAGAGACTATCTGAATGAGCTGCAGATACGCACCAAATGGACAGAAGAACAATCTAACATCACCGAGGGGGCTCTGGTTCTAATCCATGAAGACAATATGCCTCCACTACGCTGGTTGATGGGCCGAATCGTGCATTGCATCAGGGGTCCAGATAATTTGGTTCGTGTTGTTGATGTGCAAACCCCAAAAGGAGTAATACGCCGTCCAATCCACAAACTCGCACTATTACCAATTGAAAATCCTTTCAAGGGGGGCGGGATGTTAGAGCGGTTAAAGTCAAATTGTTAATATTGTAGGATTCTGTAGAATTATTAATTGATGTGTTATATGATTTATATATTATAATTTATTATATTTTAATCTATTGTAAATCATATTGTATAATTAAATTATTATAATTAATATATTATATAATTCATATATATATATAATATTTTATATGGTTAATATATGGTTAATTAATTTATCTAACTAACCCTGTATAAGATGTAATCAAACCAACGGTTCTAAGTCTTGTTTTATTGCCTTTTGTTTTTTGCGCTCGAGATGAGCAAATTTTATTGTTATATTTTTTGGCTGCAAGTAAACTCCGTTGGTTTGATTCTGTCTCTTGTTTTTCGATCGCGAACGTGTCAACACACGGGTACACATAAAAAAGTGATTAAACAATCAATAACCGAAATTGTATAAATTCAATTGTATAAATTAAATGAAATCAAAACTCAATTATAAAAACGTTTATAATTTACATTGTGTTAAAGAAATTGAAATAAAGATCATAAAACCCAATTATAAAAACGCTTATAATTTACAACAAATCTATCTCCGTTTATTTTAAAATTTCACCTTTGATTAACTGCATCTTTAACTGTTCTTCCTTTGTTTTTTTTAAATTCAATTTCAAGATTAACTTTTGTTTTAAAATTTAAGATTAACTTTATTTTTATTAATTTCACTTTTCTTAACTCATTCTTAATTCATTGTTGTGTTTTCTTAATTCTAACTTTTATCCGCTGCACATCTTTTCACTCGTTTAATATTTAGTTAATTTCCTTTACTTATAAAATAACTTTTCTAAAATCCATTAAAAACTGATCTAACAGTTTTTCTTATCGAATCAACGATAGATTCACTTATAGAATTCTGTCACAGAATACTTTATAGGATCATTTAAACTTAAGATTACCTTTTTTTAGACTAACCTAATTAATAAAACAGACTCTATATATATAGAGCTCTTTCACCTACGCTTAGAAATTCTAAGCTAAGCGTAGGTTTTTCTCACAACAGTTTGATAAGTTACTTGATATGAAAACAATTAACTCATCATCAGTGACAAGCTTTAAAACTTCGCATGATACAGCTAAGCAATGCATTCAGATGATGGAATTTAACTCAGATAACGATATTGAATCTAATTGTGACAAATTATTTGCGCACATTATTTTGAGAAAATTAAATAAGTACCTTCCTTATAAGTACAATTATACGAACAGCACGTTAAAAATCCAAGGCAGATACAGATAGTAAAGGATGTATTTGAATTTTTAGAACAAAAATTCCAAACTCTTGAAGCTCAAAATAGGTTGAAAGCCACAAGAATAGATTCAATTACTCCAACATACGTTTCAAAAACTCAAAACACTTCCATTCATCGAGATTCAATAATATAAATAAAGTTAAAGGAGAATTTTTGGTGATATCACATCTAATAAAATTATTGCCAGAAGGACCAATAGAAGTTGAAGACGCTGTTTGGGATACTTATAAGTTGGCGGATCCTGAATTTAATAAAAGCGACCGTATTGATTTTATAATACGAAGCGATGTTTATCCAAAAATAATAAAAAAAGGTATTAAAAAATATAACGATGTAGTCGGAAAGGGAACTATATTTGGGTGGATAATATCTGGTCAGTTACCAACAAATATTATAAAAAATCAAGCAATATCAGCTTTAAATTTAGAACGATTTTGGGAAATAGACGATGAAAGCAACACTAGAAGATAAAAAATGTCAAGAACTATATAAAACAACTACAACAAAAAATACAGACGGTAGATACATTGTGCAAATTCCATTTAAAGAAGAATTGTTTTTAGGGAATTCTAGAAAACAAGCAGTAGCTAGACTAATTAGCCTAGAGAAGAAAATGAAGAAAGAAATTAAGTTAGAATACATAGAGTTTATGCGAGAATACGAACGTTTAGATCATATGGTTAAAGCAGAAAATCAAAATAAAGGTTTTTACTATATGCCACATCAGGCTGTTTTTAGGGAAGCAAGTTCAACATCGAAACTACGTGTAGTTTTTGATGCTTCCGCTAAAACAACTAATGGAAATAGTCTTAATAATATTATGATGACCGGACCGCGATTACAAAAAGATATATTTGACATAATAATAAAATGGAGATTATGGAAATTCGTGGTGACAGCTGATGTGAAAAAAATGTTTATACAAATAAAATTGCAGAAGAGCATCAAGATTATTAACGCACACTCTGGAGAGAAAATCCAACAGACACAATTGAGGAATTTAAACTAACCACAGTCACTTATGGAACTGCTTCGGCTCCATTTTTAGGAGTTCGCACATTACAAGAAGTTGCTGAAGACTATAATGGAGACATTGTTATTAAAAATACAATTAAAGATGATTTTTATATGGATGATCTATTGCCTGGCGCTAATACAAAATTAGATTGTACAATTGTGATCAACACAATTTTCAAATGTTTAAGCAGCGCTGGATTTAAATTACTGAAATGGATATCCAATAATCAATCAATCTTGAAAAATCTTCCTATTGACGCCGAAAATAAAATGCTATGCATAGAGGAAAACAATTCAATAAAATCACTAGGATTAAAATGGAATCCAAAAAACGATGAATTCCAATTCTCAATAAATATATTATCAAATGAGAAAATAACTTAAAGAATGGTATTGTCAATATACGCAAAAAATTTTGACCCTTTAGGTTGGTTAACATTAATAATAATTATCGCAAAATTATTTATTCAAAAACTTTGGCAATTAAAATATGATTGGGATGAAAACTTAATTGAGCATATTCATAAAGAATTCGAAGAATATAATAAAAATATACAAACAGTGGAACAAATTCGAATTCCAAGATGGATGGGAGTCTTGAGTTCAGGTAATTGGGAGTTACATGGATTCTCGGATGCATCTGAAGCCGCTTATGCAGCGGTAATATACATCAAAATCGGTTTACATATAAACCTATTAACTGCAAAGAGCAAAGTTGCACCAATAAAAAACAAGAAGACTATTCCCAAGCTAGAACTATGTGGAGCTCATTTATTAGCAAAACTAAAGAGTAAAATAATTAAAATTTTAAATACAAATCCAAAAACTTATTGTTAGAGCGATTCTGCAATCACGTTATGGTGAGTAAAAGAATCGAAAAACAAAAAGAAATTTGTAAGGACTCGAGCAACAAAAATTAAAAACTTAATTCCAGAAACTGAATGGCGTCATATAAGATCAAAAGATAATCCATCTGATGTAGCATCTAGAGGAATCTGTGCAAACAAATTAAAAGATTACATGCTATGGTGGCGTGGGCCTGCTTGGTTAGTAAAACCAATGGAAGAATGGCCAAATGATGAAAAATTATATGGAATGTCAACAATTATCATTCCATTTCCATTAGAGAAAATCAAAAATATCGAAACTAGAAAGAACTATCGCATACGTTTTACGATTTATTAACTGTTTAAAAAATAAATCAAAAAATTTAAATCATTTATCAAAGGAAGAACTAGATAAAGCAAGAAATAAAATAATTCGTCAGCACCAACTTACACATTTTTCTTCAGAAATATCAACACTACATAGTGGGCAATCCGCGATGGAAGCACATATAAAACGACGATTTTGGATATTAGGGATGAAAAAAACCATAAAAAAGATATGCCACAAGTGTATAAGATGCAATCGATTCAATCAAAATTTCGCTAAAAAACAATAGAATATATACCCTGTTACAGAATAAATATATCCCATCCATTCGAACACACAGGTATCGATTATGCAATACCCATATACATATGGTGTTCTAAAGGTCGCGGTCAAAAATCATTCAAAGGTTACATCGCAGTATTTGTATGCATGTGCACGAAGCAAATTCATTTAGAAGCAGTAAGCGATTTATCATCAGAAGCATTCATAGCTGCATTAAAAAGATTCTTTTCAAGGCGTGGGAGGAGTGCACATTTATATTCAGATAATGGCACTAATTTTATTGGCACATTAAAAAAATGAGACAAAGAGTTTGGAAATGCGATCAAAAATAATACATAGAGGGTACCAATTCTTGCAGCAGAAAAAATAGAATGGCATTTTATTCCGCCGGCAAGTCCGCACTTTGACGGTGTATGGGAAGTTGCTGTAAAATCCATAAAGTATCATTTGAAGAGCGTAATAGATGAAACAAAACTAACATTTGAAGAGATGACTACACTTCTAAATCAAATTGAAGCAGTACTCAATTCACGACCACTCTGCTATATAAGTAGCGATATTGATAGTATTGATGTTCTAACACCTGGACATTTCTTAATAGGCCGTCCAATATTAGACGAACCAGAAGCTGAAGTCAAAAATAATATAAGTTTAACAGACCGTTGGAAACTTCTACAAAAAATTAAAACAGATTTTTGGAATAAATGGAAAGAGGAATATGTCATGTCTCTACAAAAACGAAACAATTGGTTTAGAGAAAAGCCGAACTTAGCACAGGGGCAAGTAATTAACATTAAAGACGAAAATATCGCTCCTACTAGATGGCCATTAGGAAAAATTATGTAAAGGCAACGATAGAAAAGTACGGGTAGTAGAGCTTAAAACAAAAAATGGGAAATTAAAAAGTTCAATTCATAAACTTTACTCCTTGATGGATTTTGACACAATCTATGATAAGAAGCAAGCAAAAACAGACGAATCAAATGAAAAATTAAGAACCTCAAACTTAGCATGGACCACCTTGTATTTTTTAATGTTATGTGTTTTACCAACAGTAACAGCAGGGGTAAAATCATTAGTTGCGTCAGTACATGAAGTAAATAATAAGACAACGTTATATTTGGACATGATTGGAGAAGTCACTTCAGAAACATCAGCTTGGAATCTAATAATATATTATGATATGCAACCATACTTTGATATGGCTAGAAACACAGAGGATATACTTAGCAAAGCTTATAATATATGTCCCAAAATTATCAGACATAAACGATGGTAATAAATTATTTATATGGTCGGTGAAAGAAAGAAGAAAAAGAGCACCGTTAACATTCATTGGTTCATTTTATCACCTTCTATTCGGAATGAAGAATGAAGATGACCGAAAGGCGCTCATAGAAGACATGAATAATCTACTAGAGAATCAACACAACTTAAAACAGATGACTGAAAAACAAACATGGATAGTAGAACCAACAATAAATATATTAAAACGCACATCTGAAGAAATTCAGCTACAATACAATGAAATTCATAAACGAGTTGAATCCATTAACACTGCTTTGAACGAAACTTGTCTGGTCTATAGGGAATCAATAAACTTTTTTATGGTAGCAAAACAGTTATCAGATATGATAGACGAATGTTCTCAAATTCAATTTGAAGTTATTGAACTCTTAATGGACGTTAACCATAGAAAATTAAATCCAGCGCTTATAAAATCATCACCAGGGACCGTAACAGTTATCATAAAAAAAATAAAAATCATCTTATAACTGTTATCATTTGCATTTTAAAATAAAAATCAAAAAATAATAATTAAATTTGTGATTTTTATTATATTCATCAAAAATAATTATTATTATATGAATTTTATTTTTTCGCGCAGAAATAACTCTTAAAATTTGCTTCTTATTTTAAAACTCACAAATAACTGGTATACTTGCGTTATATAATATAAAAATCAAGAGTATCGCGCAAATTCTGCGCGATATTTTTAAAATGAAAATATAAAATGCAATTTTCATACAAGGTAGTTGTTTTTGTAATTCCATAGAAAATGTTTTAAAAGGTTGGTACAGGTAAAGATTTAGTTCAGTTTTTAGACAAGAATCTGCCCACATTAGATGCTCAAATTCAATGGAAGAAATAATAACTCTATCAGGTCAAGGCATTCTATCACTAACAGAAGGATGTATGGCACGTATAAGATACATAAATAAATAAGCATCTAAACGATATAAAGAGTAGCGCAGTGAAGCTAAAAGATTTGCATTTTCATCACGTATCTGGGCACGCAGCACATGGGTTAACTTCAATAGTGATAATAGCAATAATAATTTACCTAGTTCGAGCAGCAGTAAGAAGAAGACAGCTACTAGCTATTGCAATTTCTACCCGCCGGCAGAATGTTCAGGAGTGAACATAGACTATGTTATAAGTTAATAAAAATTGTACGAAATTTAAAAATATACTAAGATGCATATATATCACAATGTTAATACAATCTTATTATATTTTATATTATCTTTTAAAATTATATTATATTCAATTCAATCTTTTGTAACTATGTCAGATTATATTTTATGATGCATTAAAATAATTATTTTGCAGAATTCACGACTCTGCATTTTTAAAGGGGCTGGCAGTATGTTTAAGAGTGAACATGGTTTTAATTTTATACATATATACCATAATGTTACTGTTAATGGTATATAATCTTATTATACTTTATATTATCTTTTAAGATTATACTATATTTAATTCGATCTTTTGTAACTATCTCCGATTATTTAATGATACATGACTCTGCATTAAAGAGTTCTGGCAGAATGTTCAATAATGAATATGCTTTATCTGTTATTGTTTGAATAAAGAAAAATAGAACCACAAAATACTTTTCCAAAACAACAAAAGTAAAAATAAGCAACCCAAAAACTGTAATCATATTGATAATTGAACCAAAGTAAATAATAGGTTCACCACTTTGCTTACATGAAACTTAAATAAGTATATCAAATTAATTTTTATCATTATTGTAACAAATGGCATCAAGGCGTCTCTGCATGGAATTGTAAAATATCTCGAGATAAATATAGATAGATTTATTTTTCAGTTTATTCTAAACAAAAAACCGCATCTAATCGTTATATACATACGGATAAGCATATAATACCAAAATAGCATATGAGCATGTGCAGCACTAAAACCTTTTTTAACATTGAATGTAAAATGTCTTTTATCACTAATGTAAATTGTAAAACAAGAAAATACAGTCCACTAAAAATACAGATACAATATTGTTAATGATAACATTAAATACATGCTGAGTAAGATTATTTTATCCCTTAATTTCTAAGATAATTTCAAGACAAAAATTGTGTATAAACCGTAGTAATTTAAGAAATAAATCAGTCTCAAACGAATACTCAATCTTTTAACTTAACACTAGTAGTTTTAAAGCATCCAGAGAGCGAGTAATGTTCTTGTTTTGTAGTATGCTTCTGGTTGCAAAATATTAAAGCTTCTGTTGATAAATAAATCTCTTAAACCACGAAAACACTAAGCAGCTTCCAGTTTATTTGATGGCCAATAAAAAAGCATGGATGACGACAGATCTGTTTAAAAATTAGTTCAATAACTGCTTTGTTCGTGAAGTCCTTCGCTTACATATATAGAACACAAGGGTTTGGAAATTAAAATACTTTTGCTTCTTGATAATGCACCCAGTCACCCGTTACTAGATCATCCAAATATACAAGTGCTGTTTTTGGCGCCTAATACCACCTCGCTAATTCAGCCACTCGATCAGGGTATTATACCGACATTTAAAATGTACTACATAAAGCAAGCGTTTAAATATATCTTAGATTCAGTAGAAGAAAAAAATTTGTGTGGTGGAAGCATGGATAAAGTTTACCATTATGGATTATATTACACATGCTATTCTTGCCATCAAACAGTTGCGCCAATCGACTTTAAATGACTGTTGGAAAAAAATTTTGCCATCATGCACCAAAAGTGAAAGCTGTATAGAACAAAAACCAGCTGCGTGTTCTGAAATTATAATTCTATCAAATGCAATTGGTGGCGAAGGTTTTAGCAATATACAAATGTCTGATATAAGTGAATTGATGCGAGAAACTTCTTTACATAAAGATGATTTAATTGAATTTATGACAGTTGGTGACAGTAAAAAACTCGATTATAATGAAGTAAAAGGTGAAGATCAGGAATTAACAGCTGATATAATTCACGAGGGCTTGAAACTTGCAAAAAGTATGGAGCAACATTTCCTAACTTATGATCCTGGCATGGAGCGTGCATTACAATTTACACGCAATCTTAACTGTTGTATAGCTGGATATGAAGAATTGTATAAACAACTTTAAAAATCTATAAAAAAGCAGCTAATAACAGATTTCTTAACAACTAAGAAAAAAGCAGTTACTATTAATACTGATGATAGCATTTTTAAGCCTGTTCGTAATAAACGTGAACACTTGTATCAAATAGCGATTAGTAATTGTCAATTTGACATTAAAGTTTGAAACAATATATTTTACTTTTGTAACAAAATAAATTTTTTTATTAATTAATAAGGTTTTATTTTATAAATTTTTTTACACGATTTTATCGAAAAATATTTCGAATGTTTTCATCTAACACGATTTTTTTAAGTTGTGGAACATATCCCCATATTTACCGTATAGCACATGTATTCTTTTACACGATTTTTTTTAAACAGTTTTCTAATGACCGCATCTACCATGTTAAAAGAGAGTTGGATGTCCAACTGTAGCAAAATAAAACTTCACCGAAAAAGGTAGGTGTGAATATCTGCTGCAGTTGTCTAGGTAATTCGGCTAATTATTAAACGGTTTAATTATGTTAAAATTCATCATTTAAAAACAGAAATGATGCGGAACTAATTTAAAATAGTTATATTTTATGTATAATTTAATATACATTTATTTTAGAAATAAAAAGGAAAAATTTTTGTATACCATAGACAGAGCTGTGCAAAATCAATTAAATTACAAATTAAATTACAATTACAGAGTAATTATAATTGATAATTGAATTTCCAGATTATATGTGTAATTTAATTGAAAACCTCAATTACTAATTACAGTATAATCTTAATTTGTAATTTAGTTTCTGAATTGCAGTCATAATTGAAATTGAAAAACCAAATTTCAAATTACGTGTAATTTGCAAAAATAATCTAGAGAAGAAGAAGCATTGAAACTTTTGAAAGATGATAAACGAATCGAAACTATGGTTGGATTTTGGGTTGTAAGTGGCCCGCATTTTGTTTGCGCCTTCATTCATAGTATTTTGTTGGGTTGCTTGTTTTTGTTTTTTACATTTGGTGTGTAGAAGTGTTCCATTAGAACTTCAAAGCAGATCAAGAGGCAGAAAAATTTTTTCTTTTGTACGCAAATCGAAATATGAATATGTTGCATTGTTGCTTTTTTTCATGAAGTTGTCAATTTAATATTGCTGTTTTTTTTTTGTATTTCTGTCTTGTGCAGTGATCGAAAATATGTATTTAGAAATGTGTATACTTGTTTCATTTGTTCGGTTGCGTGTGTACTTTTCTATGCTTTTGCTCTATAATATTTGTTTGTTTTGCTTGTATGTTTTTTTGTTTTGGATTGTAGTTTTTTTTTATGAAATTTAGGAAGGTGTCTATTTCGCATGTTTTTATTATTTCTTTTGTTTTAAGCGCTGATATGCATGTGTGTCAGAATGTGTATACATTTTGTTGTTTTTTTTTTGTTTAATTGATTGAACATTTGACTATGAGTTGCGCGTAAATTTTTTAAAGCAAATTTGAAAAGATCGTTGTTTTTGTGCATCAAATAAATATATGCAAATTTGTAAGCAGTATATGTATGTGTGTACAATGTGTATGCAAATAATATAATTTTATCTGTAATGAGATTATGCCTACATTTATGTTTTAAGAATTATTTTTATTGCTCAATACGATTTAAAAATTATAATAACAACAATGAGTAGTAATATGGTAATATCTAGTTTAAGAATAAAATTTTTGGACAAAGTCTTATGCTGGATGTATATTTGGTTTTGTATGTGCAATAATTTTTTATTGAATATTTATTAAATGGTTAATTGCGTACAATGTTTAATTTTTCCCTGTTATATACGTATATGTGTATTTTTATATTTCTGAATATAATCAATAATTTTAATAACTAATTTTTATTAATATCGTCTAGTGATAATATGCATGTATATATAAAATTTTTAAAATTATATATTTCAATATTTTGTAGCAATGTGATAACAATACCAAATATACTTTAAAAATTTGAATTTCAATTTAGTTTGAATTTATTTGTTATAAATATTTGAGAAAAAAATTATCATGGAAAGCTGAGTAATGAGCATGCATTTAAGGGTGGTTTTGCGCAATTTTATTTTTTTGTTTTTTGTTTTAAGCGAATGTGTAAACATTTTGTTGTTTCTTTTTTGGTTTGACGATTCTACATTTGCTTATGCGAAGCGTGTGCATTTTTTTTAGCAAATTTGGCAAGATCGTTGTTTTTGTGCAGTATATGTATATCAATTTGTGTGCAAATAATATAATTTGTTTTGCTCATAAGGTTTGCCTACATTTGTTTTTGTAAGGGATAATATGCATTTTATTATATTTAGTTGATTGTACAGCTGAGTTAAAATAAAGAAAAGGAAAAATTTAGCTTATGCTAAATTATGCAACTGCAATTTTTAATACATGTTTCAATTTTCCCACAATTAAATTATCTCATCATTAACTTAAATTTTAATTTAATAAATATATACATTTAATAAATAAGCGTTGTTGTTGGCATATACATATGTATGTATTCTTAAATATGATATACAAAATTAAAGATATTCCATAAATAAATTTTTCTAATAATTCATTTAAAAATACGCAAACTGAAAGTATAAGATATAAAACAATATATAATTAAATTTTATATCTTTTTTATATATATTATTTAAATAAATTTTTCAATAAAGATTTTCTTGAACTAATTTACAAACACTTTTAATCTGTCTTAAATTATAAAACTAAAGCGCGTAAGTTAAATTTTTTCTTCTCTTTATTCTTCATCAACTAGACAATCAACAAAACGTATCAATATGCACATTATCGCTTAAAAAAACAAATGTAGGCATAAAGATAAACTTGTACTTATATTTGCATACACGTTGTACACACATATACTGCTTACAAAAACAACGATCTTCCCAAATTTGCTTAGAAAAATTCAGGCGGTACGCATAAGCAAATGTGAAATCAGTCAAACCAAAAAAAAAGAAGAAAAGTACACACATTCGCTTAAAACAAAAAACAAAAAAATAAAACTGGGCAAAACCCTTAAATGCACGCTTATTACTACTGATTTTTTTCTGAAAATATTTGTACCAAGTGCATTCATATTAAATTGAAATATAAATTTTTAAAGTATATTTGGTATTGTTATCACATTGCTACAAAATATTGAAATATATAATTTTAAAAATTTTATATATACATGCATATTATCACTAGACGATATTAATAAAAATTAGTTATTAAAATTATTGATTATATTCAGAAATATAAAAATACACATATACGTATATAACAGGGAAAAATTAAACATTGTACGCAATTAACCATTTAATAAATATTCAATAAAAAATTATTGCACATACAAAACCAAATATACATCCAGCATAAGAGTTTGTCCAAAAATTTTATTCTTAAACTACATATTTTTACTCATTTTTGTTATTATAATTTCTAAATCGTATTTAGCAATAAAAATAATTCTTAAAACATAAATGTAGGCATAATCTCATTACAGATAAAATTATATTATTTGCATACACATTGTACACACATACATATACTGCTTACAAATTTGCATATATTTATTTGATGCACAAAAACAACGATCTTTTCAAATTTGCTTTAAAAAATTTACGCGCAACTCATAGTCAAATGTTCAATCAATTAAACAAAAAAAAACAACAAAATGTATACACATTCTGACACACATGCATATCAGCGCTTAAAACAAAAAAAAAATCATGCGAAGTAGACACCTTCCTAAATTTCATAAAAAAAACTACAATCCAAAACAAAAAAAAACATACAAGTAAAACAAACAAATATTATAGAGCAAATGCATAGAAAAGTACACACGCAACCGAACAAATGAAACAAGTATACACATTTCTAAATACATATTTTCGATCACTGCACAAGACAGAAATACAAAAAAAAAACAGCAATATTAAATTGACAACTTCATGAAAAAAAGCAACAATGCACATATTCATATTTCGATTTGCGTACAAAAAAAAAAATTTTTCTGCCTCTTGATCTGCTTTGAAGTTCTAATGGAACACTTCTACACACCAAATGTAAAAAACAAAAACAAGCAACCCAACAAAATACTATGAATGAAGGCGCAAACAAAATGCGGGCCACTTACAACCCAAAATCCAACCATAGTTTCGATTCGTTTATCATCTTTCAAAAGTTTCAATGCTTCTTCTTCTCTAGATTATTTTTGCAAATTACACGTAATTTGAAATTTGGTTTTTCAATTTCAATTATGACTGTAATTCAGAAACTAAATTACAAATTAAGATTATACTGTAATTCGTAATTGAGGTTTTCAATTAAATTACACATATAATCTGGAAATTCAATTATCAATTAAATTACTCAGTAATTTATAATTGAGTGTAATCTAATTACAAATGTAATCATTATTGCACAGCTCTGACCATAGATATACTTTGAAAATTAATTTTATGGTATTATGGTGCGTATGAGCAATATGAAAGACACCTCATAAATTTATTTTTTTAAATTACTTCTAAAAGGAATATCACACTGAAAATATTTATTTTTTAAGTAGAATTTATATATTCATTTAAATCAAAAGCAAGAAAAAAAATTTGTGTGACATATTCCTTTTTTTTTTTAATGAAAAATCGTGTGTATGTGTTTGGTGTGATATGAAGGATACATAAATTTTTTAAAGTGCTTCTAATAACAATATCGTTCACAAATTTTTGAAATTTATTTAGAATTTTATTACTAATCGAAATCAAAAATATTATATAAGAATATTTGTAGTATATTCTTTGAAAACTCATTCAATGGAAATGTAGTACACATGTGCTTGATGTTTTTTGCGTGTTTCAAAATCAAAAACGGGTTCCTAAAAATTGTTATTTCGTAGTAAAATTTAGAACTACATCTAAATAAAATATAAAAAATGAAAATTTACAAACTAGTTTTGAGAAAAATTTTTTTTCGAAATTTAACGGTTAATATTAGTACTTACATATAAACAATTTTAATTGTTTAAACAATTACACAAAAGTTCAATCAATCATCTTTGAAACGCTGTAATTTTCAAGTTTCTGTTTTTCATAGAACTTGCGATATAGTTATTTGAAAATGTGTCTACAATGCCAATTCTCAAAAGCCCATGGGTCCATATTTCCTAGAAAAAAAATCACAACATTTTTTCCAGAGATACTTGTCTTCTTATTTTATGAAAGGAGCTCATAAAAAAAATTTCAGCCAAATCGAAGATCATGAGTTCAAAAAGGTGTCCAAGTTGTAAAAAAATGACCCTTATCCAATATTCCTATTTATTAAAGAAATTGAAGATAAAACAAAACTTGACGAAAAAATTTTGGAACTTTTACATTCTTTCCCAGAGGTAAAGCAAATTGCTTTAGATAATGAACCAAATTTCTCAACACACCTGTTTAAGTCATTAATGCAACGGATGTGTATTAAAATTTTTTATTCCAACACACAGCATAGTTTAACGAACGCTCAGGTAGAAAGAGTTCACTCAACCGTAATCGAAAAAGCAAGATGCTTAAAACAGGAATTTAGTATTTCAGAGTACCTTGAAATTATATCAAAAGCCCTTCCACAAAACAATTCATACAATGTCTAACTACAGACCACAACGTATATTATACAATAAAGTACGCCACCATGTTGTTCCGGAAAAACATTCAAAAGCACAAGAAAATATATTAAAACGGAATGATAAATTAAAAAATTTGAATATTTACGAACAAAATGAAATAAAAAGATAATTATTTCATTATAAAAAGATACCAGGTAAAAGAAACAAGTTTGATGTAAAATATAAAAAATAAAAAGTAAAAGAAGACCTAGAGAAGAATGTCTTTCTTCTGTTTGTTTAAAGAAATATAATAAAACGTAAGAATAATATAAGTATTAAAGAAACTTAATCTTATTTGTACTTTACACACAATGGTCCGTTTAATCATTATACTAATCCCTTTATTTGAAATCGTGAAAATAAAAATAATTACATATACGAGGGAAGAATTTGTATTAATAGAAAACAATAACGCTGCAGGTTATGACAAGTTCGGTAACATCTTTCATGTCACAAACTTAACATATGTTATATTAATGATCTTGTTCAGTACACAGGGGAAGAAGTTCATACAGTTGGTAAACATTTTAAAAGTAATTTTAAAAGTAATGTTGCAATAAATAATAACACGTATGTAAGTCCAACTGCGGTAATTAATAACTATGTAAAAATTGACAAATAAAATTCGACAATATTGTTATGTGGATTTATTCCACATATTTGTCAAATTAAGTTTTGTCTTACTTTGTATCAAGACAAATAAAAGACAAAGCGAATATCACAGTTTTGTTGAGGAATTTATCCTACACACAAAGTAACGCTTCCTGTTTACACTATTTCAAGTGCATTGAAGCTAACTTACTGCTTATGCTGATTCTGCTTTGATCACTGTAGTCAAGCTGCACACAGTATTCTTTGTTTTCTTTATGAACAATGTTACGCTTATGATTCCTCCTATAGGAATCAACTTACATACGACAAACACCATCGTACTTATCCTAAGAATGCAAATCTCAGCATAATTGATTTGGTTTGGTTAGCTTTTGCTTGATTCTATTAATTCAGTTCGAGTCAAACCAATGAACACCGTGGTTTTAAGTTCAGCCTGCATAACAAATAAATTGGTGGCAGCGGTAAAGATAGAATTTTCGGTTCAAAATAAAAATTAATTAAAAAGTGTTTTCTTTTACTAAAATTAGTATACGGCACGAGTTAATGTTAAAAAAGTGTTTTGAGTAACTTAAACGAATAAATAAAAAAATTATGCTGTGAAATAGTATTATCAATAAAGGATATTAGTTAAAACATAATTATTATCAATAAGGATAATTATTAACGACAATAAAAAAAAAAAAACAATAAGTTCCTAGCGGGACTTTCAGCGCTGAGGGAATCGATTCCCTCAGCGCTGAATGGTAATGCCTAGCGCTGATTATTCAAAGGAAACTCCTAATTACTTTAACACGTGCATGTCATTGCGGGCAAGCGCTGAATCGTTCGATTACCTTTTCGTATTTGTAATGCAACATATCAGCGCTGACATGTTCGCTTACTTTTTCGAATTTGTAATGCAACATATCAGCGCTGACATGTTAGCTTACCTTTTCGAATTTGTAATGCAACATATCAGCGCTGATATGTTCGCTTAAATTTTCAATTTTACCTATGCTATTGATTTTTAAATAAAATACTAAAAATTTTTTTGGATGAATTATATTTTATATTTATGTTTTATAAAATCAAAATATTAATACTTACATAAAAATATATAATATATTTATATATCATATTAACTTATTTACATTTCAAATTATTTATATATAATTATTTACATGTTAATTTATTTAAATATTATCTCATTTACATATTAAATTGTTAACATATTTTCATATTAATTTATTTAAATATTAACTTATTAATATCACCATTAATATGTTCAGCTGTACTGCAGGAAGGTGTTGTTTTCGTACCAAAATTTTGAAAATCATTTTCTATAAAAGAATAAAATATTTTAATAAATGCACGATTAAAATTCCCTGTTTCATTTATACCTTCTTTTTTAAACGATAAAAATTCCTCCTTTTTCTTTTTCACCAAACATTTATAATGTCTTACAGTATGCATCTATATAATATAAAACAAAAATTATAATTATCATTTTAAATATATTTACTTAATTTTGCATATACTTACAGTGAGTTTATGTTAAATTACAAATTATATTTTATTTATATTTTTGATTTTATTTTGATTTTAAAAATTAAAAATTGTTCACTGCACGCACTTCACTAAAATCAAAAGCAGACTAAATGTATACAATGTAGGCAAAACAAGAAATTTTTAATACTCATATGCTTTTCTTCTTCATTCTTTTATAATTTCAACCCCGAAATTGTCTATGTCGAACACAAATGTCGAAAACAAAGAAAAATAAAAACGAAGAGCTATTACCTCCTCGCTTACTTTTTCAGCGCTGGCATAATGGTGCCGCTGAGTTTTAATGGATTAAAAGTCACAATAAAAACAAAACTGCACACTATTAAAAAATGTAATAGAAAATTAACTTTTGAAATATTTATTTATTAATCAAGAAATTCCTGCAGAAATAAAGTGAGATCAGAAAGTTCACGTGCGGAACAAAAATAGCTGAGTTTAATGTGCTATGATATAATGAAAAAGTAAAATATACAAAATTAATTATCATGTAAAAGACAAGACAATAGAGGAAATATATATAACAGAAAAGCAGTTCAAAAATACACTCAACGTAAAAAGGAGAAGGTGGTGAAATACAAAAAATCGAGAAGGTGTAATGGTATATCTATAGTTGACCTTACTCAATGTTAAGGCCGCCTTTGATGACTATTGCATTCATATTCTTCTTTACACTTATGTTCTGATTTAAATGAGCTAACCATTGCATTTTAGTAATTTATGGCATGAGTCAGAAAATGATACTTCTGACATAAATAATTTGCCGCTTGAATATCGGTTAAGAGCTCATGTGGTGTCAAATATATCGAGACCACACAAATCGGAACACATGTGAATGTGAGACACATGACAAACAAATGCACTGTAAGTACTTACTATGCAGTTCTTGTCTTAAGTAATGTGTCATTTACAAATAGGAAGTATATGGAAATTATAATTGTAAAGTATATAAGAATAACCAATTAGAATTAAGAGAATATTGTTAAATATATCATTTAAAAATAAATTATGAAACTATTGTAAGATTTAGAATAAGTTTCTGGAGACAGTCTTTTTTAGAACGTGATCTGGCTAAAATCATAATAATAATATACTAATAAATGATTAAATAAATAAAAATAAACTTTTCATATAATTAATGTGTTTTCATTAAATCTCAAATTAAATCTTATCATAAAGGAATCTAGTGTTCTGTAATTAAGAAGCAAATCTGGTGAGCAAATTCGAAGATGAAGATTATGCTGATGTTATGGGTTTCACTTAGCTGGTAATGTACCAAAATTTTAATATTTAATTTTGTTATTATTGTACTAAATGTTAAATTCAATAATCTAAAATTATTTAATGATAATAATTCCTTATTTTACAAATAACGGTATTTGTTTTATGAATTATAAAAAAACACATATAAGTGAAACTAAATTAAATTTTGTTATTTATAGAAATTAATATAAATTAATATAGTTAAAGGAAAATATATATAAACATATATATATTGGAATTTATAGAAGTTAATAATAGTTTTTGTCAATAATTTCGTGTAATATTTTACGTTATATAAAATTCATAATGGCAACAAATAATAATGTAAATGTAGGAAGTTCAGGTAATTCTGGTTTTTCTAGTAGTTCGAGTAGATTA
This sequence comes from Teleopsis dalmanni, assembly GCF_002237135.1. Taxonomy (NCBI): domain Eukaryota; kingdom Metazoa; phylum Arthropoda; class Insecta; order Diptera; family Diopsidae; genus Teleopsis; species Teleopsis dalmanni. Next base: position 124,409,476 of record NC_051846.1, on the reverse strand, counting down.
GGAGAGATGGTAGATATTAATACATTAATAAAATTAATACCCGAGTTTAAAAGCGATAAAACTGAGCTTTACACATTTGTCTCCGCTTGCGATGATGCTATAGGCGTAGCAAAGCCGCATCAAAAAGATTTCCTATTTAAATATATAAAGTCACAGATATCAGGAAACGCAAGATTAATATTAGAAAATAAAGTTATAGACAATTGGAATGAACTATAAAGATAGTGATAGTACACTAGCTTTATACAGAGAACTGATATCTACTAGACAAGGGGGACGAACAGTTAGGCAGTTTCAATTATTTATGGAAACCATGTCTAGGAAATTGGGAGCAAATGCGAAAATAGAAACGCAAGATGCTAGTGTTAGAGAAGCAGTTTATAATTATATTGAAACTAAGATCGTTTTAAATGCATTCATAAATGGCTTAGATGGAGAAATCGGCCAATACGTGAACAATTGTCGTCCACAATCGTTGTCAAAGGCTGGAAGATTTGCACAGGATGAAGAATCCAGAATAAGTTACAGACAAAGTGTGAGACGAAATTTCAGTGTTAAGGTAACACAAATAAAGTGCTACAATTGCGGAAAATTAAGGCACATCGCTCCAAAATGTACCATGAACAAGGAACAAACTAATAGCACTGGAGAAAAAATTATGAAGTGCTATAAATGTGGCAAAATAGGACATTTCGCAAATAAATGTTATTCAAAGGTAGTTTCTTCGGAAGGATACAAAAATTTTCTAAAGTAGAAAACCTAAGGCAACGTTTTCCTTAAATGTGAGTAAAGAAAGTCCTTATATAATAATAGATCATAAGAAATGCTTTTATAAATTCCTTATAGATACTGGGGCTAGTATTAGTTTAATAAAATCTAAATGCATATATATAGAAGAAATGAATAATATTAATAAGATAGAATTAGTTGATATAAGCAAAAAATCTGAAAAAACAATAGGAAATGCATCCATTAGAATAGGAATTAAGAATTTAAAAGGCAAAACGCATAATTACAGATGGAATTTTCACGTGATACCAAATGATCTGGTTTACGGATATGATGACATAATCGGAGCTGATTTTTTAGGCCATTTTAAGTGCAAGATAGATTATGAACAGGATTTATTTTATGTTGATAAAAATGTACATAGTCTCCAATGTAATAAATTTGAAGAATTTGTTTAGCCAAGAATGGAAGTGTTTCGTTCTATTAAGGTTAAGAAAAGTAAAAAGAATGGATTAGATGTGTATGTTCCGCGTTATGAAGATGAAAAAATTGTCATTCCTCATTGTATTAGTACAATGAGAAATGGAAAAAGCTTAGTAATCATTATAAATAAATGTGAGGAAAAAGTTGTAATTGATTTTCCGTTGAAGGTAGAAGACCTTAGGGATTATAATATTGTTGATAATTGTAGAAAGGATCCTAAAAAAGAATAATTAATGGAAGAGAGAGTCTTTCAAATAAGAAATAGGTGTGAATGTTGTAAGGAAGGAAATACTCACATATTTCCAACCTACATAGTTTCAATATAACAACAAGCAAGCAACAACACCAACACGATACTAATAACTTCAAAAGACATTTTAGTTACACATCACAATACACCATGTTTAACACGCAACATATAACATAATTTCACTCACTTTAAGAATTTTCAATATGATCAAAAATAAAATAGATTAATTTTATTTAATATATATTATATTAAAATAACTCACAAGTAATACCCCGCATCTGCATCGGTAACATACGGAATACATCTGAAATTACTATTATAATTAACAAAAAAATGTATTTAAATAAGTGAAGAATATACACACCTTATTAATTCACTATTTATATATTTATTTTATTTATTTTTATTTGTTTTTATTATTTGTTATTAATTCTTTATTTTTTATTTGTTTATTAATAAATAAATATAAATAATAAAACCACAAACACCGGCATTATATAAAAAAAAAAAGCACGTTTGTAAACAAAACAAGAAATGTCAAAGCATGAAAGCTTTGGTTGAACTAAATACAAAGCACGGCAAATTGTACAAGCAGGTGCACTTGTTGGGAAACTCTCAAAGGTAGTAACACGTCTTTGTGAAACAAGTCAGTAGAACTACAACGTCAAGGTAGTATATACGTCTTGACTAGTAGTATTGTATAGCGTCAAGGTAGTATATACGTCTTGACAAGTAGATTGTATATGTAGTCTTATATGTAAATCAAGCCAAGGTAGTCATTATACATCTTGACTAGTAGGATTTTCTGTAGGTTTGAGTTAGGGAAGTAATACGTCCTAACATTAATAAATGCTAACCAAGGCTGTAACCCAGCATAACACTTCTAATTTCCAGTTAACGACGTCTTCTGACAAAACACCAAGATTAGCACAAGTAGTGTCGTCTGACAGCAACATTTCAGGCACGTGGAAACAACAATCGGAACAATCATCGAAGCACAATTATTCCAAATAATCGTAGTTATCAAATTAGCAAACCAGCATTATATTATAATTATATTAGATTGTAAAACCTTATTTTATTTTAAATTCTCCTAAATAAATAATTGAATTACTACATCACATTGTCTTTGACTTCCAAAATAAAAATTTTATTGCAACGACCCCTGGACGACGGCTGAGTATACCTCAGCATCATCAGCGACAGAAAGTGTGTCATTACAATGTATACAAAAGAGTTTAAGAGTAGATCATATGAATGATGAGGAGAATAAATCAATTAGGAAATTAATTTCAGAATATATGTTAGTGATTTGTTCATTTTAGAAGGAGAAAAATTGAATTTCACTGATACGTTAACTTGTGATATAAGAACACAAGAAGGAGTAAAACCTATTTATACGAAAACATATAGATATCCAAAAGTGCATGAAGAGGAAGTGAAGAATCAAGTGAAGAAATTGTTAGAAAACGATGTTATACAGAATTCTAAATCTCCGTGGAATTCTCCTGTGTGGATGTTTCCAAAAAAGAAAGATGCTTCTGGAAAAGCTAAGTGGCGAGTAGAAGTCGACTTTAGGAAATTAAATGAAATGACGGTGGCGGATACATATCCAATACCTCATGTCAACGAGATTTTAGACCAATTAGGAATGTCATCAGATTAAAATGACTAAGGAGGATATCGAGAAAAAAGCATTCAGCATTATGAGTTTAAGGAAATGCCATTTGGATTGAAAAATGCACCTAGTATTTTTCAGAGAATGATGGATATTATTCTAATAGGAATAAAAGGAATTAAATGTTTTGTGTACATGGATGGTAAAGATTTAACTGATCATAATGAAAAACTAAGAGATGTTTAGGAGCAACTAAGGAAAGCCAATTTGAATATTTAGGTCATGTTATTGGAGAACGAGGTGTTAAACCTAATCCAGATAAAGTTTCGGCGATAGTAAAATTGTCAAATAGCAAAGTGTTGTTATTTGCATATTTGGGTCATGTTATTGGAGAACAAGGTGTTAAACCTAATCCAGATAAAGTTTCGGTGATAGTAAAATTGTTTCCTCCAAAGAGGATTAAGGAAATACAGTCGTTCATGGGAGCGATAATATATTGTAGAAGATTTATTAAAGGTTTTACTCAAATAGCGGCACCTATTAATAAACTTCTTAGGAAAGAAGTTAAGTTTCTTTGGGGGGAGGAACAGGACAATGCATTTGGTAAACTGAAAGATAGCCTAGCCAGTGTGGTAACCTTGCAATTTCCAGATTTTGAAAAGAAATTCATTGTTACAACAGATGCTTCAAATGAAGGTCTGGGGGCAGTGCTATCACATGAGAGTGGCCGTAAAGATATGCCAATTCAGTTTATTAGCAGAAGTTTGAATAGTGCTGAGAGAAATTATAGCACTACAGAAAAAGAGTGTTTGGCCATTGTTTGGGCCATAGAAGTATTCAGACCATATTTGTATAGAAAGAAATTTTTGATCAGAACGGATCATAAGGCATTGAATTGGTTGTTTAATGTAAAGGACCCTGGATCGAGATTAGTACGATGGAGACTTAAGTTAGAAGAGTATATGTATGATATAGAATATAAAAAAGGAGTTGAAAATGTAGTAGCTGATCATTTAAGTAGAAATGTGTTAGTAGTAACAAGAAAAGAAAAGAAAAAGAAACGTTGTAGTTGTTGTAGCGAACAGAGGAAACGAGAATATGAAAAAGCAGAAAATACTCAGGAAAAAATAGAAATTGAAAATAATGAAAAATAATCGGTTAAAGTAAACTTTAAAAACATTGTTGAGGAAAATGTTCAGGAGAGAGGAAAAATGATCGAGGTAACAGACTCTCAGAAAATGAAAGAAATAATTAAGGAATATCATGATAGTATTGTAGGTGGTCATGTCGGACAAAAAGCAACTATTGCGAAAATTAGAGAAAAGTATACATTGAAAAATTTAAATGATATGGTTGCAAATTATGTATGAGCTGGTAAAAAGTGTCAATTAGATAAAATTGACAGACTAGAATGCCTATGCAATTGGTTTCAAATGCTTCTAGTGCACTTGAACAAGTCAGCATGGATTTAATTGGACCTTACCCAATATCTGAAGCAGGAAATGTGTACGCATTGAGTATACAAGACAGTCTTTCAAAATATGTACGTTTTACACCACTTAAAGATAAAAGCGCAGAAACTGTTGTTCAAGCATTTGTAAATGAATGGATTACCTATTTTGGTATTCCAAAAATAATATTAACGGATAATGGTACAGAGTTTTGTAATGAACTAATGAAGGATTTAGCTAAAATCCTTAAGATGAAACATATTACTACTAGTGTGGCTCATCCACAAGCAAATGGTTCAATAGAAAGAATTCATGGAAGGTTGAAAGAATATTTGAATACAGTTGATTTTGAGAAATCAAATTGGGATGAAGCAATGAAGTTTGCAGGTTTATGTTATAACACAACAACTCATTCCTCCACTGGTTTTTCACCACACGAAATAGTTTTTGGAAGGAAAGGAAATAGACCGAGTGGAATTGACGCTTTAGATTTAGTAACTATAGGGGGATATGTCAATAATATAAAAGATGTCATAGAGAACATTGAAAAGCAAGTAAAAGAAAATACAACGGTTTGTAAGGAAAAGTCAAAATTAATCAATGATAAAAAGATAACAGATACACCTAATTATGAAGTAGGTCAAAAGATAGTTGTGAAAAATCATACAAAAAATAAAAAGTTAGAGAACACATTTACCGAAGCTAATGTCTTTATAAGAACAAATCCTAGAACAAGAAATATTTCAAAAAATCTAATTAACAGATACACTGATAACTAATTTTGTTTAAACTGTTTAGCTATTTTCTAGCTGTGTTGTAAATCGTAATTTAAATGTAAATTAAATTCACATTGGTATATTAATATATTATTAATATATTAATGTTATTTTGCAAATTGCAAACCGCCCCTGTGCTGGAAGCAACGGTTGTATGGCGTGATACTCGCACGCCGATTGTTTTGTTGCTAGCTGTTTACACCAAAATTGGAATAACATGTTTTGAATTTGGTGTAAAGGCATGCGGGTTTTCATTTTTGAGAGTAGGTAGCAAGTTTTGATTTGATGTTCAACGCGAGCAGACGATTCGTTTGTGAACTGCCTGAATTAGATAAATTATAAAAATTCACATTTGGACCTTCCAATAAAAGAAACGATTTGATTTTCCATATTGAAATATGTGCATATATATATATATTCATTTATTAAAAATTAATTAAGATTAGTAAAATTTCGGCGAATAATTAAGAACACAACATGAAAAGTTTGTTAATAAATAAGTTTTAAAAAATTAACATAAAATAACTTATAATATTCTATATAGAATAAAGTAATTTGTGATTTGATATAGATTTAATTACGTTTAAATTTTATTTTAAATAAATGGTTCTACTTTAAATAAATTTATTAAATGAAATTTTATTTTAAAAATATGTGAACAAAAGGATTATTATGAACAGGGCCCTGTTGCACCAACACTTTTCACTTTTCACTTTGCAAATTTTTATGAGTTTTTGAGCATTTTTCTCTCATTGAGAACATAAAGCATTAATTTGAGAATTCAGTTATGCAAAGTTTTGAAAACACTCAAAAAATGCAAAGCATTGCATCAATGTACTTTTCAATGAAAAGTAAAGTATGAAAAGAAAAGTGAAATATTTGACAAAAAACTGGTTTCTTTGCACTTTCTGTTGCACCAACACTTTATACTTTGCGCTTTGCAAAAGTAAACTGCAAAACTTTACAAAAAAACTGCAAATGATTAATTCACTTTGCAAATTTTGCAAAGTGATTTCTTTCAATGCGTAAAATGAAAGAAATCATTAATAAAATAAATAAAAAAGTTTTAAAAAAATAGAAATAGAAAATTATTTTAAGCAAATATTAATGCTGTTTTTTTTTACCGGACAATACTTCGAAATTGTGAATTTAAAGAGTTCAGTTTCTAAAACAAATTTATAATACATTTAATATAAATATTTTATGTGAATTATTGTTTAAGCATGAACACTTATTTATTATAATGAACAGTTTATTATTATTATAAATCTGTTATCGTTCAAATTCTCCGAATTATGAACTAAGAAAAAACAAGGGTAAAAATATCCCATAATAGCTAACATTTTAATATTTTTAAATATCTAATTATCCGTATCTAATTATGATAATAAAAATATATATCTAAAGACAATAGAAGAAAAAATCACAAATGCCTGGACTTCCGTCGTTTTTTGAACCTTGTTTGAAATGTAATTAAAAATAATACAGTCCACTAAAATTAATAAAATTAGTTAAGTTAGTTATAAGGTAATTTTGTATAAATTGAGAAAAATGTTCTAAATAAAATCAGTAATTTAGGCCCTTTATGCGTAGGTTTCTTTTGTATTAGGATAATACACAGCGACAAGTAAACTATACTTTAATTACATATGTAGTGGTTTGTTATGTTGGGTTTTATTTCGAATTGAACACTCCGTATTGGTAATGGATAAGTTTATTTATTTCTTATACTTAGTTATTATAAAATATTCTTAAAGTTAAGATTTGTGTTTTTACGTTTTATTCACGTGCTGCTTTGTCTTTTTCCAAACTACTACTGGCGGGAACTGCGGATATTGTTGTCTCCTTTGTGCCTTGTTGACAGTTCTTTTTATTATATTTTTTGGTGCTGCCACAGTACTCCCCCCTAAGTGATGGAGTCACTGAATTTGGTTGGAAAGCGAACGTTGCGTCCTGATTTTGTCAGGTTAGCTGTTGTATTTGGTCGCACAGACTGGTCGCCATTAACGTTGTTTGGAGTGTGGTATACCATTGATTTGTTGTGGATGTCAATGTCTGTATCGGGACATATGAAAGCAGCTTTAAGACGATCTATGCTAACTGTTTGTTCTTTGTTTTCGATCAGTATTCTAAACGTCTTGTCATTTCGCTCTAGTATTTGGTAAGGACCATCGTAAGGTTGCGTCAATGGTGGTTTTACCTTGTCATTTCGTATAAATACATGCGTGGCTGAGCTTAGAGCCGGTTGAATGTGGTAGCCTCGGTCTATATGATGCGATACCAACGTTGCCTTGACGCTCTGCATTTGTTCTCTTAGCTTGGTTATGAAATCGTGTTGATTTATATTTCTGTGGCTAGGGTTGCTTACTATTTCGCCCGGTAAACGTAGAGTTTGGCCATATAGCATTTCAGCAGCAGAAGCTCCAATGTCTGGTTTAAAAGTCGTGCGTAGACCTAACAATACTATTGGTAAAACTTCTGTCCAAGAAGTTGTTTGGTGGCACATTAAGGCTGCTTTTAATGTGCGGTGAAATCGTTCCACCATTCCGTTACTTTGAGGATGGTAACTCGTAGTTCGTAAGTGTTTGCAACCGATAACTTCAGCTAGTTGGTTGAACAATGAAGATTCAAATTGTCTTCCTTGGTCTGTTGTGATACGTAAGGGTACGCCAAAACGTGCGATCCATTGAGTAATCAGTGCGTTTGCGATGGTTTCCGCTGTTTGATCTGGGATCGGAATTGCTTCTGGCCATCGGCTGAAACGGTCGATGATGGTTAATATATATGTGCAGTTGTTTGATGGTGGTAGCGGGCCGACGATGTCTATGTTTATATGTTCGAATCTGTGTTCAGCGAGTTCATATTGACAAATAGGTGAACGGTTGTGACGTTGCACTTTAGAACGTTGGCATGGGATACATTGTCGGGTCCAGTTTCTGATATCAGCATTTATAGAAGGCCAGAAAAATTTTTCAGCTATCATTTTTGTTGTGCCCCGAATGCTGGGATGAGACAACCCATGCGTAGCTTTAAAGATATGTAGCCGGTATTTCTGCGGAATGTAAGGACGAATTCGCCCAGTTGAAACTTCGCAATAAATTTTATCTGATATTGTTGGTAAAGATAAAAGTTTGATTTCGATGGAATTGTTGTTTTTGATATCTTGTAGTTGTGGGCAACATCGTTGTAATCCAATTATACAATCGTAGTCGATTTTTGGGATGCTAATACTATCTATCCGCGAGAGAAAATCTGCTGGGATGTTGTCTTTTCCGCTGACATGAACGATATTCGTTGTAAATTGACCTATATAATCAAGCTGACGGACTTGACGTGGTGAAGCCTTGTCGGACTTTTGCTGGAATGCGAACGTGAGTGGCTTGTGGTCAGTTATTAATACGAATTCACGACCTTCTAACATATGTCGAAAATGTTTTATGCCCTGATATGCGGCTAACAACTCACGATCGTATGTGCTGTATCGTTTTTGTGTATCTGTTAATCGTTTAGAGAAAAAACCGAGTGGTTGGAACGTGCTGTCTGTCACTTGATGAAGAACTGCGCCGAGAGCTTTATCCGAGGCGTCTACTTGTAATGCAAGCGTAGCAGTTTTTGACGGATGAACAAGTAGTGTCGAGTTTGTTAGTTCATCTTTACATTTTTGGAAGATTGTTTTGTTCACTTCGGTCCAGCATAACGGTGTGTTGTCGTTCTTCTTGTTTCCTTTTATCATTTGTTGAAGTGCAGTTTGAGAATCTACAGCGTTTGGTACGAACCTGCGATAAAAGTTAAGTAATGCTAGAAATCTTCTTAATTCTTTTGTTTTTGTTGGAAGCGGGTACTCGCTGATGCTCTTCACTCGATCTGGTAGAGGTTGAATGCCCTTTTCACTGATGAGATAACCAAGAAATTTTACTGTGTTTTGAGCAAAAACGCATTTTGATACGTTTATTATTAAACCATGTTTTCTGAATCGTTCGAATACTTGTTGCAAGTGTTGCCTGTGCTCTTCCTCGTTTGCTGATGCAATAATGACGTCGTCAATATAGGCAAAGGCGAATTCGAGATCTCGTAATACTTCGTGAATGAAGCGTTGAAATGTTTGACCTGCATTGCAAAGTCCGAATGCCATGTTAGTAAATACAAATAATCCAAATGGAGTTATGATCGCCGTTTTTGGAATATCCCCCGGTTCAACTGGTATCTGGTGATATGCCTTAATCAGGTCGATGGTTGAAAAAACTTTTTGGTTATATAACATGTGTGCAAAATCATGTATGTGAGGAACTGCGTAACGATCTGGGATGGTGATTGCATTTAAGCGACGGTAATCTCCGCAAGGTCTCCAACTACCGTCTGTTTTTTTACCATATGTAAGGGGCTAGCCCAATTGCTGCTTGATGGACGGCATATTCCGGCTGTGACTAAGTTTTGGAATTCTTCTTTTGCTGCTGCTAGCTTGTCTGGAGGTAACCTACGTGGTCTCTCACATATTGGTGGACCTTTTGTTAATATGTGGTGAGTGACTTTGGTCACCTGGCGATTTGTCGGTGTTGGTTTAGTGATGTCGATGTATTCTTTTAGTAGATCTGCAATTTTGCAAGATGTGTTCACAGTTGATATTTTTTGCGCATTTACCTTACGTTCACTTGCGGCTGAGAAAATCTTTGTTGATGTGTCGATCAATCGTTTCATTTTTATGTCTACTATTAATCCGAAATGATTTAAAAAATCTGCACCGATGATTGAAGTGTTTACATCTGCGATAATAAATGGCCATGTGAAATTTCTTCGTAAGCCAAGAGCTAGAGTTATCTCTATTTCTCCAAATGTTTTGATCATAGAACCATTTGCTGCGTAGAGTATTCTTTCGTTCTTATTGTTTGTATTTGAATTTTTTTGTTTGGCGGCAATAAGTGAAACATCTGCACCCGTGTCTATTAGGAATGATTTTTTTGTCTTATTGTCATAGACGAACAGTCTTGTAGATGTTTCGTTTACAACTTCCTCTGCCGCCGTAGACGAAGTCGGTTTTAGTTTTTTGTGCCATATGTGCATGGCTGCTTGCAATTTTTTGCATTTGACCCATATGTTCTATGATACCAACAATTTGTACTGGTCTTTTCTTCACTATCATCATGACATTGCCGGTTTCTGGATGTTGAACGTGAACGTTGATTTGTTCTTGAGCGGTGTTCGGTTGATAATTTCGAGACCATTTTCGTCAGTCTGGTCACTTCTCGTTGAAGTTGTTCGATTTGTGCATCACGTTGAAATTGAGCTGCTGCAGGGACGTTAGCTGCATTGACGTAAGTTCCTTGCATTGTTGAGTTTATACGGATTGTTTCGGTTATGTTGTCTGCCAATTCCGCCATCTTAGGTAGTTCCACTTGAATTGTGGCTAGACATGTCTGTACTTCTACAGGAAGACGTT
>NC_051846.1:124358106-124398635 GCF_002237135.1 Teleopsis dalmanni | reverse complement strand
TTAGAAGTACCTATATTTTTGAACACGAAAAACCATGCTTTCTGACATGACACATCAAATAGGCCTACATTTGATATGTAGCACATAATTATGTGATTATTAATAAATAGAAAGATCCATAGGTATCTCCTATATCTATATATGTTCATAAGTGATTAAAAGAAATCATAAGTTAGTATATTTTCACTTATCTATTGTATTCAATAGATATGACATCAAATTAACCAATATCTGAAATGTAGCACATGATTATATGATTGTAATAATTAAAAAGGTCCATAGATATTTTATATCTCTCTAAAGATAAATCTCTTAAGAAAAATCTTAAGTTAATAAACCATATCTTTGGTAAACATGAATTTTATTTTAAAATTAAAGACAAAATATTTCAATTGAAAAATACAATTAAACTGGTCACTAAAATGGATGCAGACAAATGTGAGGAAGTTGGCTAATTGTTGAGATACACCGCATTTATATCAAGTCTTATAGTGAGAAATCATGCAAGGTTAATGAATATTTCTTATACACAGATGATGCCACAGATAAGGAAAACTCTTAACATTTTCTTTGACATTATCCAGCACGTATGAAACATAGAATAAGCAAAGTAGAGACTTACATTCTAGAGAATCTTAGTCACTCACAAGAGTTCTTTTTCAAAACTATATCGGAGTTCCAAATAATTTAAAATTCTTAGAGTTTTACACGCATTACAATTTTATACACCCTTAAGTTTTATAGGGCAACACACTTAAGTGTATTCTCAGAATATTCGTAATAACCTAATCATAATAGAATCCACACTAATATAATATATTTTAATGGAAAAATCTTATTTCGCAATACTTTTAATTCTTAATAAAATTAATCTACTTTTAAAATTTAAGGAAACTAATTTACTTTTTCGAAGAGAAGTATAAGATTCACTTTCATATTTTTAATTACTTTAAATTCGCATTTATCATAAAACTCCTAATGAAAAAAATTATCCACAAAAGTTTAGCATTGTAGAAAAATTATGTTTTGAATGGAGTTTTATGTTACCTTTTCAGCCGAGTTGCGATGTAGTACTAAGCTTTACGTGGAATATTTTTTCATAACTTTATATTTTATTCATTATTTCTAGATTTAAAAAGATTGGATGTTTTTAATAATTCTTTTAAGAAAAATGGTTAAGTGCAGATGTTGATTTCATTACCAAATGTTACTCAATTCTCAATTCTAATTCCAAAATATATTTTTATGCAACTTATCAAAACATAACACATTCATTCAAATTAATATGAAAGAAAAATGGGTTTAATACCAATATATAGGTATATTCAGTATAAATTAAATTCTACGAAAAGATATCGATATTAAAGTAAGCTCAGTTTGATGTATGAATAAGAATGAAGTATACATAATTTAAAAAAATAAATTTTTCAAGTTGAATCATTAATTAAATAAAAGTTATGCTAAGCATGCCATTATTAATGATTCATTCAAAGTACTCGTATATCCCCAAATTTATTGTATATTTAACCATTGAAATGCGTTGGAGACTTTTATGGCATGATTTCATCGTACTTTAAAAATGAAAAAAAAAAATCCTTTTAAAAGATCATTTAAAAATGTAAATAATATGAGTATTATGAATATTATATTAATTTTTATTCTTATTCACAATTACGGTGTAGCACCATTTAAAGAAAATTTTTAATATGTTCTTATATTCTACTATATTCTTTATAATATAAATATAATTTCTTGTTGTAGTCCAAGAAGTTTTAATTGATATTTAGGTCGGACAATTCATCAATAATTACACTGGTCAACAAAGATTTTATCCTAGAGACGTTGTTAAGAGATCCTAGACGTGTTTTTCGTGCTGATTCCGAATCTGTATTTAGATTCTTTCTATCACGTCTAGATTCTTCAAAACAGTTGAATGTATATTTTTGCTATAAAGTCGTAATTTACCTACTGCTCAAAAAGTATCCGGATTTTGTTGTTTGTTAACTACTTTTTAAGTAATAGACCTTTTTCAAAAGTTTTTTGTTATGTTGGTACACCCTTTCTTGACATATGAGACAAATTTCAGCGCCATCTGACAATTAGTTTGTTTACAGCAGCTGTTAATGTGAGACTACCTCAAGTGCATTTAGCGATTTTTACTATGGAAAATTCTTGTTGTACGCGATTTTTTGACCAAACACGGCACCACTGTCATCGCTCAGGCACCATATTCGCCAGATCTGGATCGCCGAAGGAACTAAAAGCCATACCTTCACGGGCCTTTGAAAAGTGTATGAAAGATTGGGTTAAGCGTTGGGTATTTTATTTATATATGATATATATAGTATACATTATTTTCGGGATGTAAATATATGTATATAAATAACGTGGTTAATAAATATGTATAAATAATAATATTACGAATTAATAAATCTGATGGACCTCATCTTATAACGCAAGACGATTTAAACGATCTAGTGCGCGATTTAAAGTTGTGCAAAAAGAAGAGTGAAATCTTAGGATCACGATTAAAGGGTTGGAAATTGTTGGATCCAAAAACTAAAATTTCTATGTATCGATCTCGCCATGACGAATTTAAATTATTCTTTTCTCAAGAAAACAACCTTATTTTTTGCAATGATGTTCTATCTGTTATGAATACTCTTAATTTTGAATACAACGATGATGATTGGCGTTTGTTCATTGATTCTTCTAAGGTCAGTTTAAAAGTTGTTCTCTTACATAATGGAAATGAAATTCCCTCAATACCGTTAGCCCATGGAACTGATATGAAAGAAACATACGAGAATATGCAGTTTCTCTTAAAAAAAATTCACTACGAAAGATATAAGTGGAAAATTTGTGGTGACCTAAAAGTTATTGCAATTTTACTAGGCTTACAACTTGGTTACACGAAATATTGTTGCTTCATCTGCGAGTGGGATAGCAGAGACAGAAAATTACTTTACTTGAAAAAAGATTGGCCACAACGTAAAGCACTCGTTCCTGGAATCAAAAATGTCCTCTTCCAGCCTTTGGTCGATCCTAAAAATATTCTTTTGCCACCTCTGCACATTAAATTAGGACTTTTTAAAAATTTTGTTAAAGCCATGGATAAAAATGGTGGTGGTTTTACTTATTTGAAGCAAAAATTTCCTAAAATAAGTGAGGCAAAGATTAAGGAAGGTATTTTTATTGGGCCACAGATTAGAGAACTGCTGAAGGACTCGGAATTTCAACAGCAATTGAGTTCAACAGAAATTAACGCGTGGAACTCATTCAAAAATGTAGTTGAGCATTTTTTAGGAAATATGTTAGCTAAAAATTATCGCGATCTGGTGGCTAATCCAATTGATTCATACCAAAAAATGGGCTGCAATATGTCTTTAAAACTTCACTTCCTACACTCTCACCTGGACTTTTTTCCACCAAATCTTGGCGCCGTTAGTGATGAACATGGTGAGCGTTTTCACCAGGATATTTTACACATGGAAAAACGCCACAAAAGAAATTTCACTAACATGTTAGCAGATTACTGCTGGACACTAAAAAGGGACTTACCAGATGCTTAATATGCGAGAAAAACATAAGTAAGTACCATTTTTTAAATTCACGATTTATTTGCTGAAACCCCTTGAATCACCCGTTAATCTGGTTGTCTAAAGAAAACTAGACGTGATAGAAAAAATCTAAGTCCAGATTTGGAATCAGCACGCAAAATACCTCTAGGATCACTCAATAACATATCTAGGATAAAAAAAAAATTTTTTTTTGTTGACCTGTGTTTTCAACTAAATTTTTATATAAAAGCAACTTATTATATTTGTTAACTTTGTTTTTCAATATAATTGTTGTTAAAACAACTCATACTCATACTCTTTACATTTAAATTCTTTTTTTATAACTTTTCAAACTGCAAAAAAAATTAAAAGCATAAAAATGCTTTTAATGGATATACACAATATATATGAATACACACAACTTCTTTATTTACGATTCAATGTCAATAACAAAAATCATTTACAAAAATTTTGTGTTTTGTATTAATGTATAACATATAATTGTACTAAAATTATCAAATATTACAAATTATAATAATATAGTTTATTGAAATAAAATATTATTTTAAAAACTTTTATTTTAAACAAAAATTAAACTCATAAGTACATACTATGCATAAATCATGTACTCATAGCATCAAAATATCAAACAAACAAAAAACAAGTATACATACAGAATCGAAATGCTTTCAAAAACCAATACAAAATGAAAGTGATCTAATTTTTTGGTGCAACGCTTTGCTTTGCATTTTATGCAAAGACTTTGCAGTGAAATTTTTATTTGCAAAGTGCAAAGTAAATTATGTTAAGTCTTTGGTGCAACGCTTTTCACTTTTACTTTGCAAAAAAAAGTCACTCATAACTTTTGCAAAGTGAAAAGTGAAAAGTGTTGGTGCAACAGGGCCCAGGTTTTTCTGTAAATAATTAATAAGTTTTAAGACACAACACTGTATTCGCTCTTTAAATCGAGGATATTAATGGGAAAAAAAGCTTCTATGGTATTTCAAGAAAGTACAGGAAACCAGAATCGTGGAGGGTCACATATCCATAACTACTAATGTTCACACATTTAATTATTATATATTTATCTATATGTAAATATTATTATTGTAAAATTGTATTATTATAATTATTGCAAAATATCAAGATTTACACATTTGATTATTATAAATATATTTATCTATATATAAAACATTTATTGTAAAATTTGAACATATATGCTGATGTTAGCAATATCCAAATTTTGGCTTCCTTTGCATTATTTAATTTAGTGAAATGCAGTGGCACTGAATTGAATATTTGCATTATTTTTTTGTTAAGTGCAGTGGCACTGAACTTTGAATATGTAATATATGTTATATCAAAGCCAGTGCATTGGCATTAATTCTTGATTGCTAGACACAACAAAGAATTTGGTTGCATAATATATGCTGAGCTTGCACTTTGGGCAAAAAAATGGTAAAGGAAAAGAATAAAATTTAGATATTGTTATTGTAATAATTTGTAATAATTTAGTATATAAGGCTGAATTTAATTTAATAAAAATCAGGTTGAAATCAATATATGATCTCTCACTTTCATTTCTAGAGTTTCAGTTCAAGTGCTGAAAACTCAACTTTCAAAATAAAGAGTTACAGTTTAAGTGCTGTCAATTCATTTTCTTAAGTGTTAATTCACTAACATTTAATTTTGGTGACCCCGACGTGATTCAGGATCACGACTTGGTGAAAATTCATTATCAGGTGAATCGCTTGATAATTTAACACAAATTTGAGTAAAGGCGTCCTACGATCACTTCAACACAGGCTTTGGTGTCAGCATCAACAGAGGATAAATAAAACAATTTTAGTTTCATAAGGTGTGAATCAACAAATCAACTAACTGGATAATGGGTTTCAGTTCGCTAGTGGATCGCCAAAAAGCATTGGGCGACAAAATCAAGCAATTTATTGGTATTTGCAAAAAGCTTGGAAAACCTCGCAGAACTTCCCAATTCTACACAGACAAGATTCAAGAATTGCAAAGGTTGGGTGACGAATATCATGAAAATCATCAGGAAATCATGGCTTCAGTGGACAAGGTTGACGACCATGAATACTTGGTAAACAATGAGTATCAGAGTATTCTTAAAATGATTGTCGATTACAACAAGGTTCTAGAAATTGAAGCAATAGAGCTAGAAAAATGATCTTCAGCAAGCAATGGCACAATAATTGAGCAAAACAAACAGATAAATGATTCAAACATTCGGAAACTACTCCGAAATCAGAAGGCAGTCATACGTGTAATTGAAAGAACGATAGAAGGAATCATGGTCAACAGGCAAGTTGAACAACCATCTACATATTATTCTATAAAGGCAGCCAGTCTTGAAGGATATATGGACGATTCAACGGCAAATAACACAACGTTATGGGAAGCCAGCGACGGAAGCATCATTGAGGGCTACACACTGGAAATTATGATGCAACAACACTTGCATCATAATCAGGCAATTCGCAACTCAGGACAGACAGATTGCGATTTGCCTCTACCAAGAATATCACTACCAAAATATGATGGAAACTATATGCGGAGGGTAGAATTCAAGGACTTGTATATGGAATTGGTCCACAACACGGACATCAGTGACAGCAAAAAAATGCATTATCTAACTACATCATTGGATAACGAGCCAAAGGGGCTAATTAGACATCTTTCAGTAGTAGGAGAAAATTACAATATAGCCTGGGCTTTACTTACAAGTCGTTATGAAAATAAACGACTTCTGGTTACAACACTCCTAAATAAATTAATGGGACAATCCTCGATTAAAAGGGAGTCAGCACCAGCATTAAAATCTCTACACGATGCAAGCAAGAAATGCATACATGGTCTCAAGGGTCAAGGAGTTCCAGTCGAACATTGGGATGTTACCCTGGTACATGTCTTGCTGCGCAAGCTGGATGCAGAAACTCTAACAGCTTTCGAACAAGGGCTAACAGACAACAAACGTTTAATAACCATTGATGAATTGCTAAAATTTTTGGAACATAGATTTCAATCACTTGAGGCTAGGGGAAAAGGAGATTCATTATTCACTCGAACATGTGCTTCAGCTACAAAATTTGGTTTAAGTAAAACCTGTCAAATTTGCAATAAAAACGGTCACATGGTCTACGCTTGCAAAAAATTCGAGATGGCAAAACTATCACAACGATGGAATTGGGTTAAGGCGTTCAATTTGTGTGTGAACTGCCTCAGGATTGGACATCGAGCTGATGAGTGTAAATCCAGGCACTGCACCAAGTGTTCTAAAAAACATAACACTTTGATGCATAATCCAAAAGGGAATCAATACACAAAAGGTACTGTTCTTCAAGTAAATAACTCAACGCCTCAACAAACAGGTCAAGCTTCAGTTTCAAACCAATCATCAAATAAAATAACCCTTTTAACAAACAATATCAATAAGGAATCTAATTATGTCTTATTAGGGACGGCCAGAATAAGATTGCTGGCATCAAACGGAAGACAAATTGAATGCAGAGCAGTATTGGACTCTGGCTCTAAAATCAATCTCATAACAAACCACCTGTCAAAAAATTGGGCTGCAAGCCAAGGCCAACGCTTATGAGTATGGAAGGCGTAGGAGCAAATGAATCAAAAATACGTCATCAAACAATAATCCGAGTACAATCAACGTTGAACGAATTTGTAGCAGAGATGGATGCACATATCATACCAAAAATCGTTTCAGATCAGCCAATGCAGTATTTGAATATCGAATCCTGAGATATTCCAAAGGAATTAACTCTCGCTGATCCAGATTTTAACAAACCTGGCCGAATAGATTGCCTGTTAGGAGCAGAGATCTTTTTCAAGTTACTTATTGATGGTCACATAAAACTAGCAGGTAGTCTTCCAACACTTCAGAATTCTATTTTTGTATGGGTTGTAGCTGGCAATATTGAAACTTCAAATTCAAGCACGGCAACTTGTGGCATATGCATTACTAAGGAACTAGAAAAATCTATATTGAAATTCTGGGAATCAGAGAAAATTCCTGATTCAATTTCGGAACTCACAGAACACGAATTGCGTTGTGAGTCACATTTTTTTGCAACACGCTTTTCGAGGAAGTGATGGCAGATTTGTTGTGAAACTCCCATTAAAGAATCATCCATCAGTGTTACCAGATACAAAAGGAATCGCTTCAAAATCCTGATCTAAAGAATCAATATGTTTCATTTATGAGGGAATATGAAGCATTGAGACACATGACAAAATTCAGCGGTAGCGAAATAATATCTCCCCAATATTTCATCCCACACCACTGTGTGCTACGTCCAGACAGCTCAACATCAAAACTGCGAGTTGTATTTGACGCATCAGTACACAAATTATCAGGGCCATCACTAAATGACATAATGTTTAATGGTCCAAAAGTTCAAGACGAACTGTTTTCGATTTTGCTCAGATTTAGAATGCACAAATATGTTTTAAAAACTGATGTGGAAAAAATGTACCGTCAAATATGGGTTAACAAAGATGATCGAAATCGGCAACTCATAATGTGGCGAGAAAATCCCACAGAACCACTTAATTATCAGTTAAACACAATTACTTATGGCACAAGAGCAGCGCCATATTTAGCAACACGCTGTTTAACAAAATTGGCGGATGAATATCAAGGAAATTATTTATATGGTGCCACATCTTTAAAAAGGGATTTTTATGTTGACGACGGTCTCATAGGAGCTGATACCATCAACGAAGCGTTACTAATTCAACAACAATTAATAACGATTCTAGACAAGGCTGAAATGAAACAACCCAAAATTTTACATGGAATCGCTCCAGAAGATCAAGAAGTAAATCTCAATTTTGATTCCAAGGAAACCCAATTCACAAAGACGTTGGGTCTTTTATGGTTACCAAAGTCAGATTCATTTCGTATCAAGGTTAACATTCGAGAGCATAGTCACACAACAAAACGATCTATGAGCTTCGATTTGGCACACATATATGACCCCCTGGGTCTTATTGGTCCAATCTTGGTCACCGGTAAAATCTTGTTGCAAGGAGCATGGCAGCTAAAACTCGATTGGGATGATGATCTTCCGTCAGAAAGAAGGGGTAATACGTGTTGGCGGACGGCTAAGCTCTTCAAGACTGCAGTTTGATGCCATTAATCAAATAATTTTACCAATCAACGATCCACTAGTAAAGTTGGTGGTAGAAAAAATACATAAGGACAATTATCATTGTGGCGCTCAAGCATTGCTGGCACAAGTGAGGTAGCGTTTTTGGCCCCTCAAAGGAAAAAGCTTGATGAAAGCTGTAATACAACAATTCTTAAGATGCAGAAGAGCAAGGCCAATTGTGTGCAATCAAATCATGGGAAATTTGCCTGGACACCGTGTGCAACCAGCTCGACCATTTCTCAGCACTGGAGTTGATTATTGTGACCCAATATGGGTTCACTACAAAACAAGAGGTAAGCGTCCACAAAAGGCGTATATCGCTGTCTTTTGCTGTTTTGCAACCAAGGCCGTACACTTAAAACTTGTGACTGATCTTACCACAGATGCATTCATTGGAGCATTAAAACGCTTCATAGCAAGACGAGGATGCTGTAAAACGTTATACTGCGACAATGCGACTAACTTCGTTGGAGCGAAAAACAAGTTGCAGGAACTTACTGACATCATCTACGGTGATCGGGCGTGTGAATCAATCGCAGGAATGTGCAGTACGAAAGGCATAGAATTTCACTTCATTTCACCAAGGTCACCACATTTCGGCGGGTTATGGGAGGCAGCAGTAAAATCTGTCAAATATTTGCTGGTCAAAAATGTTTCAACAGCCTCACTTACATATGAAGAGCTTGAAACTGTCGTTATTGAAGTTGAAGCGATGTTGAACTCCCGACCCCTTATTCCTAGCTCATCAGATGCAAACGATTTGAACGCAATAACTCCAGGTCATTTTTTAATAGGTGAAGAAAACACTTCAAGCGTTGTTGTGCATGCACGTGACTCTAAAGAAAAATTACTTAAACGCTGGCAACTAGTATCAGAGCTAAAACACAGTTTTTGGCAGCGCTGGACTAAAGAGTGTCTAAGCGAATTACAACAGCGCCACAAGTGGAAGGGTCGAATCACCAACATACAGATCAATACGATGGTAATCCTTAAGGAAGACAATGTCCCAGTTCTGTAATGGCCTTTGGGACGCGTCTTCAAGGTTTACAAAGGCGAAGATGGTTTAGTGAGAGTTTGTGACATTCAAACAAAAAAGGGAGTATTTAAAAGACCGGTGCATAGATTAGCTCCATTTTTTCCTGAAGACGACAAATTAGAAGATCCAACCGTTGAAAAAAAGACTAAGTGAAAAATCGAATCAGAGCAGACTCAAGAAACTCCAAGGTCATCTCCCGTGTCGCTTATCGTAAACATTCCATTAAATCGCATCAGAAAACCTGAATCATTAGTCAATGGGATAACTCCAACAAAACGCTCATGTCTGAACCCCGGGTTGCTGCTCACCATTATTACTCTACTCATTTTGCCACTTGCACTATGTAGTCCCGTCAATACAACAAACTTCAACAACAAACCTGGCATTTATTTAGAGCAGCTTAAACCAGTAAAAATCATGTCTGCTGATTGGAAAATGATTGTATATTTTGACCTTTCCCCATACAAACAACAAATGAGTATTTTAGCTGATGGAACAAAAAGGTTGCACAATTTATGCGACAAGGCATTGGATACCACTGCTTGCAAGTTATTACTCAACTATTTTGACCGTATAACGGAGGAACTGCAAATGGAACTTAATCTTCTCTCTGTTAAAAAAAGGATACCAAGAGGAGCTATAGACATTGTCGGAAATTTTGCCAATTCATTGTTTGGTGTCCTCGACTCAAACTACGCGGCACAAATGTCAAGCACAACAAATGGTCTTAAAAGGAACGGCAATCATCTGGAACAACTCGTTAAAAACCAAACGTCACTTGTTGATTGAACAATCAATATCTTTAAGAAGAACCAATTAAACATGCATACCAAATTTGATGAAATTAAAAAGCTGTCGATGCAAATGCTCATGATGGTATCTAACCTGCAAAGAGTTCACTCATCAATTATGGACGTACTAATCGACAGTCGTCACGATAAAATAAATCCTCTTCTGCTGACTCCACAACAGCTTAGTGAGCAAATAATGATGATTAGGGCACATCTTCCATCACACCTAAAGTTACCTATCCACCACAATAACTTACTCGAAGTATATAGGCTCATGAAGGTCAACGGAATCCTGGCGAAGGGCCATGTCATTTTTTGCATCGACTTACCTCTCACGGATCCAAGAGAATTTCAGCTATTATATCTTGTTCCAATTGTGGCAGTTTTAAATAACACACTTTTCTCAATGAAACTTTCAACAGAATTTCTAGCCATCAATCCGCATCATGATGAATTTCGACCAATGACACAGCATCAAGTGGACGCATGCATACCGATAAGTGACGAAGAGTTATTGTGTCCAAACATACAAGCAACATTTCATGAATCATCAAACGTCAATAATTGTGAAATTGACTTATTCAACAATCAAGCTGACCCAAGATGCGATATGTATCAGCTCAAGGACACAACTGTATGGTATCAACTAAATCATCCTACTCAGTGGATTTACGCAACCATTAATAACATCAAAATGAATGCAGTATGCAACAAGAAAGCATTTCAATTAACTTTAGTGGGCAGTGGTTTGATTAAATTAGGACCTGAATGCATCATCAAAAATGAACACATTACGATTCAAGGTCATCAAAAAATGGTTACTTCAATGCAGGTTTAACCTATCTGTAGAATGGACAAAACAATATGCTAGCAATAACATCAGCGTCAAACCATTGTCACCCTCAATCCATGAGCTTGAACTTATTCAACGAAAATTGTCCCACATCCAGAGTTCCAGTTTCCCAACTGATGCTATTAGTCCAGGTACACATAACCAGCTACGTTGCATTAACATTGTTTCTAATAACATCAGCGTCAAACCATTGTCACCCTCAATCCATGAGCTTGAACTTATTCAACGAAAATTTGCCAACATCCAGAGTTCCAGTTTTCCAACTGATGCTATCAGTCCAGGTACACATAGCCTAATAACCAGCTACGTTGCATTAACATTGTTTCTATGTGTCGCTAGTGCACTATTATATATATGGCGAAAGCAGAAAATCACCCATCAAACACCTCCAATACTGATGCCACGACATCAACAGATGACCGAGGATACAGCATGTTGACTTGCAGCTTTCAAATAATTAGAATTGATGTTATCAATTCAAGGCGGGCAGCATGTTCACACATTTAATTATTATTATTGTAAAATTGTATTATTATAATTATTGCAAAATATCAAGATTTACACATTTGATTATTATAAATATATTTATCTATATATAAAACATTTATTGTAAAATTTGAACATATGTATATGCTGATGTTAGCAATATCCAAATTTTGGCTTCCTTTGCATTATTTAATTTAGTGAAATGCAGTGGCACTGAATTGAATATTTGCATTATTTTTTTGTTAAGTGCAGTGGCACTGAACTTTGAATATGTAATATATGTTATATCAAAGCCAGTGCATTGGCATTAATTCTTGATTGCTAGACACAACAAAGAATTTGGTTGCATAATATATGCTGAGCTTGCACTTTGGGCAAAAAAATGGTAAAGGAAAAGAATAAAATTTAGATATTGTTATTGTAATAATTTGTAATAATTTAGTATATAAGGCTGAATTTAATTTAATAAAAATCAGGTTGAAATCAATATTCGATCTCTCACTTTCATTTCTAGAGTTTCAGTTCAAGTGCCGAAAACTCAACTTTCAAAATGAAGAGTTACAGTTTAAGCGCTGTCAATTCATTTAATAAGTGTTAATTCACTAACAACTAATGTAAATCTAACTTCTTATGAAGATAAAATTAATTGACTTGCATAGATTCCTATCACGAATGTGAAGAGATCATTGTTTTTGGAAAACAGAATTTTAAGAATTTAATAAAAAAAATAAATGTAGTACATAATCTGCTTGGAATTAAGTCCTGTTTGACGGGGAAATAGAAACAAGAGAGGAATATTAAATATAATAGGATCAGGGCTTAAAGTTTTATTTGGTACTATGATAGTGAAGATGCTGAATATTATAATAAGGTGATAACGGATATAAATAATAATGAAGAGTTTATAAAAACAGAATTCAAAATTTATTCAAAATTTAAATGAACAAAACTTAAACATAAAGAAAAGTTTCGAAGATATACAGAACACTATCAATAAATTCATAAATAAACTTAACTCATTAATAGGAACAGTTAATGAAAATAGTAAAAATATGGCTATATTTGAATACATGCAAGAAATGGAATTAAAAATAGTAAGCAGATGTTTAGATCTTGAATTTGAATTAGAAAAGCTAATGGATATCATTTTATTCATACAACTAAAATTAATACACCCAACGTTATTGAGTCCAGTAAAATTTATTGATGTATTACTGAAAAGTAAAAATGAACCAAATCTTTTATATACACCTAGTTTGGAATCATACAGCCAAATTATAAAGTATTCTAAAATTAAAGCTTTTGAACGCAAGAAGGTCATAGTTGTAATAGTTCTAGTTCCATTTGTCAAAAAGGACATTTATGATACCTATCAGGTAATACCAGTTCCAATATTTGAGAAGAATAAACAAGTAATATTAGAAAAGGAAAATAATTATTTTTTAATATCTAGGGATAAGGAATATTTTGCCATGTTTGATAATTTAAATGATTTCGAAGTTGTTGATAATAGCTATCCGTTAGCTAATGAATTAATATCTGAATCAACTATTACTGTAGAAAATTGTGTTTTAAATAAGTTTATGAAACGAAACAGTAATCGTTGTCAAATTAAGTACATACTATATAATGTAAAGATATACATGAAAATAAATGATAACAAATATATGTAGGCCGTAACCAATGAAATAAAATATGAATATGAATGTAAACAAAATAAAATTAAATAAAAAGGATATTTAAAGGGAGTTGGTTATTGTATGGTATTTTGATTTTAATTGTAAGTTCGAAACTGTAGATTATGAAATTATAATATCTGATAACAAAAATGAAACTGTACTTAACGACCTATATTTTGGTTATTCTGATGATTGCTGTTTAAACATAAAGATTAATGAAATAGAAGAAATTGAATTTCTATCTAAACTAAAACCTAGTAATATTAAAAATATTGATGATTTAAGTATTAAAATAAATAATCAGAAAAGTTTTATATCAAAGTCTCTAAATTCTATGAAATTGAATTCCAACTCATATTGGTACGGATTAATATCATTATTTATAACCATAATTATATTATAACCATAATCTAAATTCTATGAAATTGAATTCCAACTCATATTGGTACGGATTAATATTATTATTTATAACCATAATTATGATAATTATTATTGTAAAATGTATAAAAGGAATTTATGTATAAATATATTTAATAACTGTTTTAATGTAAAAAAGGAGTCATCAAATCCCTTGAGGAATAATATTGTTGTATATACTACTAAAAAATCTGATGGCGAAGTGACTGTTGAACAAAATAATTTCAAAAATAAGTACAATTATGAATGGTAAATATATAAATAAATATACTTAATATTGTGTAAATTTATTATAAAACATTTTAAATATAAAATGAATTTGAATCCGATAAGCACATACTGTAAGAAAGAAATTAGTTAAGTTAATCATATAAAAAAAAAAATTTATTATTTATGTTAAACAAAACCTGTATGAAAATGTAAAAATTGTTATATATGTTCTTTAATAAAGTTATTGATTTGGATTCAAGGTTGGGATTGGACATGCCTGTTTGTTGTGATGTGATTTGCTTCTGGAAGTAAAGTCAATTACTATGTCATTGCCTTTCTTTAAGGGTGGAGGTGTTATGTGGATTTATTCCACATATTTGTCAAATTAAGTTTTGTCTTACTTTGTATCAAGACAAAAAAAAGACAAAGCGCAATATCACAGTTTTGTTTATGAATTTATCCTACACACAAAGTAACGCTTCCTGTTTACACTATTTCAAGTGCATTGAAGCTAACTTACTGCTTATGCTGATTCTGCTTTGATCACTGTAGTCAAGCTGCACACAGTATTCTTTGTTTTCTTTATGAACAATGTTACGCTTATGATTCCTCCTATAGGAATCAACTTACATACGACAAACACCACCGTACTTATCCTAAGAATGCAAATCTCAGCATAATTGATTTGGTTTGGTTAACTTTTGCTTGATTCTATTAATTCAGTTCGAGTCAAGCCAACAAAACATCAACAGCTTGTTTAAGTTCATAACAATGTCAATCTAATTGCATCCACTAAAAAACACCAGACACCATGCTATTATTTCATCAACACTTGTTATAACGGTCATAAAAACTATTATTCACGGCTACTATAAGGCCGCAAAATGAATAAATAGAATTCCACAAACTGCTAGACAAATTGAGTTAGAAAATACTGTCCATCATGCATAAAATTCTTAACCGTTAAACCAAGTTAAAACATTTAGTAAAATACAAGCGAAGGCAATATTAAGAAATCATTTCTAAGCATGTTGCAATTGGAAAAAAAAATTGAAACAAAAATAATATTAGGCATTTTTAATGGCTCACAAGTGTGGCCAAAAATAGCAAATGTTACCAACGCAACACACGAACTATTGTGAACCTTCATTGCAAATTCCAACGAATATTGCAATCAAAGAATACCTTACAAGAACGGCAACTCCATTGTGAACTAAAATTTGTTTTTTCGCACAACAACAATTTGCCGTAGAGCTCTTGAAAGTGTTAGTGAAAAGTGCACTAACACCAGCTGAAATCACTGAAATTTTTCACCTTTTCACCTTTTTTCGATGGGTACTTTTGAGAACGGAATATTTCAAAAAGTTTACCACGAAGAGTGTAAGAAAGAGTGTGGTTTTGTTTTTTGCTTTTGATTTTTTGAGAGTAATATAAAATTTCGTTGCGCCAAATCATACAAAATTTACAGCGCAAATATTTAACAAAAAATAGTTAAAATTGAAAGTAGTAGCATATTGTGTTATTACTGTATAAAAACTAATAAATTGTGAAAATAAAGTTCAGTGTTTATATAAAAAGATGGGAAAAAAGTGTATTAAAGGATGTAAAAAGTTTAAATCCCTTTATAAATTCCCGGACAACAATGAGAAACGAAGGTAAACTTTGCATTTCAGTTTTACGTAAATTTGTGGCATAAGTGTTTTGCATAATTGTTTTACAGTATATGTGGAATACAGTATATGTGGAATAACAAATATGGATGTGTTAATTAAAATATTTGTAAGTAGTAATACATGTTCGTAATGATAAAGCAATAAAATTATAAAAATTTATAATAAAAACACTGATTTTTTGCGAATAACGTTTCCAGATTTTTTTTTTAATATTATTGAAAACATTAATTTCAATCAAATAATATTTAAAATTATTATATAAAAAAAAATTGTTATAAAAATGTTTTTTATATTTCTTGTAGTTCTTATCCTATACCAGCAAATAAAAATTGAATATGAATCTTACTAATCATAAATGTTAAGTAATCTACAAAATTGATGTTTAAATGGATTGTATTTTCAATGGCATGTATTTATTGAAATTTAATTGTACAATAAACTTTGGTCGAATAAACTACAAAGCTAAATAAACTAAATGTAGAAATAGAAAAATACAAGGGATGTAAAAAATTTGTTATGGTTCTTTTTTTAAATTTCCACACAATAATGATGAAAGAAAATAAATTTTCATTTAAGTTCTATGCATATTTCTAATACAACAGTTTAGCGAAAGTATTTTACTATTTATTTTAAAATATTAGTAGGTGTGCATTTTATGTTCACATTGAGATAAAAATATTTAAAACATAAACATAAGGCGCTACATGATAATAATCATATCCCAAATAAATTTATGTTTTTAAGGTCATTTAAATTCTGAAGAAAATATTCATATATTCTATACATAATCAACACAAAAAAAATATATATGTTTTTAATTTTTATATTATGTAAAAATTTATAATATTCATCAAACAGATGAACTAAAAATGTATAGCATATGTATATTTCGTTTAAATCTTGCATTAATTCTAGTAAATAATCAAGTCTATTTCATTTCATAACAATAATAAATTATGTAAACAACTTGTACTTCTTTTAATTAAACTTAGCTAATATTTTTAAATACTTTAGTATTTATATATAAATATATTTTATAATCATAATATAAAATTAAAATGTTTCAATATCAAAATTTAAAAATTGTTAAATTTTATATAAAAATATATCTTCATAAGAAAAACTCATAAATCCGACAATGAATGCGCATGCACCCGCTCTTATCAATAGATTTTTCGCTACTGATCACACAGTAATGTACGTAAATTAATAATAAGTATTATTCACCACATACATTTAGAGCGGATGCGCGCACACCCTCCCTTATCAACAGATTTATTATTACTAATCAATTAGAAATGCATGCAAGGCAATAATACGTACCACACATTTAAAGGGAATGCGCGTACACCCTTCCTCATCAACATATTTTTTGGCACTAAATTTAAAAATTAAGTCTTCGCAGAGAAACACAATTTATCATGGATCACTTAAGTGCTGCCGTATAAAAAAGTGAATTGGTAGTAGCTTCAGTCTTTGTTATTAATTTCACATCAAAACGGTATTTAATGCTATTATATCAAAATTGTTTTTGAAATAATGTTTTACACGCTCAAAAAATATATAAGAAAATATAACTCACTAAATAAGAAATATTCAAAACTGTTCTTTTTATTTAATTAAAATGTTTATAGACTATAAAATTCATATGAAAAAAGCAACAAAAATTAATTTACTGAATATATATTACATGATTAAGTAAACTAAACTGATTTAAATTAATTGATTTAAATTATTATATATTAATATATATATTTATTAATATATATATTTATATATTTATTTATCATATATTATTTGTTACAATATATATTTTGTTTATGTAATGTGATATTATTAACCAAATAAGGAAGCATAAGTTTTTTATATTACGAAAAAGTTAACATATGATTAGCAAGTAGCAGCAAATTATTATACTGCAACCCCAAAAAGAGAGAAATTTGATGTTATCGTGGCAAGATCACAAGTTTTCAAAGCAATTTCAAATGCACTCTCACGAAGTGGGCGGAGTTTCTGTTCTTGTAAAGATATTCTTTGATTGCAATCATATGTTAAAAATCAAACAAAAAACAAAACTCAAACAAAATTCAAAAATTACATAAATTTGAAATTTGAATTTGAATTTAAAAAATATTTAAACTTTACTTATGTTTTGAAATTTCCAACATTCTTATTATTCCATTTAATTCTGTATTCATTTTAATTTTCAATTTTATATTAATTTTTTATTTTAATGTAATTTGCTTGCATTATGTGCTCATATGCAAGATTTGCTACTTGCCAAAACATAACACTTTGTAAAGGCCAAATTTACGTAAATAAATACAAGTCAATGCACTTAAATACTATAATCTATATATTCAATAAATAAAAATATATATTTTGCTTATCCCTTTTTCCCAAGTAGATAGATAAAACACAGAAAGGATCGTAGGACAAACTGGCATCATAAACATTTTCCCAACAACAGGATTCAAGAAATACGAGACAAAGGACGTGAATTTCAAAGGACCCAAACTTGTGGGTTATTTGTAATCTTTATAAAGATAGAGAGATAGTAAAATACTAACTTATCAAAATATATTTTAAATATTAATCATAATGAATTCAAATTGAACTCAACAGCTCAGTAGTGGTTTCTTTTTTTTGACGCAAAGTTCTAAGTGTTGGAAGCAACTATTTGGCATGTGGTCTGGGATGTACACTAAGCTTCGTAAGATATTTGCCTATATATGCTCGGTTAACATCTTTTATTAGTGGGATGTTTAGATCCTTATGGATATTAGAGTTTTTTACATACCGCGGGGCTCCTGTTATTTTTTCGTGCAATGAAGTTTTGCACTCTTTGAATCTCAATATTTGTAGAGCAAGCTAAACACCATAAATTCATTCCGTAAGTCCATCTAGATTTAATGACACAGTTGTATAGTAAAACTTTGTTTTCGAGACTTAGTTTACTATTTTATAAGTCAATAGAACTGGTTAAACTTTTATTTCAACTGAGTTTTCTATCTATGGTTTTGCTTCAAGTCAACCTTCTTTGCTTGCGGTATTGGAATCTTGTTCAGCGTAACTTATGGACATGTCTTCTTTCTTAATGCAAACGTTATTTAAGCACATTTAATTTTATCCTCCATTTTCCTAACCACTCCTCAACAAGAGACAGATGAAGTGACAAATTCCGAGATGCCATATTGAAGTTTCTATGTACACTCAGAATTGCAGGTAGCCAAAGTTGGGTCCTTTCCTGGTTTAGGAATTATCCTTCATCAGGAGAAACTTTCCATTGCTTTGGATAATAGCCAGTAGCAAGAATGTCATTAACTATTATTTTTTTTTTTAAATACTTACCATATACATTTATTTATTGCATCTTACAATAAGACTAACAATAAGGGTTAAACAATAATGGGTTAAATTTCATTGGAGTGAATGTTAGGTGGTTTATTAAGAAAACAGTTCAAATTTATCAGATTACTTAAAAGAAAGGTGCGGTTTTTACTTCAAGCTATTGAATATTAATTAATACCTGGACGGCTAGCTCTTTTTAGTGTAGTGGATAGCAGTGACGATTGCTCTAAGGTGCGGAGGTGTGCGGTGAGCACCCTAACATAATTTGCAAAATGTCAAATAACATTGAAATATAAATTTATTAAGTATCTTCACATCAACAATTATTATTTATTACATTTCCATATATATTTTTAAAGTTTTAGCAAAAACAATTAAATATAATTGTCTATGAAAACTCAATCAATTTGCTTCTGTTAGCCGCTATACTTGTTAGTTGTGCTCATATATTTGCAGCTCAAATCACAGAACATTTTTATTATATTTCATCTCTCCCCTTTGTGTGCAATGAAGTTGGGCGCACATTCATACGTTGCATATGAACAAAATAATGTGCGTGTGCTCCGTTCGTAATATCAGAAATAGAGATTTATATAGTGGGAATTGTATGAGAGTAATTTTCTGTTCTATTCAAATATCAACTGCATGCATACGAATCCAACATGATGATTTGCCAAAGTGGTTGGATGAGCGGCTGAAGTTTGCAGCTCATCTCACCATACATTTCTATCACATTTCGTCTCTCCCCTTTTAACAGTAGCACCCACGAATTTCTGTCGCTCACTGTGCGGAGTAATTGTGCGCACATTTATACGTTGCAAGTGGGTTTGATTTTGTTTGATCACTGCATAAACATGTATGTTTCTAAGTACAAAATCTTTTGTTTGAAAAAATTTGATTTGATGTTACGAGAATTATGTGAAAAGTTTTGTTTCTTCCATATTGATATAATATTAAATTTATATATAAATTATTTAGTTTGTTTAATATGTTATTTTGTTAATGAATTGTTAATATAATATTGCGAATATATTGTTGCCTTATATAATATAGTTATTATTAATAAAAGATCTCATATATTTTAATATAAGTGGTACATGTAAAAACAACATTATAGAAGGGCCGCACACCCTTCCAGATAGGGCACGCGTCGTCACTGGTGGATAGTGGATAGATATGAGAGATTTCTTACTAAGAGATTAACATGTTTTGTCAGCCTTTTATTGCATTTTTTTCTTATATTGTCAAATTCAGTTTCAACTAGGGGAATTTGTAGATCTTTCACTCCTTATATACCATGGGGCACCAGTGATTATTCTCAGTAATTTTGAGTGAGCTCTTTGGATAATTTCAATATTTGAAGCACTAGCATGGCCAAATAGCTGGGTATACAAGAGTACTTTATACTCTAGGTACAGGGAAGATTTGATATTAATGAGCCAATACAACTTAGAGGCTTGGAGCTTCATCTGAATTTTTTTAGCTTCACTATGTTTACGCCAAGTTAGTCGTCTGTCTAGGTGAATATCTAAGTATGTTATGCTATCTGCTTGTGGTATGGGAATGTTATTTAGTATAATTGTTGGAGATGTAATCCGTTTTAAGGTAAAAATGACGTGTCTACTTTTTAGTTCATTAATTTTAATTCGCCATTTTGACAATTATTTCTACACCCGAAATAAGTGAGATTGAAGTTGGTTTGAAGCTCGCACAACGTTTTTGTTTCGACATAAAATTGCCGTATCATCAGCAAACGTTTTGGTGACGACTGAGTTACTTATTGTGATATCCAATGTGTAAAATACATACAAGATAGAGCCAAGAACACTTCCTTGTGGAACACCAACTTCTATTGGGAAATTATTATATATGATTTACATTTAACTTTAAAGCTTCTGTTATGCAGATACGATTTTAAAACTGAGTGGACATTTGAAGGTAATGAACAGAATTACTGCGGAACATTATTCTCTGAGCTCAAATGAGTGTGTTATTTCGTTCGTTATGCGATTCACTTGTTCAATAGTTCCATGTTTTTCCCTAAAACCAAACTGGTGGGAGGGTATTAGGTTTTAACCGTCAAGGAATGGTTTCATCTTTAAAAGCAGTACTCTTTCAAAGCGTTTCGAGAGGCATGGCAGTAAGCTTATTGGCCTGTATGAATAGGCAAGCGTGGTAACTTTACCTGATTTATGAATCATAATAATCATGGAAGTTCTCCACTCTAATGGGTAGAAGCCAAATTTAATAATGGCATTAAAAAGTCTTGTGATAAAAGAGCAAGATCATTAGCCGTGATATGCATATTAATAGATGGTGAATGTAGATGCTGAGTGAGAAAGTCATAATGTTATGTTACAGGATTTGGTTGGAACACCTCTTTCAAATAATCAGCAAAAACGGGTTTTTTCTTCATTGCTTCGCGCCCAGTTTCCGAGAGAGTTTCTTATTGGAAAATCGAATTCAATGTGGAAATTTATACCTTTGCTAGCATTCCATAACGATAAATGGTTTTTGGCATTTGGACATAGGTTTTGAATGTAATTATATTGCCTGACTTTAGATTCCTTGCTTAATGCAGGTCTCATTTGGGCTTCCTTAAATAAGTTTTTCGCTGAAGGGAACCTAAATTTTTGCCAATCCCGCCCTAACTTACGTTTTTGTAAAATTAAATTTTCTATGTCACTATTTGTAAGTACCTTATTGGATGTGTAAATTTTATTGTCGTTAGGAGTGGGGTTTCCTGCTGCTGAAATCAGAATTGAGTTTAAACCCGAGGTTGCGTCATCAATATGATATTTACCCTTTATCTTGTAATTTTTGTACATGTGTGAACTAATGCACTTTTATATTTGAGGCTGTTTTAGGTCTTGTAAGGCTATAGGAACAGTCATGTAACTGAGGACCATCAAGTAAGCAAACTTTAACTGGAGAATGGTCAGAAGACAAATCACTGCTAATGTATGTAGAGATCAAATTTCTGCTGATGCCTTTGGTCACTGCGAGGTCCATTAGGTCTGGTATTTTATTGTTATCGGTAGGCCAATATGTTGGCTACCCCGGAGAGATTACGTCTAGTGCATTTTTTCTATTTGGAATGGAATCGTAAAGCTGTTTACCTTTTGGATTACAGAGCCGTGAACCCCAATAGGTGTGCTTGGCGTTGTTGTCTCCTGCTGCGAGAAATCTATCACTTAGAGTTAAGAAATAATCCATAAATTGGGTCTTGGTGTTTTGTCAGAAGACGTCGTTAACTGGAAATTAGAAGTGTTATGCTGGGTTACAGCCTTTGTTAGCATTTATTAATGTTAGGACGTATTACTACCCTAACTCAAACCTACAGAAAATCCTACTAGTCAAGATGTATCATGACTACCTTGGCTTGATTTACATATAAGACTACATATACAATCTACTTGTCAAGACGTATATACTACCTTGACGCTATACAATACTACTAGTCAAGACGTATATACTACCTTGACGTTGTAGTTCTACTGACTTGTTTCACAAAGACGTATTACTACCTTTGAGAGTTTCCCAACAAGTGCCCCTGCTTGTACACTGCGCGTTTATTTATATTCAAACGACCGAAGCTTTTCCTGTAGCGCATCGGTACATTTGCCGTTGGTATTTTTGATACTTGTTGTCTTTTGTTGCTGTTGTTCGCCTGGGTGTAATTTTTGTGCTTTGTGTTTTCGTGCGTTCTTAAATTCGCCGTGCTTTGTATTTAGTTCAATCAAAGCTTTCATGCTTTGACGTTTCTTGTTTTGTTTACAAACGTGTTTTTTTTTATATAATGCCGGTGTTTGTGGTTTTATTATTTATATTTATTTATTAATAAATAAATAAAAAAAAGAATTAATAAATAATAAAAACAAATAAAAATAAATAAAATAAATATATAAATAACATAGTGAATAAATAAGGTGTGTATATTCTTCACTTATTTAAACACATTTTTTTGTTAATTATAATAGTAGTTTCAGATGTATTCCATATGTTACCGATGCAGATGCGGGGTATTACTTGCGAGTTATTTTAATATAATATATATTAAATAAAATTAATCTATTTTATTTTAGATCATATTGAAAATTCTTAAAGTGAGTGAAATTATGTTATATGTTGCGTGTTAAACATGGTGTATTGTGATGTGTAACTGAAATGTCTTTTGAAGTTACTAGTATAGTGTTGGTGTTATTGCTTGCTTGTTGTTATATTGAAACTATGTAGGTTGGAAATATGTGAATATTTCCTTCCTTACATTTCCCTCCTTCTTCGGGAAAGTGAACTATGACGGAACGCGCTACCTGTTAGCATGGTTTCTGTTCCGTTTCTCTGGACTTTTGAATATTTTATAGAATTTATCTTGGTCTGTAATATTCTGATCGTAATCCTGTTGAAGTTTACTTCGGCCTTTCACTTGTCGTTGCGGATTTTGCGAACTGGATTGTTCCTTGGGTATAAGACAATATTTTCCGACTTGATTTAATAATCGGTTTACTTTTTTATTCAGATGAGAAGAACCAACTTTATCTAGATGTGGCTGCAGTAGTTGTTCTCGTTGAATGGTGCCTTTCACCAAAACTTCTTGTGTAATTGGTAATAGTTGCTGCGATGATTTACTTATACTTTGTGTTTCTTGAATATTTTGAGCTTCTCTTGCAGTAGTTTCTATGATTATATCGTTTTGTTGACCTTGTTGTGGTAGGATGTCTTGTACCTGCTGTCGTGGAATTAGCGAGGTTTCTGTTGGTGTTGATTCATGAGGTACGGATTCTGATGAGGTTCCTACCAATTCTGTCGATGATGTTATCGGATGTTCTTCGTGCACCTGTAGCTCTCGTGATTGTTGTACATTTTGTATTTGCCACGTTTTTTGTACGTTTTCTTGATCTTGCGTAGAATATGTATTGATAATTCGATGTTTACTAAGTCCTTGATTATTTTCTTCGATAGACGTAACCCGTTGCGATTCTTGCTGTGGTTGTATTTCATTCACTTGAATTTGTTCTTGAATAACTCGAGCTGGATGAAATACTTCTGAATTTTCTTTAATCGACATGAAGCGCTGCAATTCTTGTTGTGGAGGTATGAGACATTAACATGGCGTTTGTGAAATTTCTTGTAGTGGTATCGATGCTGTTCTAGATAATTTCGATCCTGAGTCTTTCGCTTTGTTGTACGTAGGTTGGACTGATTCTGTTCCTGCTTGCTGTGCTTCTTTCGTTGGACATGTGACTCGAATTTCAAACTATGTGTACCGTTCTTCGGTATTTTCCTAGGTTGCGCTCGCGTCATAGTATCATGCAATGGAATTGCTTGCTCAACTTCAACTACCAATTGCCTGATACTCGTTTCTTGTCCATGGCTTTGACTTGCTTTGTTTTGCTCTGTTCGAAGTGCTTCGAAGTCACCAACTACTGTTATTAATTCATCTAAAGTTTCGAAATCTCCTCGTCTGACGTTCTTTTGGTAATCAATGCTCATATTGCGATATATACGTTCCAGTTGCGACTCTTGAATAATACAGGCTCGTCGCATTAGAGTTTTGATATCAATTAAATAATCTCTAAAACTTTCTTTTGGTTTTTGAAGACGTAATCGTACATCGTTCTGTAGTTTATCAATATATCTGGAGTATATAAAGTACTTTAAAAAATCAACCTTGAAACTTGTCCAGAGCTGCCAACGACAATTGCTGTTGCGATACCATGTCAGCGCCTTATTTTCGAGGAGCAAGGGCATCGTGCGGGAAATTGAGTTTACATCAATGCTGTACATGTCCGCTAGTTCTTCTACGAGTTCGATAAAACCCAATGGATCCTTGCCACCGTCATATCTGCAGGACCATTTCTGCACTTGTTCCACTATTTGAAGGTATGAGTTCGCTGGAGGTTTTATAGAACGTATGTCCCTCTCTGGTATTTTTCTTGATCCCGACGACATTGTTCCTCTTGCAACATTCGTTAATTATATCTCCCTTATCTGGTTCTTAAATTTTTCCTCTCGTTATAGTCTTGACTTCAGTGATTGACCAACTAGGTCCTTGCTGCCATGATTCCTTGATATGATTAGCGCTTTAATATTCCTTAAATTATCAACTATATTCTCTTATTATTGTCTTGACTTCTGAGATTGACCAACAAGGTCCCTGCTCGGGCGTCAATTGTAACGACACACTTTCTGTCGCTTATGATGCTGAGGTATACTCAGCCGTCGTCCAGGGGTCGTTGCAATAAAATTTTTATTTTCGAAGTCAAAGACAATGTGATGTAGTAATTCAATTATTTATTTAGGAGAATTTAAAATAAAATAAGGTTTTACAATCTAATATAATTATAATATAATGCTGGTTTGCTAATTTGATAACTACGATTATTTGGAATAATTGTGCTTCGATGATTGTTCCGATTGTTGTTTCCACGTGCCTGAAATGTTGCTGTCAGACGACACTACTTGTGCTAATCTTGGTGTTTTGTCAGAAGACGTCGTTAACTGGAAATTAGAAGTGTTATGCTGGGTTACAGCCTTGGTTAGCATTTATTAATGTTAGGACGTATTACTTCCCTAACTCAAACCTACAGAAAATCCTACTAGTCAAGATGTATAATGACTACCTTGGCTTGATTTACATATAAGACTACATATACAATCTACTTGTCAAGACGTATATACTACCTTGACGCTATACAATACTACTAGTCAAGACGTATATACTACCTTGACGTTGTAGTTCTACTGACTTGTTTCACAAAGACGTATTACCTTTGAGAGTTTCCCAACAAGTGCCCCTGCTTGTACAATGCGCGTTTATTTATAATCAAACGACCGAAGCTTTTCCAGTAGCGCATCGGTACATTTGCCGTTGGTACTATTGATACTTGTTGTCTTTTGTTGCTGTTGTTCGCCTGGGTGTAATTTTTGAGCTTTGTGTTTTCGTGCGTTCTTAAATTCGCCGTGCTTTGTATTTAGTTCAATCAAAGCTTTCATGCTTTGACGTTTCTTGTTTTGTTTACAAACGTGTTTTTTTTATATAATGCCAGTGTTTGTGGTTTTATTATTTACTAGGGTCGCCAGTGGTCGAAATTCGACCAATAGAAAATACAATTTATTTATTTTAATAGTATTTAAATTTTATTGATGAATTTGATTAAAATATGAACAAAATCTAAAGAAAGTTGTAGAAAACAATTTAAAAAATAAATTAAAATTTATAATTTCATCTCGTGCAAAATTATTCGTTGTGTTTCTGGTTTTGGCTTAATTCTTCCTTGTATTATCAATCCAATCAAATCGTTTAATTTAAATTTGTCGTCATATGTGACCACATATGCACCTGCGAAAGAAGAAAATAATTAGTATAAAATATGAAATATGATGAATTGTTTGAATGAAATACCGATAAAGTTTCTAACTGATGCTCCATTTTGAAATCTTTTCAACAAATAAATTATCTTAACATCTGCTCCGCACATTTGTTCTTCAGGTGATATCGGAAAGTTATCAGTATAGGAATCAGCAATTTTGTAGAACAGCACATTCTTCTGAAGAAATTCGAAATTCTGACGCAATTTATTGCGTTCATCCTTCAATTTTCTTTAATACCTTAAATAATAAAATAAATAAAAAAAAAAAAACAAAAAAAATCCTTCGATTTTCAATTGATCGCGTTTATTCCTTATTGAATCCATAATTTCGACAATGCGACTTTGCACAACATCTCGCTCCCGTGTTAATTATCAAACAAATTCCTATACTCTGCCATCACGAAATCAAATCGCGGTATGCAGTGAAGGCAAGAAACAAAGAAATGAAATTGGCAAATAAACGAATGAAAAAAATTAAATATTGAAAAACATTCAAACTGAATGAAATCTAAAATGTTAATAATGCATAATAATATTTCTATATTTTATATCACGAAGTTCTCAAAACTTCAGTGTAAACAATATTTTTTGTAAACACCCTTTCATCATTAGCCAAATGACCTTGTCCACCTTCATTACTGACATAAAATTTAAGTCCGTCAAATGATCTAACTCAACTGGCTGCAACGTAAAGTTGACCATGTGAAAAAAAAGGTCTCCTCAACAATATTCCAACTCTATCAAATGTCTGTCCTTGGGATTTGTTAATTGTCATAGCAAATGCGCTGATGACTGTGGAAACTGTGTTCTTTGAAAATTAAATGGCAGTGCAGTCCCTGAATACGTCAAGTGTATGCGTGGAATCAAAACACGTTTTCCGCGAGCAACTCCAGTGAGTACTTCACAATCTATTGTATTATTATGCATTGCTTTGTCTCGCATTCTCGTCCCATTCACTAATGCTTGCTTCGTATTTAAATTTCGAATTAACAAAACTATCGCATTAATCTTGAGCTCCAACTTATGTGGTGGCAAACCACTTACAATCAAAGTATTCAAAAATTCTACTGGATAGTTGCACACCTCACTGTTATCCTCGCAAATAATTCTGTCAAAACTGTAATAAACCTTTTTTTCACCAGCGATGCGATTCAAT
Source organism: Teleopsis dalmanni (assembly GCF_002237135.1). Lineage (NCBI taxonomy): Eukaryota > Metazoa > Arthropoda > Insecta > Diptera > Diopsidae > Teleopsis > Teleopsis dalmanni. The sequence goes on along the minus strand of NC_051846.1, from coordinate 124,370,864 downwards.
ACATCGTTATTGATAAGTCCACAATCTTCATTAGTTGGAGCTAACACAACTGACTTCAACATTCTATCTGATAAAATGGTTTCATTAATATCTCCAAAAATATCATGTACTGTGTTAGATTCAACACCTAACAAATCTACTAAATCTTCACCATTGCCAATTCTCTTTAGAAATTGAACGAATTCCAACTCTTCGGGGAGTGCTCTCATATTTTGAGTTAACGTTATATGATTGAAAAACGGGAATTCTGCCCAACTCGTAATACAATTTGCAATCATTACTGCTATTATAAATAATGCCGCCGAATTAATAAATCTGACATAACTACTACTTTTTTTATATTCGGAACTGTATTTTCCATCAGATTTATAGGCAGTTTAAAAACATTATGGAGTGTCTTTCCACCAATCAATAAAGTGGAAGCAATACCACTAAATGCACACGAAATACAGCGAAGATTAAGGGAATTTAATTTACGAATTATAGCCGTTTGTGTGAATGTTTTCCCACAACCTGCATGGGCTGTCAAACAAAACACATTTGATCCTGTGTCGTGATACTGAACTTCACGAATAACTTTATCAATAGTATCACGCTGTTCATTATTTGCGCAATCATAAAGCTCATTAAATAAACATTCTTCTACGAAAGGATCAAAAATATCGAGATCAGCAAATTGCTGCTGTGGTTGTATTTCATTCACTTGAATTTGTTCTTGAATAACTCGAGCTGGATGAAATACTTCTGAATTTTCTTTAATCGACATGAAGCGCTGCAATTCTTGTTGTGGAGGTATGAGACATTAACATGGCGTTTGTGAAATTTCTTGTAGTGGTATCGATGCTGTTCTAGATAATTTCGATCCTGAGTCTTTCGCTTTGTTGTACGTAGGTTGGACTGATTCTGTTCCTGCTTGCTGTGCTTCTTTCGTTGGACATGTGACTCGAATTTCAAACTATGTGTACCGTTCTTCGGTATTTTCCTAGGTTGCGCTCGCGTCATAGTATCATGCAATGGAATTGCTTGCTCAACTTCAACTACCAATTGCCTGATACTCGTTTCTTGTCCATGGCTTTGACTTGCTTTGTTTTGCTCTGTTCGAAGTGCTTCGAAGTCACCAACTACTGTTATTAATTCATCTAAAGTTTCGAAATCTCCTCGTCTGACGTTCTTTTGGTAATCAATGCTCATATTGCGATATATACGTTCCAGTTGCGACTCTTGAATAATACAGGCTCGTCGCATTAGAGTTTTGATATCAATTAAATAATCTCTAAAACTTTCTTTTGGTTTTTGAAGACGTAATCGTACATCGTTCTGTAGTTTATCAATATATCTGGAGTATATAAAGTACTTTAAAAAATCAACCTTGAAACTTGTCCAGAGCTGCCAACGACAATTGCTGTTGCGATACCATGTCAGCGCCTTATTTTCGAGGAGCAAGGGCATCGTGCGGGAAATTGAGTTTACATCAATGCTGTACATGTCCGCTAGTTCTTCTACGAGTTCGATAAAACCCAATGGATCCTTGCCACCGTCATATCTGCAGGACCATTTCTGCACTTGTTCCACTATTTGAAGGTATGAGTTCGCTGGAGGTTTTATAGAACGTATGTCCCTCTCTGGTATTTTTCTTGATCCCGACGACATTGTTCCTCTTGCAACATTCGTTAATTATATCTCCCTTATCTGGTTCTTAAATTTTTCCTCTCGTTATAGTCTTGACTTCAGTGATTGACCAACTAGGTCCTTGCTGCCATGATTCCTTGATATGATTAGCGCTTTAATATTCCTTAAATTATCAACTATATTCTCTTATTATTGTCTTGACTTCTGAGATTGACCAACAAGGTCCCTGCTCGGGCGTCAATTGTAACGACACACTTTCTGTCGCTTATGATGCTGAGGTATACTCAGCCGTCGTCCAGGGGTCGTTGCAATAAAATTTTTATTTTCGAAGTCAAAGACAATGTGATGTAGTAATTCAATTATTTATTTAGGAGAATTTAAAATAAAATAAGGTTTTACAATCTAATATAATTATAATATAATGCTGGTTTGCTAATTTGATAACTACGATTATTTGGAATAATTGTGCTTCGATGATTGTTCCGATTGTTGTTTCCACGTGCCTGAAATGTTGCTGTCAGACGACACTACTTGTGCTAATCTTGGTGTTTTGTCAGAAGACGTCGTTAACTGGAAATTAGAAGTGTTATGCTGGGTTACAGCCTTGGTTAGCATTTATTAATGTTAGGACGTATTACTTCCCTAACTCAAACCTACAGAAAATCCTACTAGTCAAGATGTATAATGACTACCTTGGCTTGATTTACATATAAGACTACATATACAATCTACTTGTCAAGACGTATATACTACCTTGACGCTATACAATACTACTAGTCAAGACGTATATACTACCTTGACGTTGTAGTTCTACTGACTTGTTTCACAAAGACGTATTACCTTTGAGAGTTTCCCAACAAGTGCCCCTGCTTGTACAATGCGCGTTTATTTATAATCAAACGACCGAAGCTTTTCCAGTAGCGCATCGGTACATTTGCCGTTGGTACTATTGATACTTGTTGTCTTTTGTTGCTGTTGTTCGCCTGGGTGTAATTTTTGAGCTTTGTGTTTTCGTGCGTTCTTAAATTCGCCGTGCTTTGTATTTAGTTCAATCAAAGCTTTCATGCTTTGACGTTTCTTGTTTTGTTTACAAACGTGTTTTTTTTATATAATGCCAGTGTTTGTGGTTTTATTATTTACTAGGGTCGCCAGTGGTCGAAATTCGACCAATAGAAAATACAATTTATTTATTTTAATAGTATTTAAATTTTATTGATGAATTTGATTAAAATATGAACAAAATCTAAAGAAAGTTGTAGAAAACAATTTAAAAAATAAATTAAAATTTATAATTTCATCTCGTGCAAAATTATTCGTTGTGTTTCTGGTTTTGGCTTAATTCTTCCTTGTATTATCAATCCAATCAAATCGTTTAATTTAAATTTGTCGTCATATGTGACCACATATGCACCTGCGAAAGAAGAAAATAATTAGTATAAAATATGAAATATGATGAATTGTTTGAATGAAATACCGATAAAGTTTCTAACTGATGCTCCATTTTGAAATCTTTTCAACAAATAAATTATCTTAACATCTGCTCCGCACATTTGTTCTTCAGGTGATATCGGAAAGTTATCAGTATAGGAATCAGCAATTTTGTAGAACAGCACATTCTTCTGAAGAAATTCGAAATTCTGACGCAATTTATTGCGTTCATCCTTCAATTTTCTTTAATACCTTAAATAATAAAATAAATAAAAAAAAAAAAACAAAAAAAATCCTTCGATTTTCAATTGATCGCGTTTATTCCTTATTGAATCCATAATTTCGACAATGCGACTTTGCACAACATCTCGCTCCCGTGTTAATTATCAAACAAATTCCTATACTCTGCCATCACGAAATCAAATCGCGGTATGCAGTGAAGGCAAGAAACAAAGAAATGAAATTGGCAAATAAACGAATGAAAAAAATTAAATATTGAAAAACATTCAAACTGAATGAAATCTAAAATGTTAATAATGCATAATAATATTTCTATATTTTATATCACGAAGTTCTCAAAACTTCAGTGTAAACAATATTTTTTGTAAACACCCTTTCATCATTAGCCAAATGACCTTGTCCACCTTCATTACTGACATAAAATTTAAGTCCGTCAAATGATCTAACTCAACTGGCTGCAACGTAAAGTTGACCATGTGAAAAAAAAGGTCTCCTCAACAATATTCCAACTCTATCAAATGTCTGTCCTTGGGATTTGTTAATTGTCATAGCAAATGCGCTGATGACTGTGGAAACTGTGTTCTTTGAAAATTAAATGGCAGTGCAGTCCCTGAATACGTCAAGTGTATGCGTGGAATCAAAACACGTTTTCCGCGAGCAACTCCAGTGAGTACTTCACAATCTATTGTATTATTATGCATTGCTTTGTCTCGCATTCTCGTCCCATTCACTAATGCTTGCTTCGTATTTAAATTTCGAATTAACAAAACTATCGCATTAATCTTGAGCTCCAACTTATGTGGTGGCAAACCACTTACAATCAAAGTATTCAAAAATTCTACTGGATAGTTGCACACCTCACTGTTATCCTCGCAAATAATTCTGTCAAAACTGTAATAAACCTTTTTTTCACCAGCGATGCGATTCAATACATCGTTATTGATAAGTCCACAATCTTCATTAGTTGGAGCTAACACAACTGACTTCAACATTCTATCTGATAAAATGGTTTCATTAATATCTCCAAAAATATCATGTACTGTGTTAGATTCAACACCTAACAAATCTACTAAATCTTCACCATTGCCAATTCTCTTTAGAAATTGAACGAATTCCAACTCTTCGGGGAGTGCTCTCATATTTTGAGTTAACGTTATATGATTGAAAAACGGGAATTCTGCCCAACTCGTAATACAATTTGCAATCATTACTGCTATTATAAATAATGCCGCCGAATTAATAAATCTGGCATAACTACTACTTTTTTTATATTCGGAACTGTATTTTCCATCAGATTTATAGGCAGTTTAAAAACATTATGGAGTGTCTTTCCACCAATCAATAAAGTGGAAGCAATACCACTAAATGCACACGAAATACAGCGAAGATTAAGGGAATTTAATTTACAAATTATAGCCGTTTGTGTGAATGTTTTCCCACAACCTGCATGGGCTGTCAAACAAAACACATTTGATCCTGTATCGTAATACTGAACTTCACGAATAACTTTATCAATAGTATCACGCTGTTCATTATTTGCGCAATCATAAAGCTCATTAAATAAACATTCTTCTACGAAAGGATCAAAAATATCGAGATCAGCAAATTCTGGCATTATTGTAGGTGTAGGCAAACCAAGTGACGTACATGTAACATTATGTGTTAACAAAATATCCTCGATTTCCAATAATACTCTATTAAAAGAAACATCTACACTACAACCATCTCTAACGAAATCTTCGCTTAAATTATCTCTAAATTCCACCCAAAGCGCTAATGCATTTGCTGAAATATTGAAGGCACAATTAATCGCAAACAAATTACGCATTTGTTTTCCTGAGTTAAATGTCTTAGCTTCATTGAGAGAAACTCTCCACTCGTTATAATTGAACGCAATTCCCCTAGCATGACATGCTTCGATAAATGTCCTATAAACAATTCCATTGAATGTACGCACATCTTCATATGATTTTGGCCCTTTTACATGCAACAAAAGTAATCTTAAATGGAATTGCTCAATTTCTTTGGGAGATACCATATACATCCGAGTAATCATTGTATCTCATCCTCGATTTTCTACTATCAATAAAACTTAAAGTAATAAAATTTCTGTATACGTGTATTGTTTAGCAGATGGATTACTTTGATTCAATTGAAAGAAAGCTAATAACCTCGCAAGCTTAAGATTTTCTACTGCTTGTCGTTCTTGGTCTTCCGAAATATAATATTTTATCTTTGTGGCAAATGAATGTCAAGACGAATTATGAAATGAGACTGAAAATGCAAAGGAAATTTATATATTCGCCACATAGCCTCAGTTGATCCCACATATCGACCATTCAAAAAATTTCTAACGTCATCTACTTTAACTTGTACTTGTTAGTCATTTTCGTTTGTGCTTTCACTTTGAATTAAAACAGTTGCACTATCAAAACCCTTATATACATATTTATATATGTACTTAATACTTTTGACGGAAGTGCACACCTCGACATTAATGTGACAATTATATTTTGCAAACAAATACGGGTTGTATGGAACGACATAACGATTATCTAAAGACTTTCCTCTAACATCAACGGAAACATTATTATCGCGCCGTCTATACAACGGATAACCATTAACTGATTCTTTCGTTAATTGTACAAAATCCTTTGGAAATTGTTTTGAACATTTTCCATCTTGCATACATACAGAGCTTGGATTCAAAACACCGCATGGACCGTGCATCATAAAGTTATCAAAATGTGAGCATGAGGCAAACCTCTTTTTTGAAATTCGATTGTATATATAAGAGCCTCAACTTTGCCAAAAATATATTTATTCCAAATGTCAGAAATGAGTTCTTTTAACTTCGATTTAAATACACGCACAACTATTTCAGGCCTGAAATGAGATGACTCATTAGGATCAATATTATATACAATTTCCGCCCAATTCTGATTGCAAGTCATTGTAACAAAAAGTGATGGCTTGCCGAAGTACTGAACAATTGACATTGCATCTAAGTAATTTTGATACATGTTTCTCGGAGACCCAGTGAAGGATGAAAGCAAAATCACTTTACGACCTAAGCTACCATCTCCTACTTGATTCGTTTGCAAATAATCACTAATATTGTTATACACATCTGTCCTCAAATTTACTTGATTCTGTCTTATAAAATGTAGTCGACATCCTTCTATTCTCACATACATATCAACAATGTATTGCAAAAATAGTTTTTGCGATTTATGCAAAAAGCTAAATAGATCCCTTATTGCAAATCTGAAGCATGCAAATTGTAACATTGTAACTTTATTTCGAATCTGCCTACCATTAGAATTATGTTGCACGTTATGCGATATATTAACGTGCCAACCAAAATCTCCATTTAGGAATAGTAAAGGATATGCCAATGGTTCCAAAGCAGAATCTAATACTAATACATTCTTAACTACACCATTTGTTTTTAAAAAAGATATCATATTTCTCTCAAATGGTGGTTCACTATCTATAGTCGTAAATATTATATCTTCGTATATCTGTATCACGATTCACGGTAATTGCCATACAAATCTCTTTTTGTGCATTGCATACTCTATCATAATGTTCTTTCATTGTACAAAATGAATATCTCTCGAATTGAAGTGTTGTTAATGTCGATTCAACCAATTAATTAACCTTAACTATCACACAATTCACAATTAAAATTCATCACAATTAAAATTTAACTATCACACAATACACTTGAAATTAATCTAAAAATTTCAAACTCATTAACTTTAACTATCCACATTTCACAATTAAAATATATCACAATTAAAATTTATCAAAATTAAAATTTATCACAATTAAAATTTAACTATCACACAATGCAAATAAAACGATTGATATCAAAGGATATTTCCACTTCAATGCGTTTTTTTTATTCACAAACAATATTTGAAATTTAATGAGCTTTAAAAATCTGATTGTAACAGAATCCACAAAGTCCAAACACACAAAGTCCACTTTTTTCCAAAAGTGGAAAAAAATCGCACACACAAATCCACCGTAAACAATTAACAATTCGTCACAAAAAAAAACTTTGAAAAACACATGTATTTTGTTGTTGTAGTCGCTAAATTTACGCCAACGCATTTTTACCTGTGTTTCCGTTAACGTACATGCGAAAAAATAACGTTGTGCTCTTCTGCACGTCTTCACCTTTCCAACGGTATAAATTTTATCCATATATGTCAACAGCAACACAGTTAAAACGGGGTAACAAACTTTTATGTTAGCGTAATTATATTATTTATATTTATTTATTAATAAATAAATAAAAAAAAGAATTAATAAATAATAAAAACAAATAAAAATAAATAAAATAAATATGTACATTAAGACTGAAAAGTTTTCGGAAATTCTCATTTAAAATTCGCGCGCTGTATATTTTTCGATATTTTAAGTTTATGTAGTTTGGCAGCACTGTCCTTAATTACTATGCCAAAAATGAGCGCGATCTGTCAGACAGTTCGTTTACGGCAGCTGTTGAAACCAGTCCACCTCAGTAGTGCGTTGCGAAATGTCTTCGACGGTCGTACGACCGTCCTGAAAGGCTTTGTACCACTCATAAACTTGAGTTTTCGATAAAACTGATTCCCCATAAGCCTTTTGTAGCATTCGCAACGATTCTGCACACGAAATTTCGTTCGAAACACAAAATTTGATGCAAACTCTTTGTTCAATATTTTTTTCCATTGTTTTTTTCGCAACGCACTACTGAGGTGAACTGGTTTCAACGGCTGCCGTAAACGAACTGTCTGACAGATCGCGCTCATTTTTGGCATAGTAATTGTCCTTAATTGCTGCCAAACTACATAAACTTAAAATATCGAAAAATATAAAGCGCGCGAATTTTAAATGAGAATTTCCGAAAACTTTTCGGTCTTAATGTATATAAATAACATAGTGAATAAATAACGTGTGTATATTTTTCACTTATTTAAATACATTTTTTTGTTAATAATAATAGTAGTTTCAGATGTATTCCATATGTTACCGATGCAGATGCGGGGTATTACTTGCGAGTTATTTTAATATAATATATATTAAATAAAATTAATCTATTTTATTTTAGATCATATTGAAAATTCTTAAAGTGAGTAAAATTATGTTATATGTTGCGTGTTAAACATGGTGTATTTTGATGTGTAACTGAAATGTCTTTTGAAGTTACTAGTATAGTGTTGGTGTTGTTGCTTGCTTATTGTTATATTGAAACTATGTAGGTTGGAAATATGTGAATATTTCCTTCCTTACAGTAGTTTGCATGATTGACATAAACTGTGTTAAGCTCTGGGTGAGAGTGGAGATCATCATTTCCAAACTACTACTTTGAACCCTAAGGGCTTGTTGTTTGTCAGATTTAACGACATTAGCATATGAAACACCTGGTGTAACAGGCTAAGAAGTTAAAGGTTGGAGTACTTCAACTAATATGATGGGGTTACTTCTTGTAGAATTACGCAACGTTTCTTTTTGTAGAGTTAGCCTGTGCTTCAGTTCTTTATAAATGGGGCGGCCGCTGTAGTTTGAGGTGTGATTTGCACTGCAGTTGCTACACTTTTTGGAGTTGGAATCCTTAAGTGCTTTTTATCGCATTCGGAACTACGGTGAAGCTCGCCATACACTACGCACACTATACGAAGTGTGCAATATGACATAGTATGACCATACTCTTGGCTGTTTGTGTATTGCTTCAGACCATTTCTTTTGTGGGGCTCTTCAACGCTAATTCTGCGGTGAAGTAAATTCTGTAGGTTGTAAATGGGATGGCTTTCATTTTTTTTAAGCTTAGAAGCTTCCGCGTAAAGTTTAACTTTAAACATGGGTTATGGAATTTTATTTTTATTAACTATATTTATAACTGCTCTAGCGCTAAAGCCTTTTTCGCTTAGGGCATTTGTGATATCAATAGGTTCCACATTTTACTGAATACGTTTGATAACGACAACAAGGCCTTTGCTACTCTTCAGTTGGTATGTGTAGCAATTTTTCTTGCTGTCGTCGAAATGTGTTGTAATGACCCTGAAATTATTTTTGGTGTCAATTTGTATCTTAGATTCGTGTATATTGCCGTTGGTTAAAGGAACAATTTGAAAAGTATTGCAACCAACCAGACTTGCTAGGAATGTAACAAGGGTATTTGAACTGCGTTCACGCAGGTAAATTGGAAGGGAATTAAGCTTTTTGGTAGTAGGCTGACCAGCTTCCTCTATAGATTCTGCTAGTTCAGCAAATCTATTACCAGAAAGTACGTTTGTGGGTGCACTATCTATGTTAGTTTTATTTATTTTGGCACCTCTTAAGTTGCCCTTTTGGGGACTAAGTTTTCGTTTAATATTAACATAGCGGTTCATGCCTGTTTGGATTTTAATTTTATGTTTTGGACTAGCTATGTCGGGAACTGCAAGCGATACTGCTGAAGATACGTTTTGTGAGCTTTTATCAGTTTGTGTAGTTTTCTGTGGCAACTTGTTTGATGCGTCTCTTACTTGATAAGCATTACGTGTATTTGGGATGCTTATCGTATGTCTTCTCTCTGGGCGAGGATTTGAATTACTCATTTGCACACGTGGTTATGTATGCAAATAGCAGGTTTGCTAAAAATTGAATTTTTTTTTAGTATTGAAATAATATGACTTAAAATTAAATTTAATATAAATATAAGTAAAAATTAAATTAAATTAATATAAAAAAACAAAAAAAAGTAACTATATATATTATATCTTATATTGTAATAAATAAATAAATAATTAGCAAGGTAATTAATAAATTAAATAAATAAAATAAAATTACAATGTTAACAATTGTGGTAGCTGTGATGAGTTGCAATGTTGTGTTGTAGGCTTAGGTTTGTGTTAGCTTTTGTGGAACTCGTTTTTATCAGAATAATACTTGTCTCTATAAGCACTTTTTTTGTTATGTTTATGTATGCACAAAAGCGCACTAATATATTTTGTTTTTCAAACTTTTTATTATTATTTTTTTTAGCTTTAAATGTTGATCTGCTGTTTCTGTCAGCTATTTCAGCATTTAAGAGTAAGTAATGCAAAAAGAAAATAAACAAAAATCCGAAAAATCGCGCCCTATTTTCAAATTAATATTTTATGCACTTTTCACTTTTGGAACTGCTTTTTTGTGGATAATTTTATTCTTTTTGTGTTTTTATATTAATTGCAAAAGTGGTTTTAAGACTGTGAATTTTAAATTTTTCGGAGAACGACTTGAAAACACGTCCGCTCACTAAAAATGTTGTGCATCATAACTATTATGGTTACGAATAAAATTACCTTTTCAAGGAGAAGTTTTATCATTTTACTTGAAACATGATCGAGACCTTCTTAGGATTTGAATTTACTTGAATTATTTCCTTTACTTCACAAAGACTTAGTTTAATTGGCCCTTTCACCTTTACTGGAAAATGAACTCTAGGGTAAAAGTTGACGACTTCTGGATTTGGCTCAAATACTCTTTTTAAGTGATTAACTGAAACATATCCCTTTTCTTCGTCACTTTTAGCCTATAATCCGTCTAGTTTTCGCATGGGAGGATCATTTTGAATAGGTAAGGGTAGGTTCAAAAGGTGCGTGCTGACAGGTGTCAGCACTTCCACCGAAAGTTATATATTACTTATTGTGATGCCCACAAAAATTATGCCGGGAGAGGCGAGTTGCTAACCTTTGTTATCCTTGTTAAACCATTTGATATTCCAGATGAAGTAAAGGAGATCCGATAAGTTTGCTTTCATTTTCTCTTTCAAGCCAGTGAAAGACATTGAAGTAGTCTTGTCTGGAGTCTTGGACAGAGACGCAGGAAGTGGTTGATAGTAATAACTCGCCACCGTTGAAGCATAGATGTAATGGCATAGTGCCCCGTTAGTACTCCAGTAAGTACAGGAACTGCAGGTTTATTGAAATCTAAAAGACTTTTCGTTTTATTTTTGTTCAAACTAGGCCATAAGGTTTTAGCAACCTCGTAGTTAGCCCATGAATTGTTAGTCACCGTATTGATGATTTTCTCTATTATACTACTTTCAACTTTTTGGATGCTTTTCACAAAGTATAATTGTTTTCTTTATTAAGTCCAATACTCTCTAAATAATGCTGCACTGCAAAATTTCTATGATTGTTGAGTGTGTAATTAGTTATGATCACATTCACTTGTTATAATTTTTATAAATTGAAATAAAAATCAATAGTTGTGGTTTTTGATAGTGATTTTTCATTGTTATTTTATTAAATTTTGTTTTATATTTTATTAGACATTTTTATAAACACTTTCTTGACCGTGCAATATAATACTTGACAGATTCATGGTAGACTCCATCAACTCTCTAATCAAGACTGTCCTAAGACTTATTTCTCCAGTGCCCAAAAAGGTTTATTTACTAGGAACGCTCTTCACAATTATCTGCGTTCTTCCTATTTACTTAAACGATATTGGTCAATTACAATATAATATTTATATATATCTATGTCATTGGTCGTTTCGATTCATAATTGTTTTCCTTACAGTCGCATACATCTGGTTACCAACTGTATTGAGGGCAAATCATATTGCATGCACAATTGCTCGCAATATAATTCCGGAAAACACTTAACACAAATTCATGTGTTGAGCATACCGCAATCTAAACTGCCAAGTGCATATTGAAATAATTAAATATGCATACAAAATATTTGTCATAAAGAAATTACAAAATAGACGAGCCAAGTTTCTGACTCATAAATTATTTTGTATTTGGCATTTTGGGTTATATGCTTGATATTTGAGAGGTTGGGTAACCGTGACACATTAAGTATCGCACGCACTAAGCATTGTGTATGGTCATGGTTAATATCCCACTACAAGTGTATCTTCAAGCAATTTAGAGAATTCATTTAGTCCTTGTTTAGCGTTAGAAAAACGAAGCTTTTGGCATTCACGTCTTGCCTGTCGCTTTACCAAAATAGACTTGTCAATTTCATTGTGAGAAATAACTTTAAAACGAGTGCTTTTTCTGTAAGATTAGGCATATTCTATTGCATTGCTTATTCAATTCCACCGCTTTATCAATAGCTGCGTTTTAGCAAACATGATCCGCTCAATGATCTGAATCATCTTTGCTGAAACGATACGGATCACGTTTGAAAATAATTGGCAACGCATGAAATATGCCAGTTGGGTTTATATACAAAATTTTTTGATTTTTGTGAATAATTTTGGCACTAAAAAAATAAGTAAAAACATTTTGAATATAAAAAAATCTAAAAAATAGAAAAAAATTGAAACTGTTGAGCTGTGTGAAGTATTAAATGTAAGTTTTTATTTAGTAGTTACTTTAAAACTTAAATTTAATTTTATAGTAAATAAATGAAAATTGCAGATTTTATTAGAATCATCAAGCGAAACTGACTCTTCCATTCCATTTTTAAATACTAGTTCAAGTGTAT
>NC_051846.1:124352012-124358006 GCF_002237135.1 Teleopsis dalmanni | reverse complement strand
TTCTATTATTTTCCATCTAGTTTCTGCCATCTGTCCCTGTAGATCACTGTACCACGATCAAGCGTCGCCTCGCCACCATCTCCGCCATTGCCAATTTGGATATGGACGCTTCCGGTTCTTTGGGCTCATCGGCTTTTGTCCTTTTGTTACAATTGCTACCTTAGATGTAGATGCTTAAAATGTTGGCTTTTGTCCTCCTTATAGCAGTTTTTTCTCATCTTTTCGCCTTTGTCTTTTTCCAGACGAACCTTCGCTTTCTGTTGAGCAGCTTTTTGCATGCCATGTCCTCCTCGATTTGATTTGCAAATTTCGAATTAATTGAGTCGCACCACCTTTTATTTGCATAGAAGGCTCGATCTTTCTCTACCTCCTCTTTTGCCCTTCTCCTCGTTCTGAAGGCACCGCAGAGTTTTATCGCAGCCTTATATCTAAATTTGGCTCTTAACCCCTCCTTATAAATCATATGAGGGGAAGTAACATTGGTTAGGGTATTTTGAAATTTATTTTATTTTCTTTAAAAATTATTTTTCAATATACAGGCGTACACAACACATCATTTAAATGCATACATGATTTCATTTTATAGTACATTTGTAGTTTTTTTTTGCAGTGACGTGTGACTGTTTTGATGTGTAATAGCAAGCGACGACAAAAAAGTTTGACAAAACAATCTCATGTGTAATACGAGCCAGAAAACTTCCACGAGTCATAATTTTAACACTCAGAGTGCACTCGTAGAAAACCAAATCTAAATATGTATAAATGTTATTCTCACACATTACTTATAAGGGTTCACATTCGCTACAGAAATGATTCATAAGTATAATGCCGTTGCTAAGGAATCAGTTTCACGATAATACGTATGATTCATGACTCATAGCATATACTCAGGTGAAAACTGTGTTTAGTTTTCTGCTTTTTTACATGCATTGTAAATGCATGTGTTTTGTTCGTCTTCTTGAATATTTGTTGTGTATTAAAATAGGAGTTGTTTTAGGTGGAAATTGTATTCACTTTTATTTTGGGTTAATATACTATTTTTTCCTTAAAAGAAGCAAGTACAGAAAAACTAATAGTTGTAAGTTATAACAAAAAATTAATAATGAAATAATAATAATAAATACTTACTTACTTACTTAGTTGGCCATTACAGACGTGTGTCGTCCTTGGCCGCGTCGAGTAGCCTCCGCCAGTCAGCCCGATTAGTTGCTTTCTGACGCCAGGTGGTAGTACCGAGCGCCCCCAAATCGTTGGTCACCTGGTCCTTCCACCGAAGATGCGGACGTCTCTAGCGGGTTTTCCACCTGCGGGTACCGAATCAAATACCTTTCTAACCGGAGCACTTTCTTCCATTCGCACGACATGACCAAGCCAGCGTTGCCGCTGAATTTTTATGCGTTTAACTATGTCAATGTCGCGGTATAGCTCATTCAGCTCATCGTTCCATCTAATTCGATACTCGTCGCCAACGCGTAAGGGACCATAGATCTTCCGAAGAATTTTTCTCTCGAATGCTCCTAACGCCTTCTCATCACTGTTGGTAATTGTCCAAGGACAGGCATGATAAGGGATTTGTAGAGCGTGATTTTTGTTTGTCGAGAGAGGGCTTTATTTCTCAATTGCTTACTTAGCCCGAAGTAGCATTTGTTGGCAAGAGTAATTCTTCGTTGAATCTTTAGGCTGACGTCATTTTTGGTGTTTAAGATGGTTCCTAAATAAATAAAGTCTTTCACAACTTCGAACTTATAATTGTCAAAAGTGACGTAGGACCCAAGACGCTCAGGAGATTTGTTTGTTGACAGAAAGTACTTTGTTTTGTTCTCATTTACCACAAGACAAATTTGCTTTGCTTGTTTTTCTAAGTTGGAAAATGCTGCACTGACGACCAATGATATCAATATCGTCGGCATACGCAAGCAGCATTACAGTTTTGTAGAATATTGTGCCCGTACGGTTTAAAGCTGCTGCTCGAATTATCGTTTCCAACATTAGGTTAAAGTAGTCACACGACAAGGAGTCACCCTGTCTGAAACCTCGTTTGGTATCAAACGACTCGGAGAGGTTCTTTCCAATTCTAACGGAGCTGGTGGTGTTGCTCAACGTCATTTTATATAGCCGTATAAGTTTTGCTGGGATACCAAATTCAGACATAGCGGCAAAGAGTGTGCTTCTAGTCGTAGTATCAAAAGCAGCTTTGAAGTCGACAAAAAGATGGTGTGTGTCGATTTGTTTTTCTTGAGTCTTCTCCAGGATTTGACGCACAGTGAATATCTGGTCTAGAGTGGATTTGCCAGATCTGAAGCCACACTGATAAGGTCCAATCAGTTGGTTGACGATTGGCTTCAATCTTTCACATAGTACGTTTGACAGAACCTTATATGCGATATTTAAAAGACTGATCCCGCGGTAGTTGGCGCAGTTTGCACGATCACCTTTTTTGTGGATTGGGCAAAGCACACTTAAATTCCAATCGTTGGGCATGCATATATCCGACCAAATGTTGTCCGACCAAAACTCTGCGCCACCAGCTTTAAACAGCTCAGCCGGTAAACCATCGGCGCCTGCAGCTTTGTTGTTTTTGAGCCGCGTTATAGCTGTTTTAACTTTATTATGATCGGGAGGCGGGACGATTATTTCATCGTCAACGATTGAAAATTCGGGATCATCTTCGCTTTCAGTCACATTGCTACTACCGCCATTTAGTAGTTTCGAGAAGTGATCCCTCCAAATATTAAACATGCTTTGGACATCTATCACCAGATTACCGTTTTCACCTTTGCAGGAATTAGCTCCGGGTTTATAACCATTTGTCAGGCTTTTAATTTTTTGATAGAATTTTCAAGCCATATTCCTGTCGCCTAGCTTCTCAAGCTCTTCGTACTCACGTCTTTCTGTTTCCTTCTTTTTTCGCCTGAAAAGACGTTTCTCTTCCCTTCTCTTTTGCCGATATCGCTCTTTAACAGCGCGCGTCGCAACTGACCGCAGGATGGCTTGATATGCTGCGTCTTTCTGTGCGGTAGCATTGCGACACTATTGGTCATACCAGCTGTTTCTTTGTATACGGTGATAGCCGATCACCTCTTCTGCAGCGGTACGCATAGAGTTGGAGATGTGTTTCCATTGTGCGCATATATCGGCTTCTTTAGATGAATTTTCCAGATATTGGGAGAGTCGAGTAGCGAAGTCATTAGCTGTCTGTTGTGATTGCAGCTTTTCGACGTCTAGCTTTCGCTGTGCTTGTTCACGTACCTTTTTCATCGCACATAAACGTGTGCGGATCTTGGCTGCAACAAGGTAATGATCCGAGTCGATGTTGGCTCCTCGGATAGTACGTACATCCAAGACACTGGAAGCATGCCCTCCGTCTATCACAACGTGATCAATTTGAGATCTTGTGTTTTGATCAGGTGACAGCCATGTTGCCTTATGTATGTTGAGATGCTGAGAAACTAACCACCATCTTTCTAGCCGCGGCGAAATCAATCAGCCTTCTTCCATTATCAGAAGTTTTCGTGTGAAGGCTGAACTTTCCGACAGTAGCACCAAAAATACCTTCTTTACCCACCTTTGCGTTGAAGTCTCCAACAACGATTTTGATGTCATGATGGGGACATATGCTTGTTCAAGCTGTTCATAGAAAATTTCCTTGGTGTCGTAATCTTTATCTTCCGTCGGGGCATGCGCACATATTAGAGTGATAAAGAAAAATTTTGAGACTAAATTTCTCAGCTTTCGGCTTACCGCAAATCCGACTCCAAACTCGTTCTTTGTTGCATGGCAGCTGTAGTAGATGTCACAATGATCTCGTTTAGAGCATCCTTGTCCCGTCCATCGCATTTCCTGGAGGGCGGTAATGTCAGCCTTATATTCCTTGAGGACATTAACCAGCTGTATAGATGCACCTTCTCTGTAAAGAGTTCGGACATTCCAGGTGCATATTTTTAAATCGTGTTCCTTAATAAGTTTGCGTTTGTCGTCATCAGTAGATCGTTTCCTTATCCGAGGCTGCCTCTTCGTTTGCATTGAAAGAATTTTTTTAAATGGTGGGTTCCAAGCCCGACGCATAACCTCATATATCCCTGAGGTGGATTTCGCTGCACACATTACTTCACTACGCAGGGATGATTGTAGCTATCCAGAGGGGCCACGTGGAGGCTGTGTGTCAACTTGGAGAGAACAGTGACAAGGATCGCGCTGGCATTTACCATGTTAAATGCAATCAGACACTTTACCTTGTATGTTAAAACCCATCCCATCCTAACAAAATATTATCCCATAATAATAAAGATTAATAATAAAACATAGGCGATTCAATAATCATTAATTAAAACATAACATTGCACAACACGATTCAGCTCATTACAACTACCACAATTCGTTACATTGTAGTTTCATTTTATTTTAATAGTAGTTACAATAAGTTGACCTTATAGCAAACCTGCTATTTGCATACAGAACAATGTAAGCAAATGAGTAATCCAAATCCTCTCCCAGAGAGAAGACATACGACAAGCATCCCAAAGAAACGTAATGCCACAGACAAATAATATACAGATTGCGAATGCAGAACAAAAAAATGGACCATGAACGATTTCATGGTAGCCAGCTCGAGTAGCCAGCTAAAAGCACAATCAGCTTTGAATTGTAGAACACTTAAGACAAACCAAAGCTGCGTATAACACAATGATCTTAAGTGTTCGAAACACACGAAAGAGCTGTTGAATGTGCATATGAGAAGGTGTGTGATATAGTATAGAAATTGTTGCTATATTTTCTATTCATATTGCTAGTTTGGGTGCTTGTGTGATTTATATGTTGACAATTTTCTGTTTTGCGAACTTATGCTTCCATAGTTTTGCTGCATCAAGACGAAAGGGCAATCAGTGAAGTGCAATTTTTTGTTTCTATATTTACAAAATTTGGTTTCTTTTGGGTTAAGAGGAAATAGAGAGGAAAGGGCTTTCAATAGTAGTTAAACACGAAGATGCGTTGTTTAGTGTTGAATGGACACACAAATTCAAAGAAACAGTCTTTGCTTTTTGTATACATTTTTTCTAAAATATATGATTGACTTTGTGTGCATGCAATGCTCAACTTTTTCCAAATTATTATAAATTTGATTTTTGATGAAATTTTATACTGGGCCCTGTTGCACCAACACTTTTCACTTTTCACTTTGCAAAATTTATGAGTGACTTTTTTTTGCAAAGTAAAAGTGAAAAGCGTTGCACCAAAGATTTAACATAATTTACTTTGCACTTTGCAAATAAAAATTTCACTGCAAAGTCTTTGCATAAAATGCAAAGCAAAGCGTTGCACCAAAAAATTAGATCACTTTTATTTTGTATTGGTTTTTGAAAGCATTTCGTTTCTGTACGTATACTTGTTTTTTGTTTGTTTGATAATTTGATGCTATGAGTACATGATTTATGCATAGTATGTACTTATGAGTTTAATTTTTGTTTAAAATAAAAGTTTTTAAAATAATATTTTATTTTAATAATTTATATTATTACAATTTGTAATATTTGTATAATTTTAGTACAATTATATGTTATATATTAATACAAAACACAAAATTTTTGTATATGATTTCTTTTATTGACATTGAATCGTAGATAAAGAAGTTGTGTATATCCATATATATTGTATATATCCATTAAAAGCATTTTTATGCTTTTATTTTTTTTTGCAGTTTGGAAAGTTATAAAAAAAGAATTTAAATGTCAAGAGTATGAGTATGAGTTGTTTTAACACCAATTATATTGAAAAACAAAGTTAACAAATATAATAAGTTGCTTTTATATAAAAATTTAGTTGAAAATCTGTCATTATTATTTAATTTTAAAATATTATAAGTTATTAAAGTATAGTTTACTTGTCGCTGTGTATTATCGTAATAGAAAAGAAACCTACGCATAAAGGGCCTAAATTACTGATTTTATTTAGAACATTTCTCTCAATTTATACAAAATTACCTTATAACTAACTTAA
>NC_051846.1:124339955-124351912 GCF_002237135.1 Teleopsis dalmanni | reverse complement strand
ATATTACTTATTGTCATTCATTCCTGACAGATTGTAATAAATAAATGGATTTCAAAAAAAAAAAAAAAAAAATATTCTTCTATATCGCTGATTGTGAAATAACCATAAATTATAACGTTGTCAGTATCTCGAACATGTTCCAACCTGTTCATCGGAATTGGTAAGACATACATTTCTGGTCCAATTTTTGAGGAACATCGAGTTATAATATCATTGATTTCATCATGCGAAAGGAATTCATAAATATGACAGCGTTTTAAATATACATTGAAGATCTTATTATATTTTGCTTCTATTTCTCGAATGTAATTGGATGCCATTATATATGAATTAAGTACATATATATTCAGTTTATTTCCTTCTCCGATATCATGCCAACCTTGCATCTGACTGATAGCCTGCAATCCTTCGTTTAGTCTTTTACTAAAGCTGTTGATTTTGTTGATGATTTTAGTTTCCGTGTTGTTTACTGCCGCTATTGTGGATATCATGATTCTAGCATTTGATTTAGTATTTTGGATCAATAATTTCTGATTTTGATCCAACGTTTCAATGTTGTGATACACTTCATCGTTTACACCAAAAAGTGTTGTTAACACTGTACCTAATATTCCTCGGGGATTTCTTCTCATGACTTAAATTGGAAACTAAATCGTCACATTGTATATAAGGATTGACAGCCTTTGATTTGGTACACAACATTGTTAATTGTTTTATGGTGTTATTAATGTTCCTTTGATCTTGAATTATGTCACGGATTTTAAATGTGATAGTGGTTCTAAGTGTTCCTCTTTGTATTTTTGCTTTGCCTAATCCTTCAATGAATAATCCTGATTCGGGATATGTTATAGTGGGTGTTGCTAATGTAGTTCCTAATGTGAGATATGCCAAAAATATAGCAAGAACTGTCGATTTTGATTGCCTAGCCGATAACCATTGTCGTCGCGTTTTAGGATCTCCTGCAGTGGACTTTGTCGAAACTACTTCTTTATTTCTGATAGTGTTTCCAAATGGTAACATATTTTGAGTGTCTGATTCTGCTTTGATTAATGTTGCTTCTTTAAATAATTTTGGGAACTTCTCCTGGTTTGACGGAATATGACCTTCTTTTACATTATCAGTGATTGGTAGAAGACATATTTTTTGGATTGTACGTTTTACTATCCCCTTTTGGGTTTTAATTGTAGCAACTCGGGTTAAGCCATCTGTTCCTGTATGAACTTCTATAACTCTGCCTAGAGGCCACGTCGGTGATATTTATGTTTCGTCTTTCAATATGCTAGTTGACCAACTTCTAAATTTGGTATGGATTTTGTCCATTTGTATCTCTGTTGTTGAATATTTCTTATATAGTCTTGGAACAACCGTTTACAAAAGTCTTGCTTTATTTTCTGCACAATCTTCCATCTTTTTAGGCTAGTTTCTGTAAAGTTAATAAGACTATCATGAGCTGGAGTCATTAATGACGATCCCACAATGAAATGTCCTGGTGTAAGTGCATTAAGATCTTCAATGTTGTCTGTTAATGGACAGAGTGGCCGTGAATTAAGACAACATTCGATTTGAATTAAGACCGTACTCAATTCCTCGTATATCAATTTTTGGTCACCTATAATTCTAGCTAGATGATATTTAATGGATTTTACTCCCGATTCCCAGAGACCACCAAAGTGAGGTGAGCCAGGAGGGATGAAATACCAACGTATACCTGTTTCAGCTAGATGATTCTCTATTTGAATCTTCTATAAAGTGTTGTTTGCACCTGTAAAATTGGTACCATTGTCGCTATAAATATGATGTACTGAGCCACGTCTGCTTATCATTCGTTTGAGTGCTGCTAAAAATCCTTGAGATGTCAGATCTGAAGTTAAATCAATGTGAATTGCCTTTGTTGCCAGACATACAAAAATAGCTATATACGCCTTATGTGTTTTAATTCCCCTGAATTGCGAGCATTTAATGTGTAATGGCCCTACATAGTCTATGCCGCAGTGTGTGAATGGCCTCGAGAAATTTACTCTTGGTGTTGGTAAACTTCCCATTAATTGAGATTGTCCTTTTGCCTTTATTCGAAAACATTTTAAACATTTATTGATGCAAGCTTTCACAGCGATTGTTCCACGAATAATCCAAAATTTTTCCCGAACGTAGTTAAGCGTCAGTTTTAATCCTCCATGAATCGTATTAATATGCGCCTGATTGATTATGAGCTTGGCCAAAGTACTCGTTGTATGTAAAATTATTGGATACTTTTGGTTGTCAGATAAATCTGCATTTCTTAATCTGCTGCCCACTCTTCGTACTCCTGCACTGTCAACAAATGGGTTTAATGAACACAACTTATTACTTTTCATTAATTGTTTCTGAAGATTAAGCCGTCTGATGTCATCTGAAAAACATTTTTGTGCCTGCTTCACCAACACAATTTCTGCTGCATCGATATCGTCTGCCGACAGATTGTCGATCTTTCTTTCGGATTTCTTTTTATGACAATTATAAACGAATCTAAGACAATAAGCTGTCACTCGAAGAAGTTTCTTTAATGAAGAAAATCGATTAATAATATTTTCATCTTTGGTAACGTCCACGACGGTACATACTGCAGTTTTTCTGGTTTCCGGAATAAGATTCAAATCTATTACTTCATCATTTTCTGGCCAATTTCCTTCATCTTTTATTAGCCAGTTTGGACCATGCCACCATAATATATTTGAAATAAGATTGTCACCATATACTCCCCTTGATGAAATATCTGCTGGATTATCTTTTCCTGGAACAAATCTAAATTGCCCCTTAAACGTATCCTGAATATACGATACTCTGTTTGCTACAAACGTAGTCCATCTATTTGGGTATTACCTTAGCCAATTTAATACAATTTTTGAATCTGACCATGCAATAATTTTACTAAAGGTAATCTTGTTATTCTTCTGAATGTAATTAATCAACTTTATCAATAGCACAGCTGCGCATAACTCCAATCGGGCTAATGATACCTGCTTAATAGGCGCAACTTTGGTTTTTGATGCTACTAGGGATATTGTAACCTTTTCTGCATTGATAACCTTTGTATATACAACTGCAGTATATCCTGCTTCTGATGCATCTGCAAATCCATGTAACTCGATTAAACTATTCTCTGAATGTTGTGTCCATCTTTTCATGGTTATCTTCTGAACTGCAGGTAATCTCAATTTAAATTCTTCCCATTGTGCCTGTAGATTGGGTGGGATCTCTGTATCCCAACTAATTCCTAGCATCCACAATTTTTGTATCATAATTTTTGCTTTAATGGTTACAGGTGACAACCAACCAAATGGATCGAATAGTTTTCCAGCATCACTTAGAATTGCTCTTTTTGTGTATTTTGAGCTGAATGACGTGGTATTTATTTTAAATTCAAATTGATCCAATTTAGGACACCATTTTATTCCTAAAATTTTAATCGCTTGGTCGTTGTTAAATTGCATCTCTAACCCTGGTTCAATGTCTTTTATCTGGATATTCGTCAACATTTCCGGTTCGTTTGATGCCCATTTTCTTAAATTAAAACCTCCCTTCCGCAATAATTGGATTAATTCTTCTTGTACTTGTTTACACTCTTTAATCGTATTAGCGCCTCCCAAACAATCGTCTACATAAAATTTTTCATTTAAGGTTTCACTTGCCAAAGGATAATTAATTCTCTCGTCTTCTGCTAGCTTAAACAACGTCTTGATGGCAAGATATGGTGCTGATGCAGTACCATATGTAATCGTGTTCAATTTGTATTCTTTTATTGGTTTTTTCTGATCGTTTCTCCATAAAATTCGTTGAAGATCTCTATCATCATGATGAATCAGTATTTGCCGATACATTTTTTCAATGTCAGCCGTAAAAACTATTTTAAACATTCTCAACTGCAATAATAGAATGAATAAATCCTTTTGTAATGTAGGACCTGTCATCATAATACTGTTCAGTGATTGTCCTGATGTCGTTTTTGCGGACGCATCAAACACCACTCGAAGTTTTGTTGTCGTGCTGTCTTCTTTAATAACTGCATGATGCGGCAAATAATATACCTTTGTCTTTGGTTTCTCATTAACTTCCTTCATGTGACCCAGCTTGATATACTCTCGCATAAAGCTCACATACTCTTACTCTTGCTACTCTTTCTGGATTCACCTAACGTTTCTCGATCATTTTTCAGTGGTAACCTAACGATGTATCGTCCTGTTTTATCGCGGGTGCAAGTTGAATCATAATGTCGCTCACAATGCCTTTCTTCTACTGTTCTTAAGTCTGCATTTGGAATTTCCTCTAATTCCCAAAACCGTTTTAAATACTGGTCACTGCTTTCGCAAGCCATGGAGCATAACATTATTTTGTTTGTGATTGTACGCTCTACATCTAAAGGTCCTGATAATATCCATCCAAATAATGTGTTTTGAACCATTGGAGAGTTGTCTGGCCCTTTAATTAATCCTTCTTTAAACACTTCTGGTAATACGTCCGACCCGATTAACAATTGTATTTTCTTTGGTTCAGCATACCAAGGATCTGCTAACTGCAATCCATCAATATGCGACCATTTTCCTGGCGTGAATTCTGCTTTTGGCATTTTTGATGTGATTTTTGGTAACACTATTGTTTCGATATGACAGCTCTTATTTTCATCATGTATAGATTAATTTCTAATGAACATTTGGCTATAACGCTTGTTGTTTGTCCATTGATACCTTTTACATGAGTTTGATAATTGGTCAGTGGTGCTCTGATTGATCTTGCTAATTGTTCTGTTATTATACAAGATTGTGATCCTTGATCAAGAAGCGCTCGTATCGGATTAACTTGTTTTTTAGTCCTTATAATTACCATTGCTGTTGCTAGTAAAACAGTTTTTTCCTTTTGGATGTTGTACGACGCTGCCACTTCGGTCTCTGTGGTGTTCTTCAATGTTGGCATCCTCTGTTTACTTATGTTATTTGTGACTGTTGGTTTGCCCTTAACTTGTTCATGAATAAGTTGATGGTGTTTTTTGTCGCAAATTGCACATCTTTTTTTAAACAAGCACAACTTACTAAAATGCCCACTCTGAAGGCAATTAAAACATAATTTGGCGCTCATAATCTTTTCACGACGTTCCGGCACCTTCATATTCAGAAACTTTGAACATCGAATTGATTGGTGGTCACCATTACACACTAAACATAGCGTATGTATTGTATTTACATGCGTTTTTGTATTTACTGCTGTTGGTCGAAAATTATTCTTATTTTCGCGATTTGTGTCTTGAATTGCCTCCAATCCTCTAATTCTGCTCTCGATAAACTCGTATAAGCTGCTCAATTTTGGTATTTGTGTGGATGCCCCTCTTGAATGTTAATATAATTTTCTGGTTTCACGATCTAATTTTGGAAGCAGTATCTGTATAATTAGTGGATCCCAACTTGACGTGTCCACATTTAAATTACGTATACCATATAACATTTCTCTAGAAGAATCCACTAATGTTTTTAAATCCTGTGCATTCTCAGTTCTTATAACTCTGAGCGACAATAACTTATTGATAAGATTGTTCATCGTTTAATTGTGAGATCTTTGCCCAACAATTCTTCAATTTTTCCAATTTGAACTGTAACGTTTCAATACTTTTCGTTAAGTCTATTGTCTCTTTGATCTGCAACAGACTTGTACTTAAGATTGCTAAACGTTTGTTCGTGATATCACATGGCCCGGTGATGGTGACTTCGTCATTGATACTTATGTCTTGATTCCTTAGTGACCGAGCTTCTTCTTGCCCTCTTATAACTTGATGCCTTGATACTTAAGCTTCCTTTTGCTCCATTTGCCTTATTATTTCCAATTCATTATTAAATCGATTTTAGATTTCATTCCGTCTTTGTTGTTTACTGGCCATAGTAATTTTTTGTGATATATTCATGATCAGGCTTCAAATTCTTGATCAGATTATCATTGTTGTCTTCAAATGCGTCCCATTTCTGACGCAAATTTTCCAAACGTGTCTCAAAATACTGCTTTGAATATCTTGTAGAAGAATCCTTTTTAAAATTTATCCAGATCCTCTGGATCTCACCTTCAATGTCCTTTTGATGTTGGATAACTTGATCTATCTCTTCTATCTCCATGATGTCCTCTGTTAGTATTTGATTTGATTTGTTGAGCGCCTCGGTACGCTTTTTCTGCTGTGTTTTACTTCGATGGTACGTTTGCATTCACTTCACTCCGATGTTAAAAGCCTCGGTACGCTTGTATTAACTTCACTCCGATGTTAAAAGCCTCGGTACGCTTGTATTAACTTCACTCCGATGTTAAAAGCCTCGGAACGCTTGTATTTACTTCACTCCGATGTTAAAAGCCTCGGTATGCTTGTATAACTTCGTCAACACTTGGAAATAGCCTTCTTATTTTTATTGGTTCAACTTTTCTCTTTGTAGTCAATAGGTTTATATGTAAACCGGTTTTGATGTGTATTCTTCTTCTTCTAGGTGCCTTGTCCGCTTCGAACGTTGGCTAACATGACTGCTATTTTGATTTTATCTACAGCTTCTCGAAAAAGTGATCTTGTATTTTTATTAAACCAATGACGTAAATTATTAAGCCATGATATCTTTCGTCTCCCAGGGCCACTTCTACCTTCAATTCTGATTTCAATGATTAATTTTAGTAGTTCATACTTTTCCGGATGCCTCAGAATATGACCAAAAACTACAAAAACTTCAAAAAACTCGGTGTTTTACTGTCTCTAATATTTCTGTCTCTTTCTTGACACGCCGAAGTACCACTGTATTTGTAATTTTTTCTGTCATACGTCGGTAGCACCACATTTCAAAAGCATCGAGTTTATTCATCGATGCAACAGACAGCGTCCAAGCCTCTGTCCCGTAGAGAAGTATAGAGAATATATAGCACCGCAGCATTCTTATTCTAAGCGGTAATGACAGCTCCCGGGTACACAGCAAGTTTTTCATTCTGATGAAAGACGACCTTGCTTTTTCAATTCGGACACGTATTTCTTTACTATTATCCCATTGCTCATTAAGCTGACATCTCAAGTAGTTGTACTTATCGGTTCATTTTATGGCTGAACCAAATACTGTCAGTCTTCCTCCAGGAATAGGACGTTTGCTTCCCACCATATATTGGGTTTTACTGCAATTTAATTTTAGGCTGTCTTCTCTGCAATTTAGTGCAACATCGTCTAACAGGTTCTGTAAGCCCTCTATTGAATCGGCAATAAGCACTGTACCATCTGCGTACCTCAAATTGTTTATAAGTACCCCGTTAACCATCGCATCTTGTAGTGCTTCTTTGAAAATATTCTCCGAGTATATATAAACAGTAATGGTGACAAAATGCACCCTTGGTGAATCCCGCATTTTATTTCTACTTCTTGCGTTAAGTAACCATCAAAGCAAACATTTGCGTACTGCTTTCAGTATAAGTTTGCTATTATTCGGATATACTTTTCATCTAATCGGCATTGCTTCAGAATTTCTATGAGTTTGCCATGTCTACAGTGTCGAAAGCTTTTCGAAATCAACAAAACATAAAAAGACATCTCTGTTATAGTCATGGTAACGTTCTATTAGGACTCGTATTCCATACAAGGCTTCTCTAGTACCAAGCCCTTTGCGAAAACCAAACTGAGTATCACTCTTTTGTTTCTCGAGTTTTGGATAAATTCTATTATGTATAATTCGGAGGAATATCTTTAACATATGACTCATCAAGCTGAGTGTTCTGAAATCTGCACATGTTTTTAGTGTAGTTTTCTTTGGAATAGAAATAAATGTAGATTGAAGCCAATCGTTTGGTATCTGACCTGTATTATAAATTTTATTAAAAAATCTTGTTTAATTACGTATACCATTATCTTTGAATAGCTTCACCAATTCTGTTGGTATTTGGTCAGAACCCACCGTTTTCCTATTTTTGCACCATCAATTACTTTTTGAACTTCATCTAAGGTTACATATGGACCTGAATCATCACTTAGATCGGTTGTCAGAGATGATCGGTTGATCGCAAATACAGTTCGGATATTGCTTTCCCACATGCGAAGTGTTTCGTCTTTTTCTGTTACGTATTTACCTTCGGTATCCATAAGTGTGCTTCTCTTAGATGTCGTCATGTTTCTAATTTTCTTGTGTAAGTTAAATAAATCGTATCTTCTTTAATAACCCTCTATCTCCTCACTTTTTTTTTGTGATACTCTTCTTTCGCTTTTCTAATAAGAACACGTATAGATCTCTGCATATCCTTATATTTGCTATTATCTTTATTTCTATACCGACTTCTTTCGTCCATTAATTCCAGGATTTCATCTGTCATCCAAACTTCTTTCTTTCTAGATCTGACCACGCCCACTTCATTATTTGCAACTTCCATTATTGTATTTTTAATTTTCATAGATATTTTCTCAATGGACATGTCGTCGAGTTGTAAACTTAATAACTTCGTTTCAATTTCATTTTCAACTCGCATCCTCAAATCTGGGGTTTTTAATTTCTGTACATTGAGTTTACTCCTCGGTTGAGCTGAGCTTATCGTTTTGAACTTAATACTGATTTTAACAGCTAGCAAGTTGTGATCAGATGGAACATCCGCATCGGAGAAAGTTTTTGCGAATTTAATTGAGTTCTTATATCTTTTACTTATTGTTATAAGGACGATTTGGTTACGAATGACCCTGTTTGCTGTATCAGCTGGTGACTTCCAGGTATAAAGTCTTCGTTTTGGCAGTTTAAAGAATGTATTGGAAGTAATCAACTTATTACTTCTGCAGAATTCAGCCAAACGATCACCTCTTTCGTTTCTTTCACCTAGGCCAAATTTGCCAAAAATAGCATCGTCTGTACCTTGGTCTATCTTGGCATTAAAGTCACCCATAACCATCAGAACATCTCTTGACTTTGTACTTCTTATCAATGATTGTATTTAAAAATACAATCAAAATATTTCAATTTCATCATCAGGAGCATCAGATGTGGGTGCGTAAACTTGAATTATATTTAAATTAATTTAAATTTATTGTATTTAATTCAAGTGATGTACATTACCGCTGCATAAGCGGCTTCGAGAATCCATGTAACTCCCAATTATCTGAACTCAAGACTTCCATCCATCTTGGAGCTCGAATTTATTCCACTGTTTGTATATTTTTATTATATTCTTCGAATTGTTTATGAATATGCTCATTTAAGTTTTCATCCCAATCATATTTTAATTACCAAAGTTTTTGTATAAATAATTTTGCGATTAAATAATTTTTTTTACCATTCTTTTAGTTATTTTCTCATTTGATAATATATTTATTGAGAATTGGAATTCATTCTATTTTGGATTCCATTTCAATCCTAGTGTTTTTATTGAATTGTTTTCTGTTGAATATTACGCTTTTCTTTAAACATTTTTGTAACATCCTAATACTACGTTTTGGGATAGAAACTTTTATTGTTAATTTTCAAACACTTGTCTTATGTTAAAAAGGTCTCTCTTGCTTCCGGTTTTTATTCCGAAAATACTTTTGTTCTTTCACGTGTTAGTTAAACATCACATCACATGTATATATCTTTATTCATTATATTATATCAAATTCAGTAGAAGTGATTTAATAAAGTAATCCATTGATATCAAGTTAAAATATCACAACAGGTTATGGGCCCAGTGTGCTAAGGTAACATCATATTTTTTTTGATTTTCGTATGGAAAACTCGCATCAGAAAGTACAAAGTACTTTGGTAGCCGACTCAGCTATTGGAAACGACTTAAACGATTCAATTGAGGTTGTAATTTTTGACACAACAATCAGTGAACATTCTGTCGATATGTCAGAAATGAAGTCATATCGGATTCATCGCTTTAATGGTCAGAACTATCAGCTATGGCGCCGGCAAATGATCATCTACATGACATAAAATGAACTTAAAAGGTATATATTTGGCACTGAAATTAGAACTACAGCCAACGCAACAGTTTGGGACGAAAAAGATGCTGAAGCACAAGTATTCTTAATGAGAGGTATCGAACTAGATCAACTTAAATATTTGAGTGATTGCGAGACAGCTGCACAAATGTGGTCCAGATTGCAAACTGTTCATTCAGAGAACAATGACCAATCAGCGCAAGTACTGTTGGAAAAATTCATTACATGTAAGATGGGTAAGGAAGAAAGTATGATTGACTTTATTGCATCAATAACTTCACTAGCGCAACGTTTGAAAGATATAGATCTTGAACAAAAAGTGCCGATGATAATAGCAAAGATTTTGAGTAGACTTCCTGCAAAGTTTGATCATATACGCACTACTTGGTATGCTGTTTCAAAAAGCGATCAGAAAGTTGAAAAACTGACAGAGCATTTAGTAAACGAAGAGGCGCTTATGATTTTACGTTCAGCTGACACTCAATAAAATAGTACAATAAAATCTGCGTATATAGCAAAATCAGGTAAAAATCTCACAAATAACAACAACATCAGGTAAGTGCCATTATTGTCAAAGAGAAGGTCACTGGGCAAGAGAATGCCGTAAAAAGCAAAGAGAACAATACACCAAAAGTGAAAGACACTCACTCGTAGTACGAAAAGAAGAAAATGATAAAATGACAAATACAATTGACAATAGAAATGCACATTTATTTGTTCTACATAAAAGTTCAAGTACTGAAAGCAAAAATTTAAATATTTCTTATGCAGATTCTGGAGCTACTGATCACATGTCGTTTCAGAGGGAGTTATTTATGAATTATATTGAATTGCCAAATGCAGTATATCATGTTCGACTTGGCGATGGGCGAAATTTAAGTGTTGCTGGAAAAGGAAAAATAAAAGTAGAAGTTGCTGATGCTGTATACACAATTAACTATGTGTTATTAGTACCTGATCTTGATAAAAATTTTATTTCTATATCAATAGCAGCTAAATCAATGGATGTACAATTTGAAAAAGGAACAGGACGTGTGTTATTTATGAAAAACAATAAAATGATCGCAGAAGACAACGAACATAGCGGTTTTAACAGCTAGCAAGTACAAATTGAATTTGAAGCCACTTGCAGCAGCGTTTGCGGAACTTAATGTCGTTTGTTCTGATTCAATTAAACTTTGGCACGAACGAATAGGACGTGTAAATTTCAAAACGTTACGAGAAATGATTAATAAAAATATTGTTTCAGATTTGAAGGTTGGATCCATTCCAAAAGAAATGCCTTTTTGTAAAGGGTGCACATACGGCAAACAGCACAGGGAATCTTTTCCAAAAACAGGTGCAAACCGTGCGCAGCATGCTGCTGAAACTTTTCACGTTGATTTGTGTGGAAAAATGAGCACGCAGTCAATTGGTGGAGCAAACTATTTTATGTTGTTGAAAGACGACTACTCCAGATACTGCTTTGTATATTTTTTGAAAAACAAGACTGAAGTTATTGGGAAACTTATGCAGTTTATTGCAGATGTTCAATCTGATGGACATAAAATTAAAAGATTACGTTCAGACGGTGGTTTAGAGTTTTGTAATGATGATATCGAAAATTTTCTACTACAGCACAGCATCAAACATGAAATCACTACTCCGAGATCACCAGAACAAAATGGTTTTATCAAACGTCAAAACAGAACTATTGTTGAAAGTGCCAAAGCTATGTCGCATGCAAGAGACCTTCCATTGTACCTTCCTTCCTGTGGGGTGAAGCAACAAATACAGCAGTTTATCTTAAAAATCGAACATCAACTGAAGTTCTAGAAGGTTCTACACCTTATGAAAAATGGTTTAAAAAGAAACCTACAGTTAAGCATTTACGAGTTTTTGGTTGTGACGCATATGTTATTATTTCCAAAGATCAGCGCACCAAATGGGAGAAAAATGCAACAAAATGTGTTATGGTTGGATATAATGATTCTAGTAAGGCGTACAGGGTATACGATGCTCAAACTAAGCGAGTTTACATCAGAAG
>NC_051846.1:124318072-124339855 GCF_002237135.1 Teleopsis dalmanni | reverse complement strand
CAAAACATTCCTGCAAAATATGCAACAAACTACATCACACACTTTTACATCGCTCAGATATCTGTAGACAAAACATGATGCCTTCAACATCCAATGGAGTTGAATCAGCATCAATCAATGCACATATTAAAACTGTAGCACATAAGGTAATTTTGGCAACAGCAATTATTCTGGTAAGGGACTCGGTGGGTGCATTTAAAGTAGGAAGAGCATTGTTAGATTCATGTTCACAGGTGAACTTAATGACTGAATCCTTCGTTAATATGCTGAACTTACAGAAGAAAAAGACATCAGTAGAAGTTGTCGGTGTTGGGTGTATGTCCTCGAAATTAAAGTACGAGACTCAAACGACAATTCGATCGCGATTTAATGATTCAGAATTTGATTTGAACTTTCTCATTTCAAATCGCCTGTCTGGGTATCAGCCTGACTCAGCATTAGATATTCGCTCTTGGCAATTACCGTCGAAAATCAATTTAGCTGACGAGCACTTTCATAATTCCCAATCCATTGACATGTTAATAGGAGCTGATTGCTTCTTCGAAATGTTACGCAGTGGGCAATTAAGGTTGGGCCGTAATTTACCAATGTTACAAGAAACAGTTTTAGGTTGGATAGTGTCAGGATGGTATAATTCTTCGAAACATGTTATCAATAAGTCATATCATATAACCAAAGTGGACACTGATATCGAATCAATCAATAAAAACTTAGAGTATTTGTGGTTATTACAAGACACAGCTAGTATACGTAAGAAGTGGAACGAAGAAGAGCAACTATGTGAAGATGCATTTGTAAAAACTACTACCACTTTACCAGATGGTAGAATTGAGGTTCAATTACCGTTTAAAGAATCGCCTTTATTACTCGGAGACTCGTACAATGTAGCATTAAAGCGTTTTCATTCGTTGGAAAGACGTTTATCCCACAATTGTGATTTAAAGTATCAATATACCAACTTTGTGAAAGAGTATGAGCAGTTAAATCATTTGACGGAAGTGCAAAACGTAAATTTGAAACAGCCTCATTATTTTATACCTCACCATTACGTACTCAAACCAAGTAGCACAACCACGAAATTACGAGTGGTGTTTGATGCATCATCAAGTACAACGAGTCAAAAATCATTAAACGATATTCTTCTGACAGGACCAACTATACAATCGGAATTATATTTGCATGTTATGCGTTTTCGATTGAAAAGATTCGCATTAAGTGGAGATATAACAAAAATGTACAGAATGATTCGAATACATCCTGTCGTTCGTATCAGCAAATTTTATGGCGAGAGACTGAAGATAATCCGATTCGCGTGTTTCAGTTGAATACAGTAACCTACGGTTTATCCGCGTCACCTTTCTTGGCGATAAGGAGTCTTCAATATATCGCGGAAAAATGGGAAACCGAATATCCAGTGGGTTCACATGTGCTAAAAAACCATTTCTACGTGGACGATATGTTAACGGGAGCTGATGACTTCCATGAACTACAAATAACACAATACGAAGTTACGTCAATATTAAAAAAAGCTGGTATCGAAATTGCAAAAATACAGTCAAATCATCCATCTTTCATCACCAATAATAATGAATTAAAAGACTTAAATTTACATGAACCAGCAATTACAAGTACGCTTGGCATAAAATGGGATTCAAATCAGGACCAGTTTTTATTTTCGTATAATCCGAGCAAGACATACACGTCGTTAACCAAACGCTCAATTTTGTCGATCTCGTCGTCTATCTTCGATCCGATGGGATTGATTGCTCCTATAATTATTAAGTCACGAGTGTTATTGCAAGATTTATGGATTATGAAGATAGACTGGGATACAGTAGTTCCGCAACAAATTGGAATTAAATTCGAAAATTTCATTAACGACCTAAATAATTTGAAATCGATTAAAATACCTCGATATGTATTACAAACAGATATCATCAACATGCAACTACATGGATTTTGTGATGCTTCAATTCGAGCATATGGATGCTGTTTTTATGTGCGGGTTTGTAATCAACAAGGACATATTTCAGTAAATTTATTAACGGCACGAAGTCGGGTGGCTCCGGTAAAGAAAAGAACCCTACCTCAATTAGAACTTTGTGGAGCGCTTATACTAGCTCAACTATATAGCAAAATTGCGCCGATATTTAGCAATATACATTTCCAAACATTTCTATGGACAGATTCGACTGTCGTATTACACTGGTTGCAACACCATTCCTCCACATTAACAACGTTCGTGGGAAATCGAATTTCTGAAGTACAAGAACTTACTGCAACTTGTTCTTGGAGACATGTTCCGACGTCAATTAACCCCGCTGACGTAATATCACGAGGATGTTCAACTAGCGAATTATTGAAATCCAACTGGTTATCAGGGCCAGCATTTCTAAATCGAGAGTATGAGGAATGGCCAGATTCATGTATAAGTAACACTCAATGCAAACGAGAAGTAGATGGTGCAATTCGGAAAATAGTTATGATATGTGAAACACCCACAAATCAAGTGCTACAATTCATAGATCGGACCAGCTCATATCTTAAAGTTCTTCGTGTTATTGGTTGGTTACTTCGTGTGCGTAACCGAGTTAAACAAAGGGGTCCTGATCATCAACATAATTTCACTAGTGATGAGTTACGACATTCTTTACATTGCATCATCTGGATCATTCAAAGCGAACATTTCTCTAATGAAATTCATTGTATAAACAACAACGTGGAAATTAAGACTTCGTTGAAAACTCTTAGTCCCTTTATTCAAGAGGTGGATGGATTTCCATTGCTTCGTGTTGGTGGACGCCTTATGCATGCGAGTATTTCAGAAGAAAGAAAACACCCTTTTTTATTACCAAGACATTGTCATTTCGTTGAGACTTTGGCTAGACATCATCATATTGAAAATTATCATGCCGGGTCTAAGGCGTTAATTGCAATTTTACGACAACGATATTGGATCGTCAATGCCAGAGGATTAACTAGGAAGATCGTACATAATTGTATCAGCTGCATACGTTATAAACCAAAATTGTTAAGCCAGATAATGGGAGATTTGCCTGCTTCCCGTGTGACGCCAGGCAAACCATTTGAAAAATGCGGAATTGACTTCTGTGGGCCTATTTCTACTTATTTGAAAATTCGAGGAAAACAGCCCTATAAATGTTATATAGCAATTTTCGTGTGTTTCACAACTAAAGCCGTTCATATTGAAGCAGTAACAGATCTGTCGTCAAATGCATTTATTGCAGCGCTAAAAAGATTCATTGGTCGCAAAGGACTACCTGCAGAAATTTATTGTGATAACGCTACGAATTTTGTAGGAGCCAATACAAAACTGGTTGAACTTAAACGAAGCTTTGCTAGTGAAGCGTATAAAAATCATGTCATTAATTTCTGTTCAAATAAATCAATATCCTTTAACTTTATTCCACCTAGAGCACCACATTTTGGAGGTATCTGGGAGGCCGCCGTGAAGTCTGCAAAGGGGCACATGTATCGTACGCTGGTGAACAGCAAGTTAACATATGAAGAGCTCACTACCGTTCTCGTAGAAATCGAAGCAATCTTGAATTCCAGACCGATTTCACCTGTGTCGTGGGATGCGAATGACTTCGAAGCTTTGACACCAGGTCATTTTTTGATTGGGTGTCCCATGAACTGCATCAGTGAACCAAACATTAATCAAAATGTAGAAGTGTCATACCTCGAACGATGGCGGCGCATTACTGCAGTGAAACAACAATTTTGGAGCAGGTGGTCAAACGAGTATCTCAACGAACTGATTCAGCGCAATCGTTGGACTAAGGTTAGCAATAATTTACAGACTGGGACGCTTGTTTTGATTCATGAAGAAAACATGCCACCAATGGTATGGGTGACAGGTCGCGTAACAAAAACCATCCAGGGCAAGGATGGTAAAGTTCGTGTTGCCGATATCCAGACAAAAAAGGGGATCGTTCGTCGTCCAGTTCAAAAACTTGCTATTCTATGTGATCCTTGAAAGACTAATCTTTCAACGTCGGCGGAATGTTCGTACACTTATCGATAAAGGCTGAACCAAATGAGCAAGTCATAACATTAAATCCAAGCCTTTATCTGCTTTGACAGTTGAAGGCATGGAATGGTGTTGTTATTGCTTCGTTTGGTTAGTTTCCTTTTCCGTTTTTGTTTTTTTTTGCTCTCTCTGGCTCGTGGTTGTGTGACCGCCGCACGTAGAAGCATCATTGAAGTTCAATTATACGAAAAATAGAAGTATTAAATAAAAAATAGAAAATTGTAAATAAATTCTAAAATAAACATACACATACCATATTTTTATATACATGTGTATGAATGTACGTATGTATATACCGCAACTAACTCACTTTATTTAAAATGTATTAAATTTTAATTAAAATGTTTTAAATCAAAAGATTTTGAATTAGAAGTGTCCATTATAACAAAATCATATAATATTAAAACTATTCAAAACAATAAAATATTAAAAATTAAATCACTCTCTGGCCCAATTTACACTATCATGAACGTAACATGAACTTGAAAATCGGTTACCGATCGATGAGACAGGGAAGAGAGTGTGATGTGAGTTCATAAATTTTAAGCAACGAAATTTGAATCGTTTTTTCAGCTTGACACGCATACATATTCAATGTTATGTTTATGTTTACCTTTTCATGCTGAATACTTTTAATTTCGTTTACTCCAATCAATGTAAGATATTATGCGAGTGTAGCTTATAATTAAAAGGTTTCTACTCCCTCTTATACACATTTGCAAATTTAATGCTTAAATAATTATAAATTATCACAAAAAACAATTACAATATTAAAACATATATATACATTGTGACCGAAAAGTTTCCGGAAATTTTAAATAAAACGCAAAATTCTTAATCTTCATCAATATTTATTTTATCTCCTTCAAAATATGCCCATTTAGAAGCGATAAACAAATGCCAACGTTTCTTCCAATCATCAAACATTTTTATAGGCGCTTTCCGGTATGGCTTTGAGTTCCCTCTGCGAATTCTGTTTTACGTCTTCTATGGATTCAAAACGCGTTCCTCTGAGTGGTAATTTGAGGTTGGGAAACAGGAAAAAGTCACACGGTGCAAGATCAGGTGAATACGGTGGCTGTTCGATGGTATTTATTGAATGTTTGGCCTTAAAATCGTTGATAATGTTGAACAAATTGAGGTGAATCGGAACAAGCCGGGCGTTGACACGTCGCATACACAAATTGTCCACCAAAATCAAACGAGCCATCTCACGACCGATGCCTAGCTCTCGTGCTATCTCTCTAACACTCACATGAGGATTTTTGAACACGATTTCCTTTGCCTTTTCAATGTTTTCGTCGGTGGTAGAGGTCGAAGGTCGTCCAGAACGCGGCATGTCTTCGACGGTCGTACGACAGTCCTGAAAGGCTTTGTACCACTCATAAACTTGAGTTTTCGATAAAACTGATTCCCCATAAGCCTTTTGTAGCATTCGCAACGATTCTGCACACGAAATTTCGTTCGAAAAACAAAATTTGATGCAAACTCTTTGTTCAATATTTTTTTCCATTGTTTTTTTCGCAACGCACTACTGAGGTGAACTGGTTTCAACAGCTGCCGTAAACGAACTGTCTGACAGATCGCGCTCATTTTTGGCATAGTAA
This sequence comes from Teleopsis dalmanni, assembly GCF_002237135.1. Classification (NCBI taxonomy): domain Eukaryota; kingdom Metazoa; phylum Arthropoda; class Insecta; order Diptera; family Diopsidae; genus Teleopsis; species Teleopsis dalmanni. Next base: position 124,334,194 of record NC_051846.1, on the reverse strand, counting down.
TTAAGGACAGTGCTGCCAAACTACATAAACTTAAAATATCGAAAAATATACAGCGCGCGAATTTTAAATGAGAATTTCCGAAAACTTTTCGGTCACAATTAATTAATTAGTAATTTAATTAATCAAAATGAAGGAAAGGTTTTTGTATTGATGCAAGGGATATATTATAAAACAATGTAAATGTGTAAATGAATTCTGACTACGCACGGTGTGAAAATATCTCCAAAAGAAACTATAGCAAAACACAAATCAAAGGTAAACAAAATTGTACTCTTTCTCTTCAGCTAAAAATTCATACATTTTATATCAAATTTACAAGCAAAAGCAAAACTAGAGAACAAACACAAAGCGTTCCTCTTGATGGGTCTAATGTTTTTGGAGACAAATTTTTAAAAAGCTCAGTTGAGAAGTCCTCTTGTATTTAGTGTTTTGGTAGTAGTGAATATCATTCGTTGCCATTCACAAAGGCCCGTTGCCTTTTACGAAGCATAGCAGTGCACTACATTAAACTGTGCGAATAGTGCATTTCATTCGCTTCGTGTTTAGTGTGCATACATGATTCGCGTTTAGGTAGTGTGTTTCACATTGACTTTTGAATGCATTCATGTCGATCTCTGGTCGATACTGGGCCCTGTTGCACCAACACTTTTCACTTTGCACTTTGCAAGACTTATGAGTGACTTTTTTTTGCAAAGTACAAGCATTGAGTATAAATATTATAGAGTACAAATCTGAAAATAAACTCAATTTGCCTAATGGGTCTGTGGGGGCGCGGGTAACAACGTAACAAGAAATAGAGAGCAAAATGCATTTCTCTACAGCGCTCTATAATATAGTGAGCACGTGCATGTAAGTTTTTTGTTTTGATTTTGTTTCCTTGTACCATTGAGTATAAATATTATAGAGTAGCAATCTCGTACAAGCAAATTTTTGTATGAGGTTGCTGCTGCTGGCAACCTTTTTGCACTCAAAAAACACTCTTCATGTTTATTCAGTAAATAAAACACTATTTTACCTGTCTCTTATATTTATTAAGTATTTATTATTAAAATGATGTTAATTATTTAATTTTCTTTTTAGAGTTTGTTTGTTACAGTCAGGATAAACATATCTGTGTTCTTGTACGCAGCGTTGTAAAAATTCCTTTTGTTCGTCTTCAACAGTGATTTTGCCATGAAAGTCTTGCATTAACTTAACCGCTCTTTCTGCTGTATCATTAACTGCTCTCAGTGTCAGCACCTTGTTTTTAGCATGTTGAAATGAAGCATTACTAGACCATGAAGTAGGACAACTTGAGAAAACTGTCATCAATTTTGAGTCGATTAAACAAAGCCTTGCTTTTCAATGAAACAAAGTCATCGATGTTTTTCTCGTAAAGTGAACCACAAAGTTCATCTTTTGAAGGGATATATCGTTTACTGTGGGCTGATGGCTTTCTTTGGCTAAGTTATTAACTATTTTTGCCTTTCTTTCATGGTCAACATCATCGTCAAATAGGGACAAGACAGCCACTTCATCAATTAAATACCATAAATGCTGACAGAACTTTTGTAAAACTGTTTTTGATATAATTTTGTCAATTGTTTCATAAGCCTTCATGGTCTTCAGAAAACACAAATCCTGGTAAGGTGCTTTTACCGCTGTAATGCATTGCAGCCAAGGTTTGACGTAGGATGTCACGATGAAAAGACAGACGTCTAACAGAGCCGCTTTATCCTTGTTACATTATAAATTGAGAGCTAAGTAATGGAATTTTTAATAAATAAATTGCCCTCGCCATCCAGCGCGCTTGCTGCATGGCACCTGGAGGTCGAATCTTAAATTTCTTTTCTGTATCTCCACCAAGGAATATTATTGAAAGCTCTATTAATTCTCTATAGTCGTTTCTAACAATTTTCTTAGTCAATTCAGTTCGATAAAATTCCAGCAGTTTGTCAATTTCTGAAGCATTCAGGTAAGATGACCTTTCTATAGGATACTGTACTTTCTTTCTTTCGATATTTGTCCAGTTTTCTTGTAACCTTTTGAATAATGGAATGTTAGGATTGTTAGTAACTTGACTAATTTTAGCTTTAAAAACGCCTTTCAATATCAATTCGTAGATGTGATGACGGCAAGCAAAAATAAGCATATCTCGATTAAATTTTTATTCGAGAAGCACACAAGCACCATTAATACGACCAGTATTTGAACCAGTAGTATCACAACAAAGGATTTGCACTTTATCTTCGAGATTCCAGTCAGTAACCGCATTCCAAACTGCCTGTGCCTGTTCACTTCCTGTACAGTTGTCTAATTTTGGCACCGCAATAAGTTGTTCTTTATCACGATACGAAATAACAATCGGGAGACGTTCTTCTCTACATTTGCGCACATCTAAAGCCGGCAACAGTTTGCCATCCCAATGGACAGTTACAGTGTCTTTCTTTAATAATTTCTGCACGCTGTTTTCGTTTTTCTGTGCGAATTCTTTGAATGGAGGACTTGCTTATAGGAAATTCGTCAGTATTGTGTCCAAGTGCTTCAAAAGTAGCTTCAATAATAAATACAGAATTTCTCATACTTAACTGACACCTATATAAAGGTGCCACTAACTTTGGAGTGATCAAATTTGTCCTCATAGAAGTTTTTTTAATATCGGACTGCGCACTCCCAGTTTGGATGGGTAAATTTTCTTGTAGATCCATTATTTCAGAATCAGAAGATAAATTTTCGTGGTAAGATATCGTCGAAGCAGTTAAGGATAAACAATAATTAGCACGACGTTTTTGTTCCTCAATGTTTCTAAGACGCGCTTTTTCCTCTTTTTCGGCCAATTTTTTGTCCACTCCAGCTAAGTAACCAGGTCGACTTGGCTCTCTCTGGCGCTGCAAGAAGATTTTATCTTCATTTATCTTTATTAATTGAAGCGCGTCAGCATGTGCAATGTCAAACAAATTGTTTAAGTTTGTAATAAACTCTTGTCGACGCTGCTCGTACACGTCTTGTGTTTTGTTCGCATTTTTCTGCAAACCTCTCCAAACTCTGTATAATGTAATTAGCTTCTTAACACAGTTAGGTAAAGCTTTACTTGGTATACGTGCCTTTTCCCAATAAATAATGCACTCACGAATAGTAAGATTTGCGCTTTCAGTAATACTTAAATTCACTTCACGAATGTTGTAGAACAGAACTGCCAATACTTGTCCATTAGAGGGAAGTTTTGAACCAGTGATTTGATGTTTTACATCCCGAATTAAAAATATTTCCTTTTTAAAACTGCGTAATCCTATTGACATATTGATTGAATCAAAATAATGCGCTTACTACTAAAACAAACAAATAATAACGAGCACTACAATAACTTTGCTGTGATGCGCTAAAGGATGCAAGTTCTGACATGTTTCGACAAGTCGGCACGGGTTCCTTTATTTCAAATGACATGAAAATTTATTTACAATTGTTTTGACACCATTCAAACATAATTACAGGGTATGCGTTGAAAAAAAAAGAATTTGATTTTTTTGGGACACCCTAACCAAGGAACTTTGGCGATATAGGTGGTATGCAAGATGAAGTATTCTGCCGCAATTGTGAAATGCAAACTAAATGCGCAAACACATACAAAAGGAAATATGTCAATCTTCTTAAGGAAAACATAAAATTAAAGAAAAATTACAACTATTAAAAACTACAAAAATTACTGCAAATAAAAACGCTGTAGTTCAGGCCATCGACTCTGTGGCAAATGTAAATATTGAGACCAAAAACTTTTGTAAAATGATCCTAAAAGCGCGACAGAAAGAATATGATGAGAATACAAAACTAGTAGCTCAAAATATGTTTCTCGTATCTCGATCGGCATACATATTTTTAAGAAATAAATTGAAAATTAATTTGCCACATGAAAAAACAATTAACAATTGGTCACCTATAAAAAATTTGTAGCCAGGATATTTAAATACAGGTTTCGAAAGCTTGAAAAAGAAAGCCAGCACACTAAGACAAGTTGATAAGGACTTTGCAATATTGGTTGTTGATGAAATGAGACTAAGGCCAGAATTACGTTACAAGGGTAACTTAGACCAAATAGATGGCTTCGAAGAACTTGGCTTTTTTAGAAGTAAAACTATTGCCAAAAGCCTTTGTCTATTTATTGTCAAAGGTCTTTTCTCTAATTGGTCAATAATTCTTAATTATTTTGTGTCAGAAAATGGTTTAGAAGGAGATTGCCTCAGCAATATAATTATAAGAAATTTGGAGCTCCTACAAGAAGCTGGTATAACGGTACGCGTAATAACATGCGATCAAGGTTCAGCTAATAGAAAAGCATTTTCTTGCTTTCAGGTTAGTCCAGAAAAACCTTTTTTCTATTTTAACAATATTAAAGTATATTGTATGCTTGATTTTCCACATTTAATTAAATGTGTGCGAAATGGACTTCTGACTACAAATATAAAAGCATCAGATGGCATTATAAGTTTTAATGTATTGAAAGAACTGTGGAGACGGGAGCATACTGCTGTAACAAAATTACAGCACAAAAAGAATCCTTTTTGTTGTGCGTTACAAAAAAATAGCGTTAGTTTCAATTACATAAAAGAGTTTTTGATATACTTTGGATCATTAAAATTTGTAGACTCAACAAAAAAGGTGTATTTCTGGAAAGGTATTAAAATAACTTTAAATGCTGTGTTGCAGCTTACAGAAGAAGTTTTTGCAAAAGATAATGACATTTATTTTGTAATGACAAATTATTTATGCCAAGACAGACTGGAAAACACTTTTTCAATTTTACGACAAAAGGGAGGATACAATAAACATCCTTCGGTGTCCGAAGTCAATCAAATTTTAGCTAAAGTAATGACCAGAAAAATCATTGTTGCTTCTCCTGATGGTAATTGTGAGATAGTAGAAGATGATCACACCTTCGACGCAGTAACGGATGGCATTTCAAATACAAATACTATCTCATGTATAACTGAAGAAGATGATTCGGAAATTGATTGTAGTGAAACATTGATTGAAAATTGTATAGTGAGCTCAACAGATTTCGATATAACAGAAACTGAGCTTCCATCGTTTTGTTATTTTCTAGGATATATTGCATTTAAAGTTTTACCAAAAATCGATTGTCAATCATGTTTTAAGTCAATACGGAAAGAAGATGAGGTTGTAACTGCACCATCAGAATTGTTTCTGTTCTATAAGAATTACTGCAATATAACCGATGTCGGGAGTTTATTACCGCCTTCTGATGAATTTTTTCAAATAAGCTGTCAACATATATATGTTTTTAAGAACATTTTTAAAACAAAACCAGATGAATTTGATATCAAAAAAAAGATCATTGAAAGCTGTGTGTCATTGACTCCTGCCTGGTTTATGAATGATTGCAGCCAGCACAGAAGACAGTTGTTAAATTTTATGGTACTTATTTTACTTCGCAAACATAGTTAATGGGCCGTTGAAAAAGTCAAATGGTCGAAACAATAATATAAATAATTGTAATATTATGATAAAACTGTGATATTAATAACGCTATAAACTAAATACATAAATTTTTATATTTATTCTTTTTATTTATATATTTATTAAAACACGGAGCTCTTAATATACATATATGTACATATGTGTATACTGAAGCAAGTAGTAAACCTTTATATATCTACATACATATGTATTTTAAAAACACTTTTAAATCAGAACTAAAACAATTTAGAAGGTGATAGAAGGAGTCATCAAAATTAATGCTAAAATTATAGAAACGCACAATTATCTTTAAATAATAGCATTGTTTCTAATATGAAACCAAAAAAAGCCGACCTTCTTTTTACGTTTACAATTTCTTAATATTGGATGCAAAATTAATACAAACATACAGGCTGAGAAATACAATACAAATATGTAAACATATATGTACGCTAATAAAGTGCACATGTAATATGAAAGCACACAAAAAGGCTGGACTAATACTTTTTTTATGCATTTACCTTCATAATAAGTTCGCAGAAGCACTGATCAAAATAACAAACGAAAAAAGTTATTTGAGAGAATCGTCTTTACTTTAATTCCAAAGCAATTCAGAAAAAAAGACACGAAGAGAATGTGTTTTTTGAGTGCAAAAAGGTTGCCAGCAGCAGCAACCTCATACAAAAATTTGCTTGTACGAGATTGCTACTCTTTAATATTTATACTCAATGGTGACACACAATGAGTCTTATCAAAGAGTATATACACATAGAGTGTGCATGTCGAACAAAATATCAGCATTGAGTAAAAATATTATAGAGTCACAATGACTCAATTTTTAAATTTTCAGCAACAGGCACGGGAGGGCGGAGTGAAGATATTTCTTCTTTCTGCGCTGCTGCTAGATCGGCCGCGCTTGTGCTTGTTCTTTCTAAAAATTTTACTATTGATGAATGAAGAACAAAAATGAAAACAAAAAACAGATTTGCTTGTTTACGAAAGCAGGCAGTACAAGAAAAGAGTCAAATTTTTTTGACTTTTTTTTTTTGTTTTTGGTGTAATTATTTGTTTTTGCAATTAATGCTTGGCACCAGCAAGCAGCACGTAAAAATTGCATGCATTTAATATCACTTCATAATGCAAATAAGACAATCATCCCTACTTATTTGGAAGTTTACTTACCTACATATATATATGTATGAGTATAAATGTATATTTATAAACATATGTACTTTTATTTGAAAGAATATGAATATTTTTTGATCTTATATTAGGAACATTTGAAGAAAATGCAACCAATTTCAATTTTTTGTTTTAATCAGGTATAATAATAGTTATATGTATGTTATATTAGTATTAGCTAAAATAAGATAATTGTATGTAATTGACCATGTGCGAGTTCAAGTAATTGATGGTAAATTGAGGAAAATGATAAATTATGTCCGTATGGCAGCGAATGTTGGTATTTACCAGAATTTCGAGTATGGTAAATTAGGTAAATTTGATATTACCATTGGCAACATTTTATAAGATGTATAATAAAAAAATAAATAAATTTGAAAACTTTTAACATAAGTGCATTGCAAAAAACCCTAAGAAATTTCAGTTTACTTTACCATAATTTACCGAGTTGGTTTATTGGGGCCTGCAGACTTCATCGAATTGAATTGCTGGGCTTTATTCTGCTTATATTACTTCGTAAGCAATTCCTTTGTATGGTAGAGAAAATGAAATCGACTAAGGCATAAATTGTTATATGACCTTATATTACAAATTTGCCCTAATACAGGCTTAATAACATTTATTTATAATTTATTTATTACCATAACTACTTACTTTATTTATTTATTTTGTTCAAAATACATAGTTTAAGTGAATTAATTTTAAGATAGTTATTAATAAACATGTGTTAATAAATATGTATAAAAATGTAAATATTAATATTTATTACGTAGAAACTTTCGCTATTTTTTATGGTTATTCACTGGATATTGATCAATTTATAATTTTTTGTGTTAATATACATTAATATTTTAAACAAAGCAATTTATACATATAAACAATAAAAAATAATGTATCATATATATATCTAATAACGGCAAGAACTAACAAATGTGTTCTCTTATTGGTGGTGATATTCCTCTATTCCTGAGCGTTGTTTGTTGTCGTTTTGTCATTGGGCCTTGTTGTGGTAGGATTTTAGGCAGGATTAGGAGTATTTTCGGAAAATCTTCTGCAGGTTGTTTTCTTTCTTCTTTTTTACCATTCTATTTTCCAATTATTTATGTGTGATAATATATTTCTTTATCATTTATATGCAAAAAATCTTTTTGTCGAAAATACTAATGTATATTAATATAAAAAACTAAAGTTCTTCAAATTCTTGAGAACGATTATAAATTATAGTCGAAATAGAGAACAAATAATAAAAAAAAACTTTGAAATAGTAAAAAAATCTCTTTTCTATATTATTTTTTTTAAACAAAATTTCTTCGTTAACATGGACTAGGCCTCCTGGGGACACCATGTAAAAAAAAACGCGCGATGCATTATACCTCAAAGGTGGTCTGGAAATTAGTACGCAACTAGTAACATGAAAATTGTCACTTCTATTTAATTAACGATAACCTTTCATGTATGTCGATCTAGTAACTATCAATGATTATGCAGTTATTTAAATAAATCTCCATTTCGCGGCAATTATTCGCTTGCAAAAGCTAATAGTCGATACACTTGTACCCCTTGTACTGATGTTCCGTTTATACTTATTCAGTATCTTTTAAGTGCATATACATATATGTAAAATAGCGTTAACTATTCAAACTGCCATATAAACTGAAGGTTTAATCTTAAATGGATTTCTATATAATTTTATTGTAATACATTTGGCAAAGCTAAATCATACTATTTTTAAAAAATGTTTTACGAATTATTGGTAATTATTTTATATACATATGTATGTGTTCTTATGATTGTATTACTTCCTAAGATTTAATATAAATATTATGTAAATGCGATAAAATTGAAAATCCATACTTAATAACAATTAATTACGAAAACAATCATAACTCTTTCTTCAAATGCCATCATAATGAAAAATTGTTTCAATGCTGCAAATAAAATTTTGATATCTCTTGCCCCCGAAATTACATACAAAAATATCAATGTCCATATGTTCATATTTAAACACAAAGCAAGTAGGCATGAATGAATATAAAATAGCGAATAATTCTTTTTACTACTTACATTATAATTCAAGGAAGCAATAACAACACCAAAGAGCAAAAAACACAAAAAAGAAATATAAAAATTTCTTGAACCTATGAAGCAGAGAATATTGCAAAATCTTCTTTGGTATGAAGCAAAAACGACTGAAGCGACGTCGGCAGAGATTTGAGTGATTTGGGTACCCATTAATAGATACCTAGAACCAAAGAGTATATACACATAGAGTGTGCATGTCGAACAAAATATCAGTCACAAAAATTTTGTTCTACTGGTTTTTTAAAAACCCAGGAATTACTCAATATTTGAGTCCTTTTACTATATGTGTGCAAAGAGACTGTATTTTCATTGATATGTGCACATTATCACACTCAACCGCTCTTTTGGTTATAAATATGCTCATTTGGACATAAAAACATATGTATATACATATATGCATTTTATACTCTGTTCGTTTTCTTTAATTTGTATGTATATTTAAATATGTTCATATTTCGTTTATTAAACTATTTTGTATATATGTTTTGTTCTTTATCATTTTACTAATATTTGCAATATTACAATTTAATTTAATTCTAAGAATGTAAAATATGTACTTATATAATATTCGCTAATTTGACACTTGCTTAACTTAATTAATTCTAAAAATATAATTATCTATTTTACAATGTTTGGTTATTTAATAATACAAATTACTTTAATAATATTCTTATTCTTAACATTTAAAAAAAATATAAATTCACTATATATTTTTATGACTAAATTCTGGCTAAGTTCTTTTACATTATTGTTAATAAGAGTTGTATTAATTGATCTTGTATTAAGTGCTAACTTGAATTGTAGAGCTAACATATTTCATATTCATTTTAGAAATGTGTGTTGATTTTAGACTTCTCTAAGGCCCACAAGCAATGCTTACGAAGTAAAAGCAGAATTAAAAAATCAAGAAGCTGGATTAAATGTTCATTACAGGGCCCCTTAAACCACTGAGGGGTTTTTTCTTGCACATTTCTATTATTAAACTTTTAATGCCAATTGCATCTGGTTTATTCTTGAATACATTTTTAAAAACCTCGACATGTTTACAAGAAACATTGAAAAAACTTTCTGATGGCGCAAACAGGTTACCGAAGTTTGAGAGAGAATTATAATTTTTATAGTAGATGAAAAGCTCACTTGGAGCAGTCAAAATTTCATCCCTTTTTTTTTAAGTTTATATTGCAAGCTTCACAATTTAGTTTTGAAAGTATTTTTTTAGCTACGTAGCCTATTGTGTATCTTAAAGACAATAAATCAATATTTATATTCTTTGAATTGGAAAATGCATCTGATATAATGCAATTTTCGATGTCATTGCACTCTAGATCAGAGGAGGCTTATACTGCACAGTTACTAGACACCCTAGAGTTATTTTCATCGAGTTCCATCAAAGAAGAAGAAAGCACATCATCAAGGCACTTGTTATCATTATCCTCACTTATTTCACAATTGGCTACATTTTTAGCGTATGTATATGATATTATAAGTCACCATTTGTATATGGTGCAATTTTTTACCTAAATATGTTGTTTTTTAAAAACCTGTAGGATTATCCTACTTAATTTAATTTTATTTATTTATAAAAACAAACCGTCAAAAGAATGACAACCTTCCTTTTACTCAATAAAAATATTATTAACTAATTAATTTTCTTTTCATGACCAACTCATCTTATTTTCAATAATTTATTTGTCCGAATTTGCATGGCCAACCTAGATCATGTGAATATGCAACCGCCACAAACCTTTACAATAAATAATAAGCAATAAAATAAAAATAACTTAATAATAAAAAACAATAAACTATTAAAATTAAAAACAAAACCGCAATAAAAGAAGGATTAGCGGGGTGGTCTATAGCGCAACAAGAACAGGTAGTTTGCACTTATATTATCATAGTCGCCATCGTAAGCAATATTTATAATATAATAACTGTCCTTATATTATTACTTATTGAATTTTTTGTTAAACTTTATGAAGTTTACTGAAGCTCATATTTTGCATAATTATTCAGTAATTTCTGAGATCTGAAATATATACAAAACATAGACTGGGAACAGCAAATTTTTGTGATCCCTAAGCATTAGGCATTAGCATTAGTGAAAAAATTTTATGGAAAACTTGTATACATTTTTTGGGTATCGATTGTATTAGATTGTAGTGAAAAAAGTCGTAAAAACACGAGTGATTTTTGCAAATTTTCACTTTTAAATTTAACTGTTAATAAAATTTAAACATGTTTTTATTTAAAAATGGTAACAATATCCTAAGCTGTAAAAAATATAAAAAATAAAATTTTTTCAATTAGTAGATATAAAATTATAAGGGTTCAAATTTCGCCAAAATTGTACGAAATCTCAATTTTGCCAAAATTTCATAAAATTGCGAATAACATACAATAATTTACAAAATATACTGTGCTGTTTACTTCTATACAAATGTTTCAGTTAAACTTGAAAATAAAAATTTCGGTTTTACAGAAAATTCTACATTGAAGAAAAAAAATGGATTGTGAATAAAAAATAAGTTTTTTGGTATTTTTGCAGACATTTATTGCTTTGATATTTTCATAAGTTGCTCTTCTTGATTTCTCAATTGTTAAATGCACCTTTCTACATAAAAATACCAACAACTGTAGTTCAGAGCGCAGAAAAGCAATACAAATTTCTTTAAAACTCATTAAGTATAAAATGCTTTAACACTCCAAACTCTCCCGCATGTTAATGCTGAAAAATTAAAAATTGAGTCACAACGAGTCCATGTGGCACAAAAATAACTCAAATACTATTTCCCCGATTTCTGCGACCGATTTTTGTGAAATTGCCATCACTTCATTTTTAAGATTTTTTGAGTGATGCACACTCTATGTATATATACTCTTTGCTAGAACCAAAGAGTACATATATATACATAGAGTGTGCATCACTCAAAAAATCTTAAAAATGAAGTGATGGCAATTTCACAAAAATCGGTCGCAGAAATCGGGGAAATAGTATTTGAGTTATTTTTGTGTCACATGGACTCGTTGTGACTCAATTTTTAATTTTTCAGCTTTAACATGCGGGAGAGTTTGGAGTGTTAAAGCATTTTATACTTAATGAGTTTTAAAGAAATTTGTATTGCTTTTCTGCGCTCTGAACTACAGTTGTTGGTATTTTTATGTAGAAAGGTGCATTTAACAATTGAGAAATCAAGAAGAGCAACTTATGAAAATATCAAAGCAATAAATGTCTGCAAAAATACCAAAAAACTTATTTTTTATTCACAATCCATTTTTTTTCTTCAATGTAGAATTTTCTGTAAAACCGAAATTTTTATTTTCAAGTTTAACTGAAACATTTGTATAGAAGTAAACAGCACAGTATATTTTGTAAATTATTGTATGTTATTCGCAATTTTATGAAATTTTGGCAAAATTGAGATTTCGTACAATTTTGGCGAAATTTGAACCCTTATAATTTTATATCTACTAATTGAAAAAATTTTATTTTTTATATTTTTTACAGCTTAGGATATTGTTACCATTTTTAAATAAAAACATGTTTAAATTTTATTAACAGTTAAATTTAAAAGTGAAAATTTGCAAAAATCACTCGTGTTTTTACGACTTTTTTCACTACAATCTAATACAATCGATACCCAAAAAATGTATACAAGTTTTCCATAAAATTTTTTCACTAATGCTAATGCCTAATGCTTAGGGATCACAAAAATTTGCTGTTCCCAGTCTATGTTTTGTATATATTTCAGATCTCAGAAATTACTGAATAATTATGCAAAATATGAGCTTCAGTAAACTTCATAAAGTTTAACAAAAAATTCAATAAGTAATAATATAAGGACAGTTATTATATTATAAATATTGCTTACGATGGCGACTATGATAATATAAGTGCAAACTACCTGTTCTTGTTGCGCTATAGACCACCCCGCTAATCCTTCTTTTATTGCGGTTTTGTTTTTAATTTTAATAGTTTATTGTTTTTTATTATTAAGTTATTTTTATTTTATTGCTTATTATTTATTGTAAAGGTTTGTGGCGGTTGCATATTCACATGATCTAGGTTGGCCATGCAAATTCGGACAAATAAATTATTGAAAATAAGATGAGTTGGTCATGAAAAGAAAATTAATTAGTTAATAATATTTTTATTGAGTAAAAGGAAGGTTGTCATTCTTTTGACGGTTTGTTTTTATAAATAAATAAAATTAAATTAAGTAGGATAATCCTACAGGTTTTTAAAAAACAACATATTTAGGTAAAAAATGCACCATATACAAATGGTGACTTATAATATCATATACATACGCTAAAAATGTAGCCAATTGTGAAATAAGTGAGGATAATGATAACAAGTGCCTTGATGATGTGCTTTCTTCTTCTTTGATGGAACTCGATGAAAATAACTCTAGGGTGTCTAGTAACTGTGCAGTATAAGCCTCCTCTGATCTAGAGTGCAATGACATCGAAAATTGCATTATATCAGATGCATTTTCCAATTCAAAGAATATAAATATTGATTTATTGTCTTTAAGATACACAATAGGCTACGTAGCTAAAAAAATACTTTCAAAACTAAATTGTGAAGCTTGCAATATAAACTTAAAAAAAAAGGGATGAAATTTTGACTGCTCCAAGTGAGCTTTTCATCTACTATAAAAATTATAATTCTCTCTCAAACTTCGGTAACCTGTTTGCGCCATCAGAAAGTTTTTTCAATGTTTCTTGTAAACATGTCGAGGTTTTTAAAAATGTATTCAAGAATAAACCAGATGCAATTGGCATTAAAAGTTTAATAATAGAAATGTGCAAGAAAAAACCCCTCAGTGGTTTAAGGGGCCCTGTAATGAACATTTAATCCAGCTTCTTGATTTTTTAATTCTGCTTTTACTTCGTAAGCATTGCTTGTGGGCCTTAAAGAAGTCTAAAATCAACAAACATTTCTAAAATGTATAAGAAATATGTTAGCTCTACAATTCAAGTTAGCACTTAATACAAGATCAATTAATACAACTCTTATTAACAATAATGTAAAAGAACTTAGCCAGAATTTAGTCATAAAAATATATAGTGAATTTATATTTTTTTTAAATGTTAAGAATAAGAATATTATTAAAATAATTTGTATTATTAAATAACCAAACATTGTAAAATAGATAACTATATTTTTAGAATTAATTAAGTTAAGCAAGTGTCAAATTAGCGAATATTATATAAGTACATATTTTACATTCTTAGAATTAAATTAAATTGTAATATTGCAAATATTAGTAAAATAATAAAGAACAAAACATATATACAAAATAGTTTAATAAACGAAATATGAACATATTTAAATATACATACAAATTAAAGAAAACGAACAGAGTATAAAATGCATATATGTATATACATATGTTTTTATGTCCAAATGAGCATATTTATAACCAAAAGAGCGGTTGAGTGTGATAATGTGCACATATCAATGAAAATACAGTCTCTTTGCACACATATAGTAAAAGGACTCAAATATTGAGTAATTCCTGGGTTTTTAAAAAACCAGTAGAACAAAATTTTTGTGACTGATATTTTGTTCGACATGCACACTCTATGTGTATATACTCTTTGGTTCTAGGTATCTATTAATGGGTACCCAAATCACTCAAATCTCTGCCGACGTCGCTTCAGTCGTTTTTGCTTCATACCAAAGAAGATTTTGCAATATTCTCTGCTTCATAGGTTCAAGAAATTTTTATATTTCTTTTTTGTGTTTTTTGCTCTTTGGTGTTGTTATTGCTTCCTTGAATTATAATGTAAGTAGTAAAAAGAATTATTCTCTATTTTATATTCATTCTTGCCTAATTACTATGTGTTTAAATATGGACATATTTTTGTATGTCATTTCGGGGGCAAGAGATATCAAAATTTTATTTGCAGCATTGAAACAATTTTTCATTATGATGGCATTTGAAGAAAGAATTATAATTGTTTTCGTAATTAATTGTTATTAGGTATGGAGCCTAGTATGGTTATTAATATGGAGCGCACTAATTTCCAGACCACCTTTCAGGTATAATGTATGGCGTGTTTTTTTTTACATGGTGTCCCCAGGATGCCTAGTCCATGTTAACGAAGAAATTTTGTTTAGAAAAAATGATATAGAAAATTGATTTTTTTTACTATTTCAAAGTTTGTTTTTATTATTTCTTCACTATTTCGATTATAATTTATAATCGTCCTTAAGAATTTGAAGAACTTTAGTTTTTTATATTAATATACATTAGTATTTTCGACAATAAGATTTTTTGCATATAAATGATAAAGAAATATATTATCACACATAAATAATTGGAAAATAGAATGGTAAAAAAGAAGAAAGAAAACAACCTGCAGAAGATTTTCCGAAAATATTCCTAAACCTACCTAAAATCCTACCACAACAAGGCCCAATGACAAAACGACACAAACAACGCTCAGGAATAGAGGAATACCACCACCAATAAGAGAACACATTTGTTAGTTCTTGACGTTATTAGATATATATATGATACATTATTTTTTATTGTTTATATGTATAAATTGCTTTGTTTAAAATATTAATGTATATTAACACAAAAAATTATAAATTGATCAATATCCCGTGAATAACCATAAAAAATAGCGAAAGTTTCTACGTAATAAATATTAATATTTACATATTTATACATATTTATTAACACATGCTTATTAATAACTATCTTAAAATTAATTCACTTAAACTATGTATTTTGAACAAAATAAATAAATAAAGTAAGTAGTTATGGTAATAAATAAATTATAAATAGATGTTATTAAGCCTGTATTAGGGCAAATTTGTAATATAAGGTCATATAACAATTTATGCCTTAGTCGATTTCACTTTCTCTACCATCCAAAGGAATTGCTTACGAAGTAATATAAGCAGAATAAAGTCCAGCAATTCAATTCGATGAAGTCTGCAGGCCCCAATAAACCAACTCGGTAAATTATGGTAAAGTAAACTAAAATTTCCTAGCGTTTTTTGCACTGCACTTACATATGTTAAAAGTTTTCAAATTTATTTATTTTTTATTATACATCTTATAAAATGTTCCCAATGGTAATATCAAATTTACCTAATTTACCATACTCGAAATTCTGGTAAATACCAACATTCGCTGCCATACGTACATAAATCATTTTCCTCAATTTACCATCAATTACTCGAACTCGCACACGGTCAATTACATACAATTATCTTATTTTAGCTAATACTAATATAATACATATAACTGTTATTATATCTGATTAAAACAAAAAATTGAAATTGGTTGCATTTGCTTCAAATGTTCCTAAAATAAAATCAAAAAATATTCATATTCTTCCAAATAAAAGTACATATGTTTACACCAAAAACTAATTTGACTCTTT
>NC_051846.1:124310819-124317972 GCF_002237135.1 Teleopsis dalmanni | reverse complement strand
CTATCATACTGGTATGTCATACGAGAGAGAAAAACGTCGTATGACACACAGGTATGATAGTCTGCCACCTTTACCAACGTGTTGGCGTGCTCACCAAAATTTTGGTGAACAGCTCTCGCATACGCGTTGTGTATGATAGTCTGTCACCCCTAACGATTCATACGTCATACAAGAGCATTTTTGCCTTGCAAATTTATTGTAAGCAGGTGAAATATGTAAAATTATAATATAAATTTAATATGTTTTTTATTATTTTATTATTAATGTATTTATTATTATTATATTTATTATTATTAAAATTACACTTATAAATTTGTGTTAAATATTTAATTGTATCTTAGTTAAAAAAAATATAAATTTTTACATAAAATTCTTATAAAAAATTAAAATACAATTAAATATTTTATGTAATATATTAAATATTTTATTTAGTTTATTAAATATTTTATTTTATTTTATTTTAATTTATAAACGATGATTATAAGTAAAATTTTTTTTAAAAAAACATCTAAATATAAACATCGTTAAATTTATGATCTAAGCCCAGTAATAAAAAAACATATTGAAAATTGGTCGTAATAACAATTAATTAATAACCCAAATTTAAGATATAATACTTTGTATTCTAAATATGCTTTTCTTTGTTAAAACTTGTTATTAAAATAAAAGAATTTTAAATGTTAATAACCTTTAACTAACAAAAATATGGAAATGATCAAATTTCTTGAAAAACAATGAAGATATATACATTCTTATGTATATATATATATATATATATATATATTATTTGTATGATCTATTTATGAAAAATTTCTTAAGAAACTTTACAGGTAGTGAATGAAATTAACTACGGTCCTTTACTGATCTTTTCATTTTAACTACTGTGCTTAATGACCAATAAACCTAAAAAAATATGAATATGGATGCAGATAAAGCATTTTGAGATGCTTTCATCGAATGTTAACAAAAGCAATCATTGTTTGTGGGATGTCCAAAAATGTGAATATAAAGATCGCAAAAAAAAAAAAACGCGGCATATATAAAATATACAAAATTATAATCAATTATAAGCAAAGCACAACCTATACGTTAACTATCAATTTTTTCAATTTTAAAATTTTATTTTAAACACACAAATTTTCACAACATTACCCGCAAAAGCACTCATCAAAAATTTTGCCTACTCTTGTGTGTCATACCTGTTCAAATTCGGTCGCTAGAAGAAATTTGAGCAAGAGAGAGCGCAACTCGTATGACACACCAGTATGATAGTCTGCACCCCACTTTAGTTAACCAACACAACAGACAAAAGGCACATCTATTCTTCATTGTTATTGCACACTTACTGTATGATTTCGTACGCAAGAATAGGTGAAGCAATATTTCTGAAGTTAATGCATAGTCTTTGTGTTTGTATATTTTTCCTAAAATATATAGCTGACATTAATTTATTATAAACATTGCATTTATTCTTAAATCTAATCTTACATAATAACTTATGTAATTAACGATCTATTTACGATCTATTTACAATAATTACTATTTACAATAATTTATTTAAATATATTTCCATGAATATATAGAAATATAGCAAAAAACATATTTTTCTTAATATATACACTTTAATGTACTTTATGTAATGTATATATTTTTTCAATGAGAAATATCTATAGACTTATATTATCATGGATATCAGCGATATTTAACCTGTTGGAAAATCACGAAAAAGCAAACCAACATAAGAAACAGTAGGAGTATTCAGGCAACTGATTAGTTGCTTAGTAGTTGATTATAACAAAAATTTGCACACAAAAATGAAACTAAGCAGATAATCAACTATTTCGGTGATTCCCAGATTAGTACAAATTTGATTAATAGTGCTACCAATACCAAGTGTCGTAATAATAACTTAAAATGAACTTTAGTATAGAAATTTGTTAGCTGTCTCTCTCAGCTGTTTGAATTGTGTGTAAACAATTTTGCAAACACAAGTATGTTTCACTTTTGCTGTTGATGCGAGTGCTGCCAAGGCATTTTCACACAACAAACTAATCAGATTACGCATTTTGGGTCGTTCAAGCAACTGATTAACATCAAAATGTTAAATTTTTTTTATATGAAGTTTTTGAATCAACTAAGCAACGAATCAGTTACCTGAATACCCCTAGTATAAACACATTACATTTTACGGTAATGTTATTTGCTGTTTACTATTCGACTCTGGAAAGTAATGCTAAAAAATCTCAAAAACAAGTGCTATTTAATGTCATTTCGGTGATGCAGAAGTATACAATGGAAATACGATTTTATATTTGTTGTTGATGTTGTTGGTTTGCTCTTTTAGTAAACATACTGTTCGTACACTTATCGATAAAGGCTGAACCAAATGAGCAAGTCATAACATTAAATCCAAGCCTTTATCTGCTTTGACAGTTGAAGGCATGGAATGATGTTGTTATTGCTTCGTTTGGTTAGTTTCCTTTTCCGTTTTTGTTTTTTTTTGCTCTCTCTGGCTCGTGGTTGTGTGACCGCCGCACGTAGAAGCATCATTGAAGTTCAATTATACGAAAAATAGAAGTATTAAATAAAAAATAGAAAATTGTAAATAAATTCTAAAATAAACATACATTTTTTGGCGCCCAACGTGGGGCTCGAAGTTGACGGGTTGTCGTGTCATATTTTTGTGTGCAGTACCAGTTTCGTTGGCTGCAAAGTAAAATTTTTTCGTTGTTCTCTAAACGTTGGATTTGGTTTGTATTTTATCACATATATAAGATACAAATTTAATAAATTGACATTTAACCAGCTTCGAGTTTATTAATAACTACGTTCAAAGTTGTAGATATGGCTGAATTGAGTGCACTAGTCATCAAACGTAAGGTGATAAAGACCAATGTTACTAGGATAAAGAATTTGTTATCATGTGAGATGTCACATGCGGAATTAGAATGCAGGTTAAGCTTAATCGAAGCTTATTTCAAACAGTTGTTAGCGATACAATCGGATATTGAAGCGTTGAACGACAAAGATAACGCTCGTGCAGAAATAGAAGAACTTTGCATTTTAGCGAAAGCAAGGGCTATTGAACTTTTAGGTGACGACTTTAATCGAAGTCGTGGAGAGTTAGCGTTACACATTCCAAGCAGAAGCTCGAACAATTTACCAAAACTCAAATTGCCAAAATTTACAGGAAAATACGCAGAGTATCAAAACTTTATATCATCTTTCAAGCAATTAGTTAACGAAGACAAGTCACTCTCAAACATAGAAAAGTTTAACCACTTGATTCAATGTCTTGAAGGACAAGCACTTGATACCATTCGGTCTTTTCAGGTTACGACAGAAAATTACGAAAAGGCTCTGAACAGATTAAAAGAACGGTATGATAATAAAACTTTAATATTTATGGAACATATTATAGATCTATATAGTTTGCCAGACGTACGCAAAGCGTCATCAATTACTTTGCGCAGTTTAGTTGATAGCGCATCAGCTATATTCAGTTCGCTCAAATCACTTGGAGACGACAAAGACATATGTGATGGAATGTTGATTCATTTAATATTGGACAAGTCCGATTCTGAAACGCAAAGACAATGGAAGGAAAAATTAGATTTATCAGTGTTACCTACGTGGATTGAATTTTCTCAACATTTGGAAAGAAGATGTCAATTTTTGGAATCAGTTAGCCCGGATACAATAGAGAATACAAAACAAAAGCAAAAAGGTTACGTTACCCTCCAAAATAACCGTTCGTCGTTTCATACACGCATCCGAGATAAAAATTGTGTATCATGTAAGAGCGGGGACCATTGGCTAAGTGGTTGCAAACGATTTAATGAAATGGATGTGTCGCGAAGATTTGACACTGTTAAAAAATTGGGTATTTGTATAAACTGTTTATCAGAAGGACACATCGTGGCTAAATGTCCATCAAAACATTCCTGCAAAATATGCAACAAACTACATCACACACTTTTACATCGCTCAGATATCTGTAGACAAAACATGATGCCTTCAACATCCAATGGAGTTGAATCAGCATCAATCAATGCACATATTAAAACTGTAGCACATAAGGTAATTTTGGCAACAGCAATTATTCTGGTAAGGGACTCGGTGGGTGCATTTAAAGTAGGAAGAGCATTGTTAGATTCATGTTCACAGGTGAACTTAATGACTGAATCCTTCGTTAATATGCTGAACTTACAGAAGAAAAAGACATCAGTAGAAGTTGTCGGTGTTGGGTGTATGTCCTCGAAATTAAAGTACGAGACTCAAACGACAATTCGATCGCGATTTAATGATTCAGAATTTGATTTGAACTTTCTCATTTCAAATCGCCTGTCTGGGTATCAGCCTGACTCAGCATTAGATATTCGCTCTTGGCAATTACCGTCGAAAATCAATTTAGCTGACGAGCACTTTCATAATTCCCAATCCATTGACATGTTAATAGGAGCTGATTGCTTCTTCGAAATGTTACGCAGTGGGCAATTAAGGTTGGGCCGTAATTTACCAATGTTACAAGAAACAGTTTTAGGTTGGATAGTGTCAGGATGGTATAATTCTTCGAAACATGTTATCAATAAGTCATATCATATAACCAAAGTGGACACTGATATCGAATCAATCAATAAAAACTTAGAGTATTTGTGGTTATTACAAGACACAGCTAGTATACGTAAGAAGTGGAACGAAGAAGAGCAACTATGTGAAGATGCATTTGTAAAAACTACTACCACTTTACCAGATGGTAGAATTGAGGTTCAATTACCGTTTAAAGAATCGCCTTTATTACTCGGAGACTCGTACAATGTAGCATTAAAGCGTTTTCATTCGTTGGAAAGACGTTTATCCCACAATTGTGATTTAAAGTATCAATATACCAACTTTGTGAAAGAGTATGAGCAGTTAAATCATTTGACGGAAGTGCAAAACGTAAATTTGAAACAGCCTCATTATTTTATACCTCACCATTACGTACTCAAACCAAGTAGCACAACCACGAAATTACGAGTGGTGTTTGATGCATCATCAAGTACAACGAGTCAAAAATCATTAAACGATATTCTTCTGACAGGACCAACTATACAATCGGAATTATATTTGCATGTTATGCGTTTTCGATTGAAAAGATTCGCATTAAGTGGAGATATAACAAAAATGTACAGAATGATTCGAATACATCCTGTCGTTCGTATCAGCAAATTTTATGGCGAGAGACTGAAGATAATCCGATTCGCGTGTTTCAGTTGAATACAGTAACCTACGGTTTATCCGCGTCACCTTTCTTGGCGATAAGGAGTCTTCAATATATCGCGGAAAAATGGGAAACCGAATATCCAGTGGGTTCACATGTGCTAAAAAACCATTTCTACGTGGACGATATGTTAACGGGAGCTGATGACTTCCATGAACTACAAATAACACAATACGAAGTTACGTCAATATTAAAAAAAGCTGGTATCGAAATTGCAAAAATACAGTCAAATCATCCATCTTTCATCACCAATAATAATGAATTAAAAGACTTAAATTTACATGAACCAGCAATTACAAGTACGCTTGGCATAAAATGGGATTCAAATCAGGACCAGTTTTTATTTTCGTATAATCCGAGCAAGACATACACGTCGTTAACCAAACGCTCAATTTTGTCGATCTCGTCGTCTATCTTCGATCCGATGGGATTGATTGCTCCTATAATTATTAAGTCACGAGTGTTATTGCAAGATTTATGGATTATGAAGATAGACTGGGATACAGTAGTTCCGCAACAAATTGGAATTAAATTCGAAAATTTCATTAACGACCTAAATAATTTGAAATCGATTAAAATACCTCGATATGTATTACAAACAGATATCATCAACATGCAACTACATGGATTTTGTGATGCTTCAATTCGAGCATATGGATGCTGTTTTTATGTGCGGGTTTGTAATCAACAAGGACATATTTCAGTAAATTTATTAACGGCACGAAGTCGGGTGGCTCCGGTAAAGAAAAGAACCCTACCTCAATTAGAACTTTGTGGAGCGCTTATACTAGCTCAACTATATAGCAAAATTGCGCCGATATTTAGCAATATACATTTCCAAACATTTCTATGGACAGATTCGACTGTCGTATTACACTGGTTGCAACACCATTCCTCCACATTAACAACGTTCGTGGGAAATCGAATTTCTGAAGTACAAGAACTTACTGCAACTTGTTCTTGGAGACATGTTCCGACGTCAATTAACCCCGCTGACGTAATATCACGAGGATGTTCAACTAGCGAATTATTGAAATCCAACTGGTTATCAGGGCCAGCATTTCTAAATCGAGAGTATGAGGAATGGCCAGATTCATGTATAAGTAACACTCAATGCAAACGAGAAGTAGATGGTGCAATTCGGAAAATAGTTATGATATGTGAAACACCCACAAATCAAGTGCTACAATTCATAGATCGGACCAGCTCATATCTTAAAGTTCTTCGTGTTATTGGTTGGTTACTTCGTGTGCGTAACCGAGTTAAACAAAGGGGTCCTGATCATCAACATAATTTCACTAGTGATGAGTTACGACATTCTTTACATTGCATCATCTGGATCATTCAAAGCGAACATTTCTCTAATGAAATTCATTGTATAAACAACAACGTGGAAATTAAGACTTCGTTGAAAACTCTTAGTCCCTTTATTCAAGAGGTGGATGGATTTCCATTGCTTCGTGTTGGTGGACGCCTTATGCATGCGAGTATTTCAGAAGAAAGAAAACACCCTTTTTTATTACCAAGACATTGTCATTTCGTTGAGACTTTGGCTAGACATCATCATATTGAAAATTATCATGCCGGGTCTAAGGCGTTAATTGCAATTTTACGACAACGATATTGGATCGTCAATGCCAGAGGATTAACTAGGAAGATCGTACATAATTGTATCAGCTGCATACGTTATAAACCAAAATTGTTAAGCCAGATAATGGGAGATTTGCCTGCTTCCCGTGTGACGCCAGGCAAACCATTTGAAAAATGCGGAATTGACTTCTGTGGGCCTATTTCTACTTATTTGAAAATTCGAGGAAAACAGCCCTATAAATGTTATATAGCAATTTTCGTGTGTTTCACAACTAAAGCCGTTCATATTGAAGCAGTAAC
>NC_051846.1:124255180-124310719 GCF_002237135.1 Teleopsis dalmanni | reverse complement strand
TGCGTCTTAAATGAGATGTAATTACTGAGCGTTTATTCTGAATTGAGGTATGTGATGAATAATGGGTAAGACGGAGTGATTCAGTGGGCTTATGGTAGAGACTAATTAAGAATCCATTAAAACAATGGAATATGCGATAATCGAGATAATAGACGCAGGGGAGAGGGCCGTAGCCTATTTCTGGTTGTTCTAAAGTATATGACACATCGTAGCCGGTACATAGAGAAAAGGAATCCATAAAACTGCAAACGGTGACAGAGGGCATATATAGGAGGATGTCATCTATATACTTCCACCAAGTTAGCACGCTATGAGATGAGAATAATTGACTGTAATGGAGCTCTAACATTGAATCTAAGAAAATAGTTGCGAGTAAACCAGAAGACCCCCCACCTTGGGGCAGACCCTGGATTTGGTGGAATAAGTTACCGTTGAATGTGAAAAGACTAGCTTTATGTAAAAGAAAATCAAGGAGAGAACGCAACATGCCAACTTCAATAGGACAAGCCTGTTTGAACCAGTCTTCATTCATGAAGTATTGTAAGAGTTCCCATAAGCGTGTAACTCGGGTATTTGGGTACATATCTTTTATGTCCATAGTAACAAGGGTATAACCAGGACGTGGGCGGAGCTGTAATATATGAACAGTCAAGTGATCGGGGTTTATTAAATTGTGGCAAGAGAGCTTATCTTGGAAAGTGATAGTGAGGAAATAGAGGCATAGTTGATGGATGGGATAGGACTGCAAATAGGACGAATCGGATGGTCAGGTTTATGGGTCTTGATTGTGGCGTAGAGATAGGGCATGGTTGGTAAAGCAAATAATAATTTTTTGAGACTGGCAGAAGTAATCTGGACACAAAACCCAGTGGTGAGATAATTCTGAAGCCACGTATTAATTTTGTCAATGTAAGATGTTTTATAGATTAGTATTGTAGCCTTGCACTTATCGGATTGCACTAGTAGTATGTCGCCATGTGTTTTTAAGAATTCTTGAGTGGTATTGAAAAGGCGTTGTAGCATGGAGTGGAAGGGAGTAGGGTTCTGGTGGTTACGCATAGCGACTAGGAATTTGTTGAAGTGCTCGTCCATTATTGACTTACAATAAAGGCCAAGGTCGATATGAGATTCCAGATAATAAGAGTGATAGCGGTTTAAAGCTACGGAATAATCGTTGATGGTAGGGGGTGTAACGGGGCAGTATTTAGGACCAAAACTAAAATACGGGATTCTAAAGGGACAGTAAGTGAGGTGAGGTTGATAAAACCTCCAGGGATGGCGCGAGGGAATAAGGAAGGGTGGAAATTGATATGTGGAATATTTGAAAAAAGCCGGGGAGTGAGGGATGGGGGGGAATTCCCCATGAACGCCCATATGTCAGTTGAAGATCGATGTGGAATGGATGCTGAGCGCGGTGAAGGAGAGCGTGGTGGTGCGAGCACGGACAAACCAGTGGCTGTGTTAGAGGATATAATAGTAGTTGTATGAATAGTGTTAGTGGTTGTTGTTGTGGTGCGAGTGTAAGAGGTAGCTTGCTCTGTAGACTGTTGTACTGTAGATGGCAGGGTTGCGGCGTTGTGGACTGATTGGTGTTGAACTGATGGAGATACAAGATTTGGGTGCGAAGAAATCGTGGGTGGTGAGCTGACATAGGTAAGCTGAGATATATTAGGTGATGAGCAGTAAGAGCAGATAACCAGAAACTATAATGAAGAACATTTTGTGGATAAATGAATAGAATGGGTGGAAAATATACGAGCGGTAATAAGATAAAATTAGTGATAATAATTATATATAGAAGTTGTAATATTTATGGTTAATGACATGAATAGTGATAATAATGTAATTAGTTGAAAATGTAAGAATGAATAGTAGAGGATTGTGAATTGTGTTAGGAGAGATAAGGAGTAAGAATATAGAATAAGCATAATCAATATAATAAACTATAGGGTGGATATATTAAGCGATTATATAGTAAGAGACAAATAGTAGATAAAAGTAAGAGTAATAATGAATATAGGTAAAAGGTTAGAAATGGATGAAACAATGTGTATGTATGTTATGAAGGACAGAACTAGGAGCATATAATTTAAAGTTAAGTGCATAATGTAAGATAATATTTAATAGGTTGAATGAATAGAAGGTTGTAATGATAATGGGTATTGTAAATTGTAGAACAAATAATAATGAATATTAGTAATGGGGAATGTATTATAGAGTTTGTTAAGTAAGTGTAAGATATAAAAGTAAGAATGGATAGATCCCATAATAGGGGTGGAAAAGGATGAGTAAAAATATGAAGTAAAAATATGAAGTAAATTAAATAAATATAAATAAGATGGATAGGGTGAAGGTTAATAATAAATATGATGGATTAATTAAGTTATAGGAAGTAAATAGGATAATTATAGGTAAAAATATGTAGCCTACTAATTTAAGATGGAATGGATGAGAGACAATAAATTACATATTAGGGATAAATAACAGTTGTAATATAAATAGATGTGGATAATATTAAATATTAAGGGCTATACGTTAGATAAGGAAGAGTTGATATTGGAATGGAATGTTGAGTATGGAGTAGTAATAATATAATGAATTAATTAGTTATAAAGAAAGGGAGTAGTATAGGTAAGATGAGAATAAGAAACTTATAAGTTTAAGATGGAATTGGAGAGATTACTATTACGAAAAAGAATAACATTTAAAAAAAAAAAAAAAAAAAAATACAATTAAATATTAAATATTAGATACAAGATATTCAGTAATAGTGTATATTGAATATTGAATTTGAATATTTAGAGATATGAATATAAACATAATGTATATAGTAAGGTGATATAATGATCAATTGATGTAGATGGAAGGTAAGAATAATGAATTATAAATATAATATAGATATATGCAAGCAATTTACGGAATTTTGAGATATAATTTGAGTTAAAGAAATGTGCAAGACTAGATTTTATATAGAGAGAATAACAACATTTATAATGTAATAATGTAAAGAGTATAATTTAGTAGATAGGGATATATAGTAAGACAATTAATTCATTAGGATAAGGGTAATAAGTATAGAGATATGCATGTAATTTGCAAAATTTTTGATAAGTATACTAGGTCATAATATGCAAACTAAGGAACAATAACGCTTTGGAATATGGGTATAATATGGATAAATAGATGAATATAATGAATTATTAATTAAACTGTTAGATAAATATAGATATAGCAGAGAATTAAACAAAGGGAGGATGAGTGATCCAACCAGTTAGAAATGTATTGAGTAATAGTGGTAGTATAGGAATAAGAATGAGGGAGTTGGAAGCTAAATGAGGAGATTTATATGAATAAAATGAATTGTGAATTGAGTTTGATGAATGAAAGGTATATGGGTAAGGTTGGATTGAATAGTAGATATTTACATGGTAATTGTAATAATGGCAAGGCAGTAAAAGGATGAGCTTGATGGCCATGTATTTGAGAGCCTGTAGCTGGTGATGTGGGTGCTGTGGTGGTGCAGATGGCACGGTTGATGGGTATAGAGGTGTCCAGCGAAAGTGTATTGCCAAATGCGTGTTGATAGGCAGACAAAAGCTCCTCGTCGGTGAAACTGGGATCCATTATGAATGTGCAATAGATAATAGAAAGTAATAGCTAAAGAGAGAAGAAATGTAAATTGTGTATAGAGAAAGGAGGTATAACGTACCACGGAAGCAGAGCTTTGAACCTTTGATTGATGGAACGGCTTTGGGTTTCGAATGATGGGAGGCCAAGATATGGTGTCGAAGCAACTAAAAAAGTAGGAGTAGGGTTGAATTTTGTTATTTTGTTATTTTATTAGTCCATCGGTGGATGAGAAAATGTATTCAACGTAAGTGAATTTTGCAATATTATTATTGTACTCACTTTAAAATTATGCTGACGCGAGTTGATTTAAAAGCAGCGCAGTAACGCAGAAAATGTGTAAAAGAAGTTTAAATGAGCGGTTGATGATAAGGTAACCATAATTAACTGTATGGTGGGTAGATGTGCGCGGAGTGTGATGAGCTTTGATTAGATGTTATCAGTTCGATATGTAACTTTCAACTGATTAAGCTAAACATATTGAGACCAGAGAGGGATATAAATAAATAGTGGAAGAAAATAATAGTAACGGCGAAAAAGAATAGTAAACAAAGGTTCAGAATTAGCACGAATTTTGTTCAAAACAAGCACAGTAAAGCAAGCTGATGCTAAGGAGGAGTGGTGCAATTTGCATAATAAGATGAACTATAATAGATGTATGGCAACCTGGAAACTTGTAAACAATGATAGTGCATCTTTATACATATAAATAATTGGTTGTTGAATATGGTAAGAATGAGTAGTGTATAGTAAGAAATTGTTGGAGGTAAAGTTTAATGAGTACACTGGCATATGTTGGCGAGAGAGTTGAGAGGTGAGACTGATCTTTGCAGTTGGTGGTATATTAATATCTGTATTATGTTGTATATGGAGAAATGTAAATGAGATGTAGAAATATTATTGTATAGTTTTTCAGATGGAGGAGAGTTTATGTAGAGAAATTTGAGGGAATGTTTTTATGGTATAGAAAGCGTCAATATTATTTGGCGCAAGTTTCAATGTAGGAGTAGGGGAAGGTGGTGTTTATATTTTCAAATAAGAATTTCAGAAAGAATTATACGGCCGTACGCGGTGATGATGGTGCTGTTTTAATAACAGATAATTGTTTTTCTTTATACTATTTTTCTTTATACTACTTTGCGTGTTTTTTCGATGGTGACGGAACGCAGTGTTTTTAGTGTACTTTAATTTGGTTGATTGCAATATTTTAAAGTGCGGGTGTTAATAATAATAATAAAAAAGACGAAGTTGTATAATGGCAGCATTTTCCGGAGATAGTCAAGTTATGGATGGTAAGGGAAGGAATTGCAAGCATCAGCGGAGGGAGTGCTTCTGATGTAGTTAGGCATATACAAGTTTGAAGTGATTATTTTTTAGGTAAGCTAATGAAATTGTTTTTAGGTTTAGATAATTAGTATAATTTGATATAATATTTTGCTATATGAATGTGTTCATATTCATTTGAATATGATCATGTATATCTCATGTAAACATATCTATTATAGGTTCTGTTTTATGTTTTATTGGTTATGATAAATTATAATGTTATAATGGTGATTTGATATTTTAGTTTGAGATGTGGTGATGGTTGTGTGGCAGGATAGTTGTTTGGTAAGAATGTATACGGGTTATTGAGTTTGGTTGTAACTATTTACTTGCAAATTATGTAAATTTAAGAGTTATGTAAATTATGTAAGTAGATATGTAGATATTGTATCACGTGGTGGTTGGTAGTGATAAGAAACATACATACTTTCTCTTAGACGGACAACATAGTGACATATGACATTATGTTTGAATTTTAATTGTCCCATATCCACTCTGATGAGCCTGGGTGGTTCCCAGGCGAAACGCGTCAGTGGGAACCGACAGAGGACTGGATCTTATTTCAGCTTTCGAATGGAAGTTTGTTGGAATGTTTAATTCCATATTATATGGACGTGTGTGTTAACTGATAAGACGTTTAGTAAAAAGATTTAATAGAATTAATATTGTAGTATTTTATAGTATTTTTGGTGAAGTTTCATTGGATATAATTATGATAACTTTATTGATTTGTTTTGATATTTATGTGTTATGATGGTAGTAAAATCTTGTAATCTTTAATGTGTTTAATATGTTGAACATGTTTAATGGCTTAATATTAAATGTTTATTTAATTTTAATTGTAATTTTAATTTTAATTTTTGTTGATTAATATAGATTTATATAAGGGATGCATTGGTATGAGATTTTGTGTGGGGTATGTTTACGTTTATATTACCTATGTATGTGTTGGGTATATTTAGGATAAATTTATTTACCATCAATATTTCTGAAGGATTAGGGAATAGGGTAATTGACCTTAGAGTCACTCACGGGTGTTTGCCATTGGGTAGAACTCCTAAGGTTTGACACTAATATCAAAGTTTGTTGGTGTTAGGGTTGAGCAGGAAACGAAGCTCAAGCTATACTATGTGTGGCTTGAGGTTTGGATTCTAAAATATGATGCTTGATCACTTTATCGTTCATTGCGAGTGGTGAAGGGGTTAATGCGCTGTATAAACATTACATGATATTTCTATGTTTTTTCTCTAGGGGGCAGTGTTATATATGTCAAATTTTTTGTATTTATATTTATAGGTAAGATAATTTCATCTTCCTGATAAGGCATTGTTAACGTACATGTTTCATAATCTATCTTGCAGTTATGCTTTAATAAAAAATCTCTACCTAATATGCCGTCAGTTGGCAGATTGATATTGGGTTTAACGATATTGAATTCATGAGGTATACTTTTCTCATCCAAAAATAATTTTGTTTTTAATAATCCTTCTGTAGATATTCTACTAATAATAAACCTCTCTTCTAATAAACCTCTCTTTAATATTGATATTTCGGCGCCCGTATCTATTAGTAAAGTAATAAACTTATTGTTAATTGAAGTTCTTATTGTTATACAGTTAGAAGTGTTTTTTGCCGAAGTAAAATTTAATACTTTCGAATGTTCTTGTTGATATTTACGTTCCCCGGGATATTGTGACCGGGGGTGTTCCCGTTTTTTTGTTGAAAATTATTGAAATTTCTTGTTTGACTATTGTAGTTGCTTCGTTGATTGCTTTACTTGTTTGCAAACCTCGTTGAGTCATTGTTTCCATGACTTCTGTCATTTCTTGATCTATATCCCTGGTTGTTTGATTTATAGTTAAAGTTTCAGTATGCATTTTGCATCAGACTTCTGTTTTGTGTCTCAACGTCTGTTGCAATCTGTATGGCTTCAGATAATGTCGATATCCTGGCTGCTATAACCACATTTCTTATCTTCTCATTCAGCCCATTTGTGAA
Source organism: Teleopsis dalmanni (assembly GCF_002237135.1). Lineage (NCBI taxonomy): Eukaryota > Metazoa > Arthropoda > Insecta > Diptera > Diopsidae > Teleopsis > Teleopsis dalmanni. The sequence goes on along the minus strand of NC_051846.1, from coordinate 124,303,768 downwards.
TGTACTGAGGCCTAATTCATCTGTCATTTTTAGTATGACATCTCTATTCTCATCTCCTTGCTCTGAAATGTATATTTGATTAAGCATTGCTATTTGTTCTTCTATTTTTAAAGCATATTGAGCAATCATTTGTATGCCTTGACGCATTCGAGTAAGATTGTTTTGTATGATTAAGGGATTGGCTTTTGGTTTGTAAATTGTGTTTAGCTTCTTAATGAAATTTTTTATTGTGTCATCTTCCTCACTTGCAACCAATTTATTTTTAACTCGATCAGAAAGTTTAGTTGATCTTACAAAATTTAGTAGAATGGTTCTCTCTACTTCATCCTTCAACGAATCTGAGTAGAATTGCAAAGTACCGGTAAAGTTAGATAAACTTTTTACATTTCCATTAAATTCAGGAATTATTTTTGAAGCTGTTAACATGTCAAAATTAGCCATTTTATCAAGTTTTGATATTGTACGGTCGCTAATCTGCTTTGGTTTGTTTTTTAAATATTTATTTATTTCCTCTACTATTGTGTCAAACTTCGTTCTTACTAATTGTAAATGTTTTATGTCAGTATTTCCTTCTATTTCTTACCAAATTTGTTTTATATAATTCTTAATTATTCTAATATATTTATCAGTATAAGTTGTAACGACCACTTTTCAGTCGTTATGTTTGCTGAGGTATGCAAAGCGGCTGTCCAGGTTCGTTAACAATAGAATTTATGTTCGCTGAGACTAAACAAAAAAAAGCCGTAGACTTGATATACTTTTTTAATACTTTATTTAATTATTCGAAACAAAAACAATTACAATAGTTATAATTTAGATAAACAATTATTATTTTCCAAGGATCGGAGAAATTTATGATTTCCCCGCGTGACTATTTCGTAGGGGTGGACTTATGTCACCTCAGTATATGAATTATATATAAGATCACTTGCTGTCAAAGATGACGATGTTTCAGCGACAGGCTCTGGCTTATCTGTTACGAAGACTCCTGCCTTTGTGCTAAGGGATATAATAGTTTGGCTGAATGAGCCAGGTTAGAAAGTAAAAAAGAAAGAAAATCAATAAAAACAAGTGATCAAATAGACCAGTAGGATATCCTGATTTGATCGATCGGACCAGTTTAGGCTGATTAAGCCTGTAAGCTAATATTGATCGAATTGACCAGTTGATTATCCTGATTTGATCAAACTGACCAGGTTAGGCTGATTAAGCCTGTAAACTAATATTGATCGAATTGACCAGTTGGTTATCCTGATTTGATCGAATTGACCAGTTTAGTCTGAATAAACCTGTAAGTTAATATTGATCGAATTGACCAGTTGAACTTGTTTATCGTTTGATATCCAAGAGACAAGTTGCTCGTTCTGTGAAATTCGCGTGCTTATATACTTGTTGGACCGGAGCTTTTCAGTGTAGAGTACCGGTAAACTTCGTTGTTCGTGTTAACTTTTTGTGCTTTCCGCGAGCCTTTCTTGTGTATTTTGTGTATTGTCGTGTACTTCGTGTTATTTGCATTGTTGCGTACTTTGTTTTCTTCGCCTGCCTTTGTTTTCGCCGCGATTACGTTTTGTTTACTTCGCGTTTCAATTCTTTTTTTAAATAAAATATGAAAATATATTTATAATAAAAATAAATATTAGGACAATATGTGCCAAAATGTAAGTGAGTGATTTAATAAAATGTGGTAAAAGAATTTTAACGCTGCTGCGTAAAATCAGTGCCGGTGTAATTGGAATTGTAGCTTGTTTTCTCTATTTTGTTTTATGTTGTAAAAAAAATGTAAACAATGAGTGTTTTTTAATGTTAGTAATTCATGTTTATTAATTCAATATATAGAATGTGTTTTATTGTTTAATAAATGTTTTATGTGTTGTGTATAGCGCAACAATATAAATGTAAACAAAAACAAATAATAAATTATGTCATGTATTTTTGAAAGTGCTTATGCACAAATTATTTTATATTAACTAATGTAATGCGATCGCACACGGAAGAACCACCGCAATGCAAGTAGAATATTTGGTCATAGCAAGTATGCAATTGCTATTTGACACTTTTCTTTTCTGTGCTACTATTCTGCACTTGTCGATATGACACACTTGAATGTGTCATAATATTTTCTAAGCATTGACGTGGGTCAACCTTTTTAGTGCCGCCGCAATTAAAATTATTAGGAAAATATTTGTAAATTATTGTAAAACATTTTTGTATAAATAGTTTGGAAAATTGTTAATAAAATTCAGATTTTAAACTGAGCTCGAACAGCTTAAACAAAAGTCTCAAAACTTATTTTGTCTCGGCATTCTTGGATGCCTAATAATGAGCAGATTTCTTCCTGCTAATCCTAATGAGAAGAAACTAATAAATTCGAAAATAAAAATCTTATAAAGATAAAATAAAAATAAAAATAATATATTTTGTATATGAAAACAAAATTTATTATTACATGGCGATCCTGACCACTCGAATCTAATCGAAGTCAAGCCAAAAAAAAGGGAAGTTCTAGGATCTAAATTCTCTCAAAAAATTATTATATTATATTTTCTCCCAATACAACATACGTCAATTTTGTATGTCTTTACTTGAGGAATCTAAAAATATTTCCCAAGTTTGGGAAAAATTTCTGAATGTATTTGATGAAGAAGATGTTGAAGTTGAAGAGTACATCCCTCAATGTATAAATGGTCTTCCAATAGAAGCTCCAAAATACATACCGGTGGACAAGACAGCTGGACCTAAGCCGTTAACAATCGAGCAGTATAAAGCGAGGCAGCAGAAGCCACAAGCAACACCAGTACCGAAGACACCAATAAAACCTAAAAGAAAAAGGGGCGGAAAGCAATACAATAAAAGAAAACTAATAGCAGTCCTATATAGAGAATTGAATCTTGCCACATCGTCAGAAGACCAACTGTCAATAAAAAGAAAAATAAGAGAGACAAGGAATGGGCAGTCAACCCACCAAGGAAGAGGTGATAAACAACACCAACAACAACAACAATAACAACAGTAATAACAGCATCAACGAGTTAGCTGATTCTAAAACAATTTTGTATTTTATATGTATTTTATTGTTGTATTTAGTACTATCCAAAGTAAACAATCATTATAAAAAATATGTCAAAAGACATGTTATTTTAAGCAATAATATGGTTTAAATTTGCAAAGAAAAAAAAAAAAAATTTCTTATTTCAAAAAAAAATATATATGTTTTTAAAAAAAAAAAAAAAAAATTTTTTTATAAATATGAATAACTTTAATTGTTTTGTTTGTGGTAAAAGTTACCAAACAAGTAGAAGATTAAACAGACATTTAGATAGAAAACATATTAAATTAATTAATTATGTTAACCATTTAATAAAAAAATTTTTTTTATAATTTTTTGTAAAAGTACACTAGAACTAATGTATCATAAGAAAATATAACACATATATAACATTTACAATAATAACCATAATAATTATAAGTCTAATTATATTGTATTTAATAATAAGACTAGAAGGTCATAAAAATAAGAGAATGTACTTCAAAAATTTTTACTTTATGAACTATAAATAAATATATATATGGAATTCACTGAAGCTAAACAAATATTAGAAAAGCTTAAGAAAAACCCCAATAGGTTATATTCTAGGGAATTTATAGAAAAAACAAAGGAAGAATTAGAAAATATCTGGTTAAAATATTTACCTCTAATAAAAGAATCTGATTTAGAAACTTATAAAAAAGCATTTAGTAATCTAAAAAATAATATTGAAAAATATCTCAAACAAAAAGCAGACATGGCTAGTTTTGATATTTCGACAGCTTCAAAAATAATACCCCAATTCAGTGGTGAACAACAATCACTATCTACTTTTCTTGGCATGATAGAATTTTATCATGACACCCTTAAAGAAGGAGTCGATAGAGAATCCTTGATTAAATTTGTCCTAGCAACCCGAATAACTGAGAAAGTTAAAAACAGAATTTTAACTGTTGTAAACCCATCTACACTTATAGCGTTGAAACAAATATTACATGACGCATATAAACCAAAGAAAAATACAGCACATATTCAAGGTGAACTTTCAAGATTATACCAAGGTAATATGAGCATAAACTCATATGCTTCTAAAATAGAATCCCTGATAGCAACTCTAAATGATATTCAGATAACTGAACGAGGAGAACAGAACAGAGCACTTATATTATCCATAAATGATGAAACTGGATTGAACACTTTTAAAAATGGCTTATCAGAACCATTTAGATCCGTGGTAATTGCAGCTCAACCAACAAAATTAATTGACGCAGTTAAATTAGCATCAAGCATCGATAATCCACAACAACACAGTATGATGCACTACCGTTCACATAATCAAAACACAAGATGGCAAAATAATCAACGGTCTAACCAGAATAGAAACAACTATAGAAGCAACCAGAACAGGAATCAAAGAAATGGAAATAATCAACAAACCAGTTCATTTAGAACTAGTCAACCCCAAAATAATAATCACCAACAATTTGGACAACAACGATCGAATAATTACCAGCGATCAAATAATTATCAACGATTTAATAATCACCAATGGTCAAATAATGGCAGACAACAGAATAATAGAGGAACAGACACAAGAAATAATAGGATACGTGTCATGAACAGGGAACAGGGAAACGAGTACAACCCCGGTACCAACAGAGAAACTACAGAATAGGCTACGCGGGGACAACAACAATAGATGAGAATGGAGAATCAATACCCAATTATATTATACTACAGACTTTAAATAAGAAATTAAAATTCTTGTTAGATACTGGCGCAGATGTGTCAATATGTAAAAAACATTGTACAAATGACGAAGACATTGCAGGCGAACAATTATGTAAACTCACGGGAATAACTGACAGTCCAATTACAACATTAGGTACTACAAATTTAAATTTTAAAATAGTGAACGATTGCTTAAAGCATAAATTTCAAGTAGTAGGTAACGAATTTCCAATTCCTACTGATGGCATTCTAGGACGTGACTTTTTCAATAAATATTTTTCAAAAATTGATTACGAAACTTACACGTTCTCAATAAACACGAATAAAACCGAATACATTTTACCAATATTAAACAAAATCTTTAGAATCACAATACCACCTAGATCAGAGATAATTCATTCAATTAAAATAGAAATTCCAGAAGATAGTATTATTTGCAATAAAGAAATAATAAAAGATGTATTTATCGCAAATACAATAATTCCACAACATGGAATAAAACATATAAGAATCTTAAATATCTCTAATAAAGAAAAAATCATTGAAAAATTTTCAAAATCGGATTTAGAAATAATACCTTTAAGACATTTCAATATAATCTCAAACAATAAACTCAAACATTCCAATGAACGTTGGAATAAACTTAAAAACTTACTTAAATTAGATAATGAAGACAGTAATGCATGCAAATCCATAGAAGAAATTTGCAAGAATTTTCAAGATATATTCCATATTGAAGGAGACAAATTAACGACCAATAATTTCTACAAGCAACATTTACAAACAATTGATAACTCTCCCGTTTATATAAAAAATTACAGACTTCCACAATCTCAACAGCAAGAAATAAACGATCAAGTAAAAGATTTATTAAAAACAAATGTTATTGAACCATCCACAAGTCCATATAACTCTGCACTTTTAGTTGTACCAAAGCATAGTACTGATGATAAAAAACAATGGAGACTTGTAGTAGACTACAGACAACTCAATAAAAAATTAGTTAGTGATAAATTTCCACTTACACAATTGGAAGACGTACTAGATAGGATAGGAAGAGCTAAATACTTTTCTACATTGGATATGACAAGTTCATTCCATCAAATAGAATTAGAAAAAGACTCTAGACCATTAACAGCATTTTCCACTAGTAATGGACATTATCAGTTCAAAAGATTACCTTTCGGTTTGAAAATATCCTCCAATAGTTTTCAAAGAATGCTTACAATAGCACTCTCAGGTTTAGACTCTAGTGCATTTTTATACGTAGATGATATCATTATATTTGGTTGTTCTTTACAACATCACAACTCCAATCTAATCAAAGTTTTTGAACGTTTAAGAAGCTACAATTTAAAATTAAACCCAAAGAAATGCAACTTTGTGAAACCCGAAGTAATTTACTTAGGACATTTAATCACTAAAGAAGGTGTAACTGCAGATCCAAATAAATGTAAAGCAGTAAATGATTACCCAATACCAGCAAATGCCGATGAAGTTAGACGATTCGTAGCATTTTGCAATTACTATAGAAGATTTGTAAAAGACTTTGCAAAAATTGCAAAACCATTAAATGAACTTTTAAAAAAAAATATACAATTCATTTGGTCCGAAGATTGTAAATTAGCATTTGATAAATTAAGAATGTCAATAGTAAGTCCTCCAATACTACAGTACCCAGATTTTACTAAAGAATTTATACTCACTACAGACGCATCAAATTATGCGTTAGGAGCAGTTTTATCCCAAGGAGACATTGGAAACGATCTACCAATATCGTATGCCAGCCGTTCTCTTAATAAACACGAGTTAAATAAACCGATTATAGAAAAAGAACTTTTAGCAATACACTGGGGAATTAACCATTTTAGACCATATTTATATGGAAGAAAGTTTACAGTGGTAACAGACCACAGACCTTTAGTATCACTATTTTCACACAAAAACCCTTCGTCAAAGTTAACAAGAATAAGAGTAGATCTAATGGATTATGATTTTAACATAATTTTTAAACAAGGAAAAATGAATACAAATACTGATGCATTATCCAGAATCAGAATGGATTCGGATACACTTAAAGAAATGATTCCGAAAAATATTAATATTGTGACCAGAAGTAAAACGAAAACGAATAATGAAATGAATAAAGAAGAAAACGTAATCAAGCAGAATCAGAGTACAAATTACTCAGGGAATGGCCAACTCTACATGTGGAATTGTATTTCGATTTCTGATATTAGAAGATTACCTATATTAAAATTTGAGCTCAATAAAGAAAAGAATAAGAAAAGTTTGCCAATTATAAAGATTGAGAAAAACATTGTTAAAGTACAGTGTAGCAATAAGCCCAACTTGATTTTAGAATCAGTCTTGGATACGCTCACAAAAGTATTGAACAAAAATAATCTCAATAAAGTAGCATTATCTACTAAAGATATAGTATTCGAATACATTGATGAAAAAGAATTAATGAAAATATTTAATAGCATGCAAAAAGAAATAAAGAATAAAGGTCAGCAAACACCTATACGTATATTATTATATAATCCACCAAGGAATGTCGTGGATAAATCGGAACAAATTGAATTAATAAAGAATTACCATACAAGTATTCACGGAGGTCACACCGGAATAAGAAGAACTATAGCTAAATTAAAACAGAAATACGTATGGAAAGGAATGAATAAAATGATAAAAGATTATATTTTAAAATGTGCATCATGTAATAAGAATAAAATAATAAGACATCATAAAGAAAAATTTGTCGTAACTAACACTCCAACTTCACCGTTTGAAGTAATACAGATGGACACTGTAGGTCCACTAAGAATATCTAATGGGTACAGATACATTCTCACAATACAATGCGAATTAACTAAATATGTAGTCGCATTTCCTATACAGACAAAAGAAGCTCAAGAGATAGCAAAAGTCATGGTAGAAAAATTTATATTTAGATATGGTAATGTTAAGAAAATAAAAACAGATAGAGGTACAGAATTCCTCAATGAATTAATAAATGATATATGTAAGTTATTAGGTATAGAACATTTAAAATCCACTGCTTATCATCACGAAACATTAGGTTCTATAGAAAGAAACCATAGAGTATTAAACGAATATATGTTATCGTTTACAAACAATTTTGATTGGGATACTTGGATCCCATACTACACATTTTCATATAATATTACACCTCATTGTGTAACAAATTATTCACCTTTCGAATTAGTATATGGTAGAGTCGCGAATCTTCCAAACGAGATAATAGAAGGTAGAAAATTTTATAATTATGATTCTTACGTTACTGAGTTAAAAACAAAACTACAGTATGCGCATAAAGCAGTAAATGAGATATTAATAAAAGAAAAATATTCTCAAAAAATTAAACAAGATGCTAATGCATCAGAAAATTTATTTAATGTAGGAGATTTAGTTTATTTAAGAGTAGAAAATAGAAGGAAACATGAGAATCCATATCATGGTCCATATAAGATAGTTGATAGAAATGGTGTAAATTCCACTATAGAAATTAATGATAAAATAAAGATAGTTCATAATAATTGATTAAAGAAAAATTTACAAACAATATAAATATTATAAGAAAATAAAAATTATTTTTATTACATTTATTTGTAAAATTATTTTTAAGAAATAAAAATTGTCAATGTCAAGTTTTCAAAATTCAAATTATCATAAAAAATTTTCTTTATTGTATAAATAAAATTTTTTTTTAAAAGGGTAGAGGTGTTGTGTATAGCGCAACAATGTAAATGTAAACAAAAACAAATAATAAATTATGTCATGTATTTTTGAAAGTGCTTATGCACAAATTATTTTATATTAACTAATGTAATGCGATCGCACACGGAAGAACCACCGCAATGCAAGTAGAATATTTGGTCATAGCAAGTATGCAATTGCTATTTGACACTTTTCTTTTCTGTGCTACTATTCTGCACTTGTCGATATGACACACTTGAATGTGTCATAATATTTTCTAAGCATTGTCGTGGGTCAACCTTTTTAGTGCCGCCGCAATTAAAATTATCAGGAAAATATTTGTAAATCATTGTAAAACATTTTTGTATAAATAGATTGGAAAATTGTTAATAAAATTCAGATTTTAAACTGAGCTCGAACAGCTTAAACAAAAGTCTCAAAACTTATTTTGTCTCGGCATTCTCGGATGCCTAATAATGAGCAGATTTCTTCCTGCTAATCCTAATGAGAAGAAAGTAATAAATTCGAAAATAAAAATCTTATAAAGATATAAAATAAAATAAAAATAATATATTTTGTATATGAAAACAAAATTTATTATTACATGGCGATCCTGACCACTCGAATCTGATCGAAGTCAAGCCTAAAATACAAAGGGAAGTTTAGGATTTAAATTCTCTCATTTAATTTTTCTATTTTCTTTTTCTTAAATACGTCAATTTTGTATGTCTTTACTTGAGGAATCTAGAAATATTTCCCAAGTTTGGGAAACATTTCTGAATGTATTTGATGACGTTGAGGAGTACATCCCTCAATGTATAGATGGTTTTCCTGTTGAGGCTCCGAAGTATGTTCCGGTGGACAAGGTAGCTGGACCTAAGCCGTTGACAATCGAGCAGTATAAAGCGAGGCAGCAGAAGCCACAAGTAACTCCAGTACCGAAGACACCAATTAAACCTAAAAGAAAAAGGGGTGGAAAGCAGTACAATAAACGAAAACTAATAGCAGTCCTTTATAGAGAATTGAATCTTGCCACATCTTCAGAAGACCAGCTGTTAATAAAGAGAAACAAGTAATGGGCAGTCAACCCACGAAGGAAGAGGTGATAACCAACACCAACAACAACAACAACAACAATAGCAACAACGGCAGCGAAGTAGCTGATACAAAAACAATATTGTATTTCATTTGTATTCTATTATTATTTTTAGTATTATCAAAAATAAACAACCATTATAAGAAATATGTTAAAAGACATGTTATCTTAAACAACAATATGGTTTAAATATACAAAATTTTTTTTTTAAAATATATATGTTTAAAAAATTAAAAATATGAATGACTTTAATTGTTTTGTTTGTGGTAAAAGTTACCAAACAAGTAGAAGATTAAACAGACATTTAGATAGAAAACATATTAAATTAATTAATTATGTTAACCATTTAATAAAAAAATTTTTTTTATAATTTTTTATAAAAGTGCACTAGAACTAATGTATCATAAGAAAATATAACACATATATAACATTTACAATAATAACCATAATAATTATAAGTCTAATTAAATTGTATTTAATAATAAGACTAGAAGGTCATAAAAATAAGAGAATGTACTTCAAAAATTTTTACTTTATGAACTATAAATAAAAATATATATGGAATTCACTGAAGCTAAACAGATATTAGAGAAACTTAAGAAAAACCCTAATAGGTTATATTCTAGGGAATTTATAGAAAAAACAAAGGAAGAATTAGAAAATATCTGGTTAAAATATTTACCGCTAATAAAGGAGTCTGACTTAGAAACTTATAAAAAAGCATTTAGTAATCTAAAAAATAATATAGAAAAATATCTCAAACAAAAAGCAGACATGGCTAGTTTTGATATTTCGACAGCTTCGAAAATAATACCCCAATTCAGTGGTGAACAACAATCACTATCTACTTTTCTTGGCATGATTGAATTTTATCATGACACCCTTAAAGAAGGAGTCGATAGAGAATCCTTGATTAAATTTGTCCTAGCAACCCGAATAACTGAGAAAGTTAAAAACAGAATTTTAACTGTTGTAAACCCATCTACACTTATAGCGTTGAAACAAATATTACATGACGCATATAAACCAAAGAAAAATACAGCACATATTCAAGGTGAACTTTCAAGATTATACCAAGGTAATATGAGCATAAACTCATATGCTTCCAAAATAGAATCCCTGATAGCAACTCTAAATGATATTCAGATAACTGAACGAGGAGAACAGAACAGAGCGCTTATATTATCCATAAATGATGAAACTGGATTGAATACTTTTAAAAATGGCTTATCAGAACCATTCAGATCCGTGGTAATTGCAGCACAACCAACAAAATTAATTGACGCAGTTAAATTAGCATCAAGCATCGATAATCCACAACAACACAGTCTGATGCACTACCGTTCACATAATCAAAACACAAGATGGCAAAATAATCAACGGTCTAACCAGAATAGAAACAATTATAGAAGCAACCAAAACAGGAATCAAAGAAATGGAAATAATCAACAAACCAGTTCAATTAGAACTAGTCAACCCCAAAATAACAATCACCAACAATTTGGACAACAACGATCGAATAATTACCAGCGATCAAATAATTATCAACGATTTAATAACCACCAATGGTCAAATAATGGCAGACAACAGAATAATAGAGGAACAGACACAAGAAATAATAGGATACGTGTCATGAACAGGGAACAGGGAAACGAGTACAACCCCGGTACCAACAGAGAAACTACAGAATAGGCTACGCGGGGACAACAATAAATGATAATGGAGAATCAATACCCAATTATATTATACTACAGACTTTAAATAAAAAATTAAAATTCTTGTTAGATACTGGCGCAGATGTGTCAATATGTAAAAAACATTGTACAAATGACGAAGACATTGCAGGCGAACAATTATGTAAACTCACGGGAATAACTGACAGTCCAATTACAACATTAGGTACTACAAATTTAAATTTAAAAATAGTGAACGATTGCTTAAAGCATAAATTTCAAGTAGTAGGTGACGAATTTCCAATTCCTACTGATGGCATTCTAGGACGTGACTTTTTCAATAAATATTTTTCAAAAATTGATTACGAAACTTACACGTTCTCAATAAACACGAATAAAACCGAATACATTTTACCGATATTAAATAAAATCTTTAGAATCACAATACCACCTAGATCAGAGATAATTCATTCGATTAAAATAGAAATTCCAGAAGATAGTATTATTTGCAATAAAGAAATAATAAAAGATGTATTTATCGCAAATACAATAATTCCACAACATGGAATAAAACATATAAGAATCTTAAATATCTCTAATAAAGAAAAAATCATTGAAGAATTTTCAAAATCGGATTTAGAAATAATACCTTTAAGACATTTCAATATAATCTCAAACAATAAACTCAAACATTCCAATGAACGTTGGAATAAACTTAAAAACTTACTTAAATTAGATAATGAAGACAGTAATGCATGCAAATCCATAGAAGAAATTTGCAAGAATTTTCAAGATATATTCCATATTGAAGGAGACAAATTAACGACCAATAATTTCTACAAACAACATTTACAAACAATTGATAACTCACCCGTTTATATAAAAAATTACAGACTTCCACAATCTCAACAACAGGAAATAACCAATCAAGTAAAAGATTTATTAAAAACAAATGTTATTGAACCATCCACAAGTCCATATAACTCTGCACTTTTAGTTGTACCAAAACATAGTACTGATGATAAAAAACAATGGAGACTTGTAGTAGACTACAGGCAACTAAATAAAAAATTGATTAGTGATAAATTTCCACTTACACAATTAGAAGACGTACTAGACAGGATAGGAAGAGCTAAATACTTTTCAACATTGGATATGACAAGTTCGTTCCATCAAATAGAATTGGAAAAAGATGGTCTAGAGCCATTAACAGCATTTTCCACTAGTAATGGACATTATCAATTCAAAAGATTACCTTTCGGTTTGAAAATATCCTCCAATAGTTTTCAAAGAATGCTTACAATAGCACTCTCAGGTTTAGACTCTAGTGCATTTTTGTACGTAGATGATATCATTATATTTGGTTGCTCTTTGCAACATCACAACTCCAATCTAATCAAAGTTTTTGAACGCTTAAGAAGCTACAATTTAAAATTAAACCCAAAGAAATGCAATTTTGTGAAACCCGAAGTAATTTACTTAGGACATTTAATCACTAAAGAAGGTGTAACTGCAGATCCAAATAAATGTAAAGTAGTAAATGAATACCCAATACCAGCAAATGCCGATGAAGTTAGACGATTTGTAGCATTTTGCAATTACTGTAGAAGATTTGTAAAAGACTTTGCAAAAATTGCAAAACCATTAAATGAACTTTTGAAAAAAAATAAACAATTCATTTGGTCCGAAGATTGTAAATTAGCATTTGATAAATTAAGAATGTCAATAGTAAGTCCTCCACTCCATACTACAGTACCCAGATTTTACTAAAGAATTTATACTCACTACAGACGCATCAAATTATGCGTTAGGAGCAGTTTTATCCCAAGGAGACATTGGAAACGATCTACCAATATCGTATGCCAGCCGTTCTCTTAATAAACACGAGTTAAATAAACCGATTATAGAAAAAGAACTTTTGGCAATACACTGGGGAATTAACCATTTTAGACCATATTTATATGGAAGAAAGTTTACAGTAGTAACAGACCACAGACCTTTAGTATCACTATTTTCACACAAAAACCCTTCGTCGAAGTTAACAAGAATAAGAGTAGATCTAATGGATTATGATTTTAACATAATTTTTAAACAAGGAAAAATGAATACAAATACTGATGCATTATCCAGAATCAGAATGGATTCGGATACACTTAAAGAAATGATTCCGAAAAATATTAATATTGTGACCAGAAGTAAAACGAAAACGAATAATGAAATGAATAAAGAAGAAAACGTAATCAAGCAGAATCAGAGTACAAATTACTCAGGGAATGGCCAACTCTACATGTGGAATTGTATTTCGATTTCTGATATTAGAAGATTACCTATATTAAAATTTGAGCTCAATAAAGAAGAGAATAAGAAAAGTTTGCCAATTATAAAAATTGAGAAAAATATTGTTAAAGTACAGTGTAGCAATAAGCCCAACTTGATTTTAGAATTAGTCCTGGATACGCTCACAAAAGTATTGAACAAAAATAATCTCAATAAAGTAGCATTATCTACTAAAGATATAGTATTCGAATACATTGATGAAAAAGAATTAATGAAAATATTTAATAGCATGCAAAAAGAAATAAAGAATAAAGGTCAGCAAACACCTATACGTATATTATTATATAATCCACCAAGGAATGTCGTGGATAAATCGGAACAAATTGAATTAATAAAGAATTACCATACAAGTATTCACGGAGGTCACACCGGAATAAGAAGAACTATAGCTAAATTAAAACAGAAATACGTATGGAAAGGAATGAATAAAATGATAAAAGATTATATTTTAAAATGTGCATCATGTAATAAGAATAAAATAATAAGACACCATAAAGAAAAATTTGTCGTATCTAACACTCCAACTTCACCGTTTGAAGTAATACAGATGGACACTGTAGGTCCACTAAGAATATCTAATGGGTACAGATACATTCTCACTATACAATGCGAATTAACTAAATATGTAGTCGCATTTCCTATACAGACAAAAGAAGCTCAAGAGATAGCAAAAGTCATGGTAGAAAAATTTATATTTAGATATGGTAATGTTAAGAAAATAAAAACAGATAGAGGTACAGAATTCCTCAATGAATTAATAAATGATATATGTAAGTTATTAGGTATAGAACATTTAAAATCCACTGCTTATCATCACGAAACATTAGGTTCTATAGAAAGAAACCATAGAGTATTAAACGAATATATGTTATCGTTTACAAACAATTTTGATTGGGATACTTGGATCCCATACTACACAGTTTCATATAATATTACACCTCATTGTGTAACAAATTATTCACCTTTCGAATTAGTATATGGTAGAGTCGCGAATCTTCCAAACGAAATAATTGAAGGTAGGAAATTTTATAATTATGATTCTTACGTTACTGAGTTAAAAACAAAACTACAGTATGCGCATAAAGCAGTAAATGAGATATTAATAAAAGAAAAATTATCTCAAAAAATTAAACAAGATGCTAATGCATCAGAAAATTTATTTAATGTAGGAGATTTAGTTTATTTAAGAGTAGAAAATAGAAGGAAACATGAGAATCCATATCATGGTCCATATAAGATAGTTGATAGAAATGGTGTAAATTCCACTATAGAAATTAATGATAAAATAAAGATAGTTCATAATAATAGATTAAAGAAAAATTTACAAACAATATAAATATTATAAGAAAATAAAAATTATTTTTATTACATTTATTTGTACAATTATTTTTAAGAAATAAAAATTGTCAATGTCAAGTTTTCAAAATTCAAATTATCATAAAAATTTTCTTTATTGTATAAATAAAATTTTTTTTTAAAAGGGTAGAGGTGTTGTGTATAGCAACAATATAAATGTAAACAAAAACAAATAATAAATTATGTCATGTATTTTTGAAAGTGCTTATGCACAAATTATTTTATATTAACTAATGTAATGCGATCGCACACGGAAGAACCACCGCAATGCAAGTAGAATATTTGGTCATAGCAAGTATGCAATTGCTATTTGACACTTTTCTTTTCTGTGCTACTATTCTGCACTTGTCGATATGACACACTTGAATGTGTCATAATATTTTCTAAGCATTGTCGTGGGTCAACATTTTTAGTGCCGCCGCAATTAAAATTATCAGGAAAATATTTGTAAATCATTGTAAAGCATTGTAAAACATTTTTGTATAAATAGATTGGAAAATTGTAATAAAATTCAGATTTTAAACTGAGCTCGAACAGCTTAAACAAAAGTCTCAAAACTTATTTTTGTCTCGGCATTCTTGGATGCCTAATAATGTGCAGATTTCTTCCTGCTAATTAAAAAGAAGAAAAATTATAAACTTGAAATTAATCTGATAAATATATAATATATATATATATAAAAATAATTAAATTTGTATATGAAAACAAATTTTAATTATTACAGATAGTTATTATGGTATAAAACACTGTTCCAGAGTATAAATTTATATATTAAAATCTTCACGCCACTTCCGATAAGAGTTTCATATATATCTTTTTTTTTATTTCTTGTGTATTTCTTTGCGGATCACTGAAGTTAAACTCTGTCATACGTTCTGCCCGTTCCGTTCAAAATAAACTCCCCCAAGAAGCCAGAAAATCCTCCGAATGCTCCTTATATTTACTTTTTTTATAACTGCTTAACTCATACTTTTTAATCCGCCATTTCTCGGTCAATGCACTTAATTAATGTTTTCTACTTCGAGACTCACGAAAGCTTTCCATTATTTTGTTATTGATTCTCTTACCTTGTAATGTTTACGCTGCATTCTCAGCTTCTCTTATTACTCATTGCAACTTTTGGCGATCAATTAAAATGACATTTCTCATATTGCAGGTTTTTTTTTTTGTTATAATTTTTATAAGCGTGTTTGGAAGTCAGTGATTTTTTTTATTTATTTTTTTTAAATTATTTTTAAAAAAAAAGAATCATCACTGTAAGATCAATTTTATTTTTACTTCAAAAATTGATCATTACTATATATCCTGAGACATAGTTCAATTGCGTGTACTTCAACCTGAAAAACTGAGTTTTCTTTACTTATACTCGCAAATATTTCTTCTTTAGGTCTTATTCCATATACTCCCGACCCCACTCCTTCCATCGTTTTGGAGCCATCCGAGACTACCACAGATGGTAGTCTCCAGCGAATGGAGGTATGTTCCGTTCCCATTCATTTCTGTCTGGTATTAGTATTAGGAACTTTTGGTGAAAGTTGACTTTAGGTAAGCAAATGTCAGATATGGTGATATTTAGTCCTTCCTCTCTTTGCATTTCCCCACCTAACAGGGAGTTATTGACTAGTCTTGTTGATTGATTGGTAGTCAACTGTAGCTTGGCCATAAAAGTCATTGCTTCATTTTTGACTAGTAGGTGAAGTGGGAAAGCCCCAATGCAACCTCTAGGGCTGCTGTCGGGGTAGTTCTCATCGCTCCACTTGTCATTAGCCTGATTAGGCTGCAGGCTAATCTCTGCAGCTTACGAAGTTTATCTATCACAGTCTTCTGTTGTGCTTTTTTGTACCAGATAGCTGACCTATAAGTATCAATTGGTCTCGCAATAGATGTGTAGATCCAAAGGCTGAGTTTTGGATTAAGGCCCCAGTGCATACCAATAAGGTTTTCTCTGGTCCATAATGCCTCTCTGGCTCTTCGTATAACGTTGTCTACATGAGAAGTTCACGTGAACTTCTAATCTAATCACGATGTTCAGGGCTTGCTGGAGTCGATATAAAATCATGTCTTCATATTTACCCCTGACTAGTATGACTATATCGTCAGCATATCCTTGTGCCTTGAAATGTTTGGCACTGAGTCGATGAAAGAGATCGTCCACTGCAATTGACCACAGGAGTGGGGATAATACACCCCCTTGTGGGCATCCTCTTGCAGTATGTGTTTTTATTTCGACATTGCCGAGAGTGGATTTAACCATTCTATTTCTTAGTACATTGCTTATCCATGTGCGTGTCGTATCATCTACTCCTCTGTCATAAAGGCATCTTTCGATATGTGAGTGATCAATATTGTCAAACGCTCTCTCAATATCAAGAAAGCATCCCACCGCAAATTCTTTACAATCTACAGACTCCTGTATTTTATTAAAAAGACTGAGTAATGCATATGTGGTGGATTTATTTTGTTGGTAGGGGTACTGGTTGGCGTGGATTGGATTTAAAGATAAATACTCTTCCCTTATACGCCTTTCCACTATCTTCTCCATAGTTTTTAGAAGAAATGTCAAACTTGTAGGCCTATGGGATTTAGGAAGTTCGCTAGGTTTACCTCCTCCTTTAGGTATATATTTGACAATTGCTTCCCTCCAGTTAGTAGGAATGATTCCCATCGCCAGCCCAGCTCTAAAGATATTAATGAGGTAGGACATAAGGTGAGTTAGTCCCTTATGTAGGAGTGCTGGAAATATTCCGTCTACTCCACTAGTTTTGAAAGGAGAAAATGAGTTGACCGCCCATTTAATTTTATCTTCAGTGAAGATTTTACGAGCAGTCTTCCAGTCATTGTTTCTGGGCCTTTTGGCCACCAGGGAACTAAGCTGGGAGTTTGATTGGTCGTAAATTGTAGATCCCGGAAAGTGTTCTTCTGTTAAAAGTATAAGTGACTCTTTGCAGTCATTGGTACAAAGACCATCAGGTCATTTCAGAAGCCCAATGGGATTAGTGGGGCTTTTCGAGATGACCCTGTGGATTTTTGCGTTACTGCTTAAGTTTTGAATCTCTGAGCAAAAGCCTCTCCATGATTCTCTTTTTGCCCTTCTAATTTCTTTATTGTAGGGGGTGAGGGCATTTTTATAATTGTCCCATTCACCGTTGGTTTTTGCCTATTTGAAGAGTCTCCGGGATTTGACTCTTAGCTTGGCTAACGTTTTATTCCACTATGCTGCACTTCTGTTGCCGGTCTTATTTTTCACCGGACAGGCCCCGTGGTAGGCATTTATAATAGTTGTGCTTAAGTCAGCATCAGCTATTTCTAAGTCATGAATGTTGTTTATCGTATGTTTATTGTTGCCTAGGTTGGCTTTGAGTTCGTCGGTATATAGATACCACTCTGTGGCCCTAGGCACCCTATACGATTCCCTTACTTTCATATTTAGATCAATATCAAATCTAATCTGACTATGATCAGACATGGATGTTTCTGCTGAAACATTCCAGTTTTTGATAAAATGTTTTATAAATTGTGTAGCTAGGGTGATGTCTAATACCTTTTCCCTGATTCTGTTTATAAAAGTGGGGTTATTGCCCGTATTCAAAATATATAGGTTGTTACCAGTTATAAATTCAAATAGACATTCACCTCTTTTATTGATGTCTGTGCTGCCCCAGATCGGGTGGTGTGCATTAGCGTCACTTCCAACGATGAGTTGCCTCTTGCTTTTAACACTGTAGTCTACTAGTCCTTTCAGTGATAGGAAGTCCAGGTTTTGGAAGTCTCCAGGTAGGTAAGATGAGCAGACAATGAGCTCTGTCCTTGGTGTGCTGTGGAATAATAAAAGCATTAATGTCATCCCTTACCACAATACAAGCACGAGGTCGACCATGGCTGGCATGGACAGTAGCTTACCTTTTATTCCCTTTATCTGGTTCTCATATACAGGTGGCTCCTGGATAAAGGCTAGGTCAATCTTTTCAAATAGAAGTCGCTGTGTCAACAACGCCGTAGCAGCTTTGGCGTGTTGAAGGCACCTCATCATTTTATTAGTATCGTCCCTTGCCGTTCCGCATCCACTTGGGCAATTTTGTCCCATGAGTGGGTGTCGAGGGGATCTTGAAGCTGGTTTCTTTGACCCTTGCTTCTGGTCCTTTATACTAGATACCGGTGTGCCACCTTGCTGTTTTGAGGTGCTGGGTCCGACTTCAGTGCGAGTGCTGTCGCGTGTAACCTTTACCGTCTCACTTGGCTTATCTGCCTGTGCTTTTGAGGTACTGGGTCCATCACCTGAAAGCGGCCTTTTGGATGGAGGCAGCTGTTGCTTGACGTCACTGGGTTTCTCTGTCTTAAATGGCCTTTTAGTCGTCAGTTTCTTGAGTCCAGTTTGCTCTCCCTTCACACGTACTTAAATATGTGAGAAGTTCAGATAAAGCTTCCTTGCCTGACCGACTATCCAATTTTTGGATTTCTCGTCCACCGAGATCGTAATGGTTTCCTTACCATTCTTATCTTTCTTAGTCCTGAGAATTCTCCACGATGATGTGCAAGTGCCACCATTTTGTTTCCTCAAGCGGGACCTCAGAATTTTTGGTGGTAACACAGCAGAGGGGGGAATAAATGTGATGCACACATAGGTTTTGGGCATCTCTCCGCCCTGAAACACTTTGAGAATAGTATCCGGGAATGGTTGGAGTTTTGGGACACAGGTGGTCAGCCAGTTCCTCGTTTCACCATTGCAGCATGTTAATGAGAGCCATCCGTCTCTGTTAACACTGGTGATGAAGCTGTAGACACTATTGTGTTTCGGAAGTTTGTCAATTTCTTCCAGGAGCTTCGATTTTATCAACTCCATTCATACCGCTTACGAGGATTTGAAAAACAAAAGTCACAGTGCTGCAGAAGATGTTTATCTTCCGGGAAATTTACCAAAGCCACAGTTTTTATATATGAAAAGTGCCATTTAAATGGTCATTTAAAAAATTGCTTTAAAATTTTCTATGAAAACAAATAATATTACATTGATCGCAGACAATGACGCAAGTAACCTTATTTATTTCGTATACTATAATTCAAATGTAATAATTCAAATATATTTTTTGTTTAATAAATATTTGAAAAGCGTAAAACATTGAATTTTATACTTACTTGTACTTTATACAACTTACAATGATAGTTACTTAATCACAAAAGTAACTAAATACGATATTTGGGAACAAAACACATATAAAAATTTTTGTACTATCGAAAAGCGAAAAATATGCTCTGGGGCCCAGCGTGTGGTTGACCATACGGCACTTTTCCGGAAAACTACTTTTCAAAAAAAAAATTAATTTTGCTGGGAATATTTTGAACGTAAAATAAGACCTTTCTGAAAATTTCACCACAAAATTTCAAGTTTGAACTTGCCTGGTACTTAATGGGTTAAGCTCTACTACCCGTACCTTTCCATCATTGCCTTTAAATACTTCTGTAATTTTTTCTAATGGCCATCTAATAGGCGTGGTGTTTTCGTCTTTAATGATTACTACTTGCCCCTCTGCTAAGTTCGATTTCTCTCTAAACCATTTGTTTCGTTTCTGTAGAGACGTGACATATTCCTTTTTCCATTTTTTCCAAAAATCTGTTTTAATTTTTTGTAGAACTTTCCAACGGTCTATTAAACTTATATAATATTTGACTTCACTTCACTATTTGACTTGGTTCGTCTAATATTGGACGGCCTATTAAGAAATGTCCAGGTGTTAGAACATCAATACTGTCAATATCGCTACTTATATAGCAGAGTGGTCCTGAATTGAGTACTGCTTCAATTTGATTTAGAAGTGTAGTCATCTCTTCAAATGTTAGTTTTGTTTCACCTATTACGCGCTTCAAATTATATTTTATGAATTTTACAGTAGCTTCCCATACACCGCCAAAATGCGGACTTGACGGCGGAATAAAATGCCATTCAATTTTTTCTGCTGCAAGAATTGGTACCATCGATGTGTTATTTTTGATCGCATTTCCAAACTCTTTATCTAATTTTTTTAATGCGCCAATAAAATTAGTGCCATTATCTGAATATAAATGTGTACTCTTCCCACGCCTTGAAAAGAATCTTTTTAATGCAGTTATGAATGCTTTCGTGCACATGCTTACAAATACTGCGATGTAACCTTTGAAAGATTTTTGACCGCGATCTTTAGAACACCACATGTATATGGGTCCTGCATAATCGATATCTGTGTGTTCGAATGGATGGGATATATTTATTCTGTAACTGGGTATATATCCCATTGTTTGTTTAGCGAAGTTTTGATTGAATCGATTGCATCTTATACACTTGTGGCATATCTTTTTTATGGTTTTTCTCATCCCTTATATCCAAAATCGTAGTTTTATATGTGCTTCCATCGCGGATTGCCCACCATATAGTGTTGATTGATGTGCTTGATATATTACTAATTCTGAATATCGATCTTTAGCCAGAATCACTGGATATATTTGATTATATGTAATGTTCGCGTTTTGTAGTCTTCTTCCTACTCTTGGTGCTGACGAATTATTTTATTTCTTGCTTTATCTAGTTCTTCCTTTGATAAATGATTTGAATTTTTTGATTTCTTTCTTAAACAGTTAATAGGGGTATTCACCCTCTCTTGTAAACTCATTGCAAGGAGCACGAAATGCAAGAATGCTATACAAAAACTGCAAGACTGCGAGAACACCACTGTTGCAGAATTGCATCATCAAAATGAATCAGCTGTTTTTGCAGCCGTATCAAATTGAGCAACGAAAAATAAAAGTATAACAATGTCGCGAACAAGTAAAATACAAAAATGTATAGATTTTTTTATTGAAAATAAAGCTTTTAATATTCTGAGGTATGTAAAGGCTGAAATTCCATAAAACAATTTCAACCATACATGTACTTATATACAAATCTGACGTCAGACCGTCAGCATAAAATCAACACCAGCACTATATCAGACAATATAAGTAACCAACTCACCCTCCAAAATATTACATCGAAAATACCTGAAAAATAAGAAATTTATTAATATATATTTGGTCACTTAATTGTACAGACATTACCTGTGATCCACTAGCCTGATGAGCCGCGGGCATTGATCCGTAAACTGCACAAACCTAAAGAAGAAGCAATGAACAAAAGTGAATTTTATAAATGAATTTGGAATTGTATTTACATATTTTAATTTAAAACATACTGTTGGAGCACGGTGCTTTGGTAGATCTAGCAAGTTGAGTTTGTAAGCATTTTAACATGTGTACGAATAATGTAGAGCAAGATCAATACCAGTTTTGAGTCATTTCTTTTACTCATTTGAGCTTTCAGCTCTTGACATTCGCACTCAATTATTCGTACGCATGTTAATTTGCAACTTGAATTCTATTGTAAAAAAAAAGCCTGTTCTGTTCTCTTTGAAAAGTGTGTAAAGAAAGACAGTCTGTGCGCTAAAATTAAACATTAATTTTAGCTTTTAAACAAATAGTGTATTGAAGTAAAACTTTTGAAAATAACACCTCATATACTTTCTTTCCACATATATATATTTTTATATGCAAATATATGTTTATATAGTTAAAAATGCCTGCGTTTTTTATAAATAATTTCACAACGTGTAAGAAAATTAAGTAAAGAAAAAGACTAATATTTAAAACATCATAAAAAAGCTTATGATTAAACATTGGCGACCGTGACAGGACACTAATATGAAAATAATATTCGAACGTTTTAAAAAACGGGCATAAGTACTAATCAAAGATCAACGTTTAAGTGCCGTGTAACAAATTTTCTAATAAGAAAAGTTCTTACTTAAAACAACAAATAACAGACATAAAAAATAAAACACTTCAAGGTGTGTATAATTAACAAAGATTAACTTTAGACAAAAAGTGTTAATTTAAATGTTAAAAATAAATTCTAATTTTGTTTATAAATATATAATAAAAAATTATTTAAAAAATAATATTTGCAAATTAATAAAATTGCTAATTTCAAACGGAATTTCTAAACTTAACGTTAATTAATGGTCGTGGTTACCGCGTGGTAAATAAAACGTTACCGCGTGGAAAAATAAACGTTATTCGAGTGTCGAGGTTCGGTAATATGCGGACAATAACCGCTACTCTATGCACAATTATTTAAGTGCATGTGCTTAGAACTTTCGCTTTCGTTCGCATCATTCGGTCAACCGATTAATTAATCGTTGTCGCACAATTATTTAAGTGCATGTGCTTAGAACTTTCGCTTTCGTTCACATTATTCGGTCAACCGATTAATTAATCGTTGTCGCACAATTATTTAAGTGCATGTGCTTAGAACTTTCGCTTTCGTTCACATTATTCGGTCAACCGATTAATTAATCGTTGTCGCACAATTGTTTAAGTGCATGTGCTTAGAACTTTCGCTTTCGTTCGCATCATTCGGTCAACCGATTAATTAATCGTTGTCGCACAATTATTTAAGTGCATGTGCTTAGAACTTTCGCTTTCGTTCGCATCATTCAGTCAACCGATTAATTAATCGTTGTCGCACAATTATTTAAGTGCATGTGCTTAGAACTTTCGCTTTCGTTCGCATCATTCGGTCAACCGATTAATTATCGTTGTAGCACAACTATTTATGCGCAAGTGCTTAGTGACTTTCGAATTTGTGCACTATTTCGGTATCGTGTCGTGATATAATATCTATTAGACTTTCGGAGAGTGTAATTATTTTGACTCATCAATAATTTATTAAATCGAGATGACAACACCCAACACAAGCCAGACGGCCATGTCAGAATTGGCAGAACTCAAACAGCAAAGGGCCTCAACCAAAGCGAGTATCAGTAGGATTAAAGGGTTGATCGAAACCCACATAAAGGGGACTGGAAAATTATTGTCACAGCCGGAATTAAAATGTAGGCAAGGTATCCTAGATTCTTACTTTAAACAGGTCTTATCATTTCAGACATCAATTGAGAAACTAGATGCTACCGATACGTGCAGAGCTGACTTAGAGGAGCTTTATATTTCAACAAAAATTTCCATATCTTCGCAGCTGAATGATGAAGCTAATAATTCTACAATGATGGACAACACAGCATTGATACCTCCTGTGAGTAAGAAGTTGCCACATTTGAAATTACCCACGTTCAGTGGTAAGTACTCTGAATACAAGAACTTCATCAATTCTTTCGTCCAAATTATTGATCGAGAAGCGTGTCTAACCAACATCGAAAAATTTAACCATTTACGAAATTGTCTAACGGGCCAAGCATTAGAAACAGTGCAGGCATTCCCCATTTGTAATGAAAATTATCCGAAGGCTTTAGAGCGACTTAAAACACGGTATGACAACAGTACGCTGATTTTCTTAGAAAACATTACAGCTTTATTTGATTTGCCAGTGGTTTCGGATCAGTCTAGCCACCAACTTCGCAGCCTAATCGATAATGTGTCTGCACTGTACGGTTCACTCTGCACGTTAGGCTCTGAAAAACAAATATGTGAGGCAATACTCATTTCATTGGTAATGCAGAGGGTGGATGAAACTACACGTAGGAAATGGAAGGAGGCGCTATCTCTCACCACTCTGCCTAGTTGGAACGACTGTTCAGCACTGCTTGACAGACATTGTCAGTTTCTAGAATCTCTCGATCACAAGCCATACAACCATCTATCGGTACATCGTAAAGCCAACAATATTAAGGCCAAACCCATCAATCGTCCTAAACAGTATTCGTTCGCTACAGCTACTTCCACCCAGTCCTGCTTACTTTGTTCAAGTCATGAACATTTAGTGCAGAAATGCCCTCGTTTTAAATCTATGGAAGTTAACCAAAGATTTGAGAAGGCGAAATGTTTGAAACTCTGCATTAACTGTCTATCGCCCCGGCATCGAGTGGCCAATTGCACATCATCATTCAAATGCCGAATATGCGCAAAGTCACATCACACACTCTTGCACCAACCCAATAGCAATGACCAGGTTTCGGATTCACTAAATACCACAAGGCAAACTCTGTTGCCCAATAACAATGTTGCCAGTCACTCTCATCTTGATATGTCTTCAAATGAACAAATAATTTTAGCTACGGCGCTGGTTTTGGTGAAAGATTCAGTTGGAGGTTATCAAGTGGGGAGAGCGTTACTCGATTCGTGCTCGCAGGTTAATTTTATAACAGAGGAATTCTCAAAAAATCTTAATTTGGTCAAATACAAGCGACCGGTACATGTGGCAAGTATAGGCAGCACATTTGCTAATATAAAGCATCAAACATCCACTATCGTAAAGTCACGTCATTCAAATCTTGAGCTGGATCTCAACTTCTGCGTTACTCCTCATATTGCTTACCAGCCAAGCTCAGAAATTGATGTATCATCATGGAACCTCCCGCCGAATACTTCACTCGCAGATGAACTATTTTTTAAATCCAAACGTATCGATCTCTTACTAGGCACAGAAAGCTTCTTTGACATTTTATCCATCGGTCAAATTAAACTGGGTGCGAATCTTCCAGTCCTGCAAAAAACATTGTTTGGATGGGTGGTATCCGGTAGATGTCAAGGTGTTCTCGATAATCCCACAGTTGCAAACTGCCTAATGTCACTAGATGATACCGTATCCAAACAACTAGAAATGATGTGGAAGATAGAGGAAGTACAATCAGCTGAAAAATCGTGGTCACCAGAACAAGCGAAGTGCGAGACCTCCTATCAAGAAACAGTTCGACAAGCTATGGACGGAAGAATTGTAGTTCGATTACCATTTAAGGAACCACCAACCACCCTCGGTCTGACACACAGCATTGCCTTGCGTCGACTTCTAGGTATAGAACGACGCTTATCATCCAATCCTGCATTAAAACGCGATTACTGGGAGTTCATGAAACAATATCTGGAGTTAGGGCATATGACGCGCGTCGAAGATCCCAAATTGAACGAACCGCATTACTATATCCCTCACCATTGTGTTCTGAAGCCTTCCAGCACGTCAACAAAGTTGAGAGTAGTTTTTGACGCATCATGTCCAACTTCATCTAGTCGTGCGCTAAATGACATTTTGCTGGTAGGCCCTACCATTCAGCCGGAACTATATCTGCTCCTTCTTCAGTTTCGTTTATACCGTTATGCTCTGACAGCCGACATCGTAAAGATGTTCCGACAAATTTTGGTGGACAAAGGAGATCGAAGGTTTCAATATATCCTCTGGAGAGACACAGATGCGGAGCCTGTTAGTACTTACGAACTCAATACTGTCACTTATGGCACAGCATCGGCGCCGTTTTTATCAACTAGAAATTTACAATATTTGGCCGATAAATATAAAGACAAATACCCATTAGGCTCTCCACTTCTTAAATCGTCATTTTTTGTGGATGATTTTATTGGCGGAGCCGACTCCAGTGAAGAACTTGTCGAAATTAAACATCAACTGACTGCAATTCTGAAGGAAGGTTGTTTTGAATTGGATAAATGGCATTCTAATCATGTGGATTTTGTAAGCGACACTACAACGAAGAGTTGTATCTGGGTTCGGATACGATCACTAGCGCATTGGGCATCAAATGGCATCAACTTCATGATGTGTTTCTATTCTCTTTCAATGTCCCGATTAGTCGTACGGTAACAAAACGTTCTATTCTATCACTGGCCTCATCACTGTTCGATCCTCTTGGGTTACTCGCTCCACTTGTACTTGTTTCAAAAATTATTATGCAAGAACTCTGGCTGCTTCGTTTGAATTGGGATGAGTCAGTACCTCAAGCTCTTCACTCTGCATGGGAAACGTTCGTTCAAGACCTCCATACACTTTCGTCTATGAAGATACCGCGATTTTGCCTAACAATAGGCCCTCAACAAGTAGACATCCACGGATTTTGTGATGCCTCAATAAGAGCATATGGATGTTGCATTTATCTTCGTTCTCAGGATAAGTCAGGTAACGTGACAGTCAAACTATTTACTGCAAAATCCCGCGTAGCTCCGATAAAGAGGAAATCGTTGCCTAAGTTAGAGTTATGTGGTGCGTTACTACTTGCCAGGTTATTACAAAAAATTCAGCCGACACTCGCTCACCTCGAAGGAGAAACATTTTTTTGGACGGATTCCCAAATAGTTCTGCATTGGTTGAAACAACATTCCTCGACTCTGTCTGCCTTTGTAGGCAACCGTGTGGCTGAAATCCAAGATATAACTCGCGCTGGTCAGTGGCAGCACATATCTACAAAAATTAATCCAGCTGATATTGTTTCTCGTGGTTGTACCAATCGCCAACTAACGGAGTCTACGTGGTTCACTGGACCAGAATTTTTATTACGTGAAAGAAAACATTGGCCTCAACCAGAACATAGCAATTTAGATATGGAAGTAGTCAATAAGGAAAGAAGAAAACTTGCGTTTACTCAGGTAACTAAAGAAAATTATTTGCTGATAGTTATATCAAAGTATGGCTCCTATACTAAAATACTACGAATAGTAGCGCAACTACATCGATTCCATCAGTTAACCAAGTATAAAGAGAAAGCTGACGTAGAGTTCATTCAACCTATGCAATTACAAAAAGCACTGCATTGTATTGTTTGGATTATCCAAAATCATTTTTTTTCTCAGGATATACAAGGCCTACAGCGAGGTAACCCAGTGGAAAGGTCACTCAAGCACCTAAACCCATTCTTGGAGGAAGCGTCAGGTTATCAACTCTTAAAGGTAGGAGGGCGTCTCGCACTTAGTGACATTGCCAGGGGTCAGCGACATCCGATTCTACTGCCTAAAGGCTGTTATTTTGTGGAATTGTACGTTCGGCATCTTCATCTGAGCAACTATCATGCAGGAGCCAAGGCATTAATAGCCCTTACTCGACTTAAGTTTTGGATACTAAACATTCGCGATATTGCGCGTCGAACGGTTCGGTCTTGCATTCACTGCGTGCGTTACAAACCGAAATTGCTTGGTCAAATAATGGGTAACCTTCCTATTGAACGCGTCACTCCCAGTAGGCCATTCGCTCGTACAGCAGTAGATTTTTGTGGGCCAGTATTAACGTATCTTGGTATTCGGGGAAAAGCCCCATTCAAAACGTATATAGCTATCTTCGTCTGCTTATCAACAAAGGCGGCACACATCGAGGCAGTGTCAGATTTAACTACGGACGCCTTTATCGCAGCACTAAAAAGATTGATCGGCAGAAGGGGACTGCCATCAGATATCTACTGCGATAATGCAACAAATTTTGTTGGTGCTAGCAACAAGCTGGCTGACTTGAAAAACTTTTTATTTAATAAAACTAACCAATCTAATTTGCAGACTTTTTGCACCAACCAATTCATCAATTTCAATTTTATACCGCCTAGGATGCCTCACTTCGGTGGGCTATGGGAGGCGGCTGTGAAAATTGCTAAGGGCCATCTGAACCCAACCCTTGCAAACACTCGTCTTACGTTTGAGGAACTTGGAACAGTACTGATTGAAATCGAGGCCATACTTAATTCGAGACCAATATCACCGCTGTCTTGCGATCCAAGCGACTATGATGCATTGACACCAGCACATTTTCTTATCGGCGGCCCACTTAAGACATTACCGGAATCAACATCTCAATATGATAAATTGCCACTAGCAGATAAGTGGCTCCGTGTGAAGGCTGTAAAACATCATTTCTGGCGCCGATGGGCTCGAGATTATCTAAACGAGCTGCAGACACGTACCAAATGGACAAAGGAACAATCAAACGTCAGCAATGGAACATTAGTAATAATCCACGAGGATAATATGCCCCCACAACGTTGGCTGATGGGAAGAATCATTCACTGTGTAAACGGTCCAGATAAGCATATTCGCGTAGTCGATCTGCAGACATCCAAAGGAGTCATCCGTCGACCAATCCACAAACTTGCACTATTGCCAGCTAGAAATCCTTTCAAGGGGGGCGGGATGTTGGAGCACGGTGCTTTGGTAGATCTAGCAAGTTGAGTTTGTAAGCATTTTAACATGTGTACGAATAATGTAGAGCAAGATCAATACCAGTTTTGAGTCATTTCTTTTACTCATTTGAGCTTTCAGCTCTTGACATTCGCACTCAATTATTCGTACGCATGTTAATTTGCAACTTGAATTCTATTGTAAAAAAAAAGCCTGTTCTGTTCTCTTTGAAAAGTGTGTAAAGAAAGACAGTCTGTGCGCTAAAATTAAACATTAATTTTAGCTTTTAAACAAATAGTGTATTGAAGTAAAACTTTTGAAAATAACACCTCATATACTTTCTTTCCACATATATATATTTTTATATGCAAATATATGTTTATATAGTTAAAAATGCCTGCGTTTTTTATAAATAATTTCACAACGTGTAAGAAAATTAAGTAAAGAAAAAGACTAATATTTAAAACATCATAAAAAAGCTTATGATTAAACACATACATTGAACATTTACTAAGCAATAAACAATACATTTATTTAATAAACATAGATCTTTTGCAATATTAATTAATAAACATGAATTACTAACATTGAAAACACTCACTGTTTACATTTTTTTACAACATAAAAATAGAGAAAGGAAACATTTATTTAAAAAAACGTAAAATATAACACATCAAAAAAAACCCACTTCTGCTATAAATACTTTGGTTGGGTTATTTTTCTTTTATGGACAAACACTGTATTGATTAAAAATATATTTTCTTTAATTAACCAGGTATAAACAAACTACCGACGGAGAAAACAAACTACAATTTCAATTACACCGGCACTGATTTTGCACAGCAGCATTAAAATTCTATTTCCACATTTATTAAATCACTCACTTATATTTTGACAGATATTGTTTTGATATTTATTTTAATTATAAATATATTTTTATATTTTGTTTTTATATTTTGTTTTAAAAAAAAAAAAATAGAAACGCGAAGTAATCAAAACGTAATCGCGGCGAAAACAAAGGCAGGCGAAAAAAAGTGCGCAAAAATGCAAATAACACGAAGTACACGACAATACACAAAATACACAAGAAAGACACGAAAAGCACAAAAAGTCAACACGAACAACGAAGGTTACCGGTGCGCTACACCAAAAAGCTCCGGTAAATTCGGTATATAAGAACGCGCATTTTACAGAACGAGGAACTTGTCTCTTGGAGCTCAAGCGATTTACAAGTTCACTGGTCAATTCGATCAAAACTAGATTACAGGCTACTTCAGTCTAATTGGTCAATTCGATCAAAAATAGGAAACTGGTCAATTCGATCAAAACTAGATTACAGGCTACTTCAGTCTAACTGGTCAATTCGATCAAAATAGGAAACTGGTCAATTCGATCAAAACTAGATTACAGGCTACTTCAGTCTAACTGGTCAATTCGATCAAAGTAGGAAACTGATTTCATTTAATTTTCTCTTTTCCGTTAATTATTATTTTGATCATTCAGCCCACAGACAAATTGCTTGACACAAAACATCCGCAAGGAGAGAAGGAACCCAGGAGAGAACGCGGTCCTGTCAGGAACCTCCTCAACGTCAGAGTCAACCACGGAAGCCTGTACGACGATTCCATAAAATCATGCCTATATTTACCCTGAAGACACAAACATCAGAAACGAACGTCGGAGTTACCAAGAATTACTATTTTTTTCTTAAATGTCTATAACCATTGTTTAATTTTATATATATACTAGAATAAATAAAATTGGTAAATTATTATAAAAATACACTTTTATTTTGGTTCCTAAAAAATTCAGTCCCGAAGATATAAATTCTATTATAACGAACCTGGACAACCGCTTTGCTACTCCAGCAAAACGTAACGAACGGAAAAAGGTCGTTACAATTGGCGCCCGAGCAGGGACTGAGTTTCAGAGGGACTGTAACATTTATCGCAAAAATACCAGGACAAAACCACATTGGTAAATATTAAACTCGATTATCGAAAGGAAATCAATTATGTCTATAGAGCATAAAACAAGGGTCGACATTGGCGACCAAGAACTTCGAAGACCTACCACGCCGAGTAAATCCTGGTTGTACAACTTACGAAAAGATGAATTAATCCACTACTTGTCCGAAATGCAACTAGAAACGAGTGGATCCGTAGAGGAATTACGAAAAAGACTAGCAGCATACATCGACAAAGAAGATTATGATATGGTCCGGAGAGAAATGCTATGGGACCTTGCGCGTAAACATACAAAAACAATACCGATCACACAAGAACTAAATAACGACGTACAAATAACAATTCCACCTGTTACACAAACTATAGAACAAGTCCGGAAATGGTCTGTCAAATATGACGGAGGCAAAGACCCGCTGATGTTCATCGAACGAGTCGAGGAGTTGGTGGAAGCCCATGGATTAAACATTAACACAATACCACGTACCATGCCAGAACTTTTGAAGGATAAAGCATTAAATTGGTATAGAAGTAATAACAGCCAGTGGAAATTATGGACCGCTTTCAAAACTGACTTTCTCAAGTTCTTTCTACCGGCAAGATACTTTGAGAAGTTAGAAGATGAAATCCGGGCCCGCCGTCAGAGGTCACGGGAAACATTCAAAGACTATGTTGTAGCAATCCAAATTCTAATGCGACACGCAGATATAGGAGCCGTTGCTCAACTAGAACGAATTTATCGAAATGCACATCCGGACTACCAGCTTTATATCCGACGACGAGACTTCGAAACATTGGGAGAACTAATCGACATGGCTGGTGATTACGAAGCTATACGGGGAGAACAAAAGAAAACCGGACCTCCAAGGCTAAGAGAGGAAAGAAACCACCTAGTCCAATCTTTCGAGCAGAGAATCCAAGACGCACCAAATGCATGCCGAAGGTGTGGGAAATTGGGACATATGGCAAGAATCTGTCGAAATCCAAAAATTCTTTTTTGTTGGATCTGTGGAAAACAGAACACACGAACCCTTGGCTGCTGCAAGGAAGATCCGGGAAACGAGATAAGAGGACGTCCAACAGCGGGGAAGCCGTTCTCTCGGAATTCAGGCCCTGCAAGGACTTAAGACTAATCCACGTAAACGAAACTCGAATTACGGCACAAGTTCAGCTCAACGGACAACAGGTAGAAGCGACGTTGGATACTGGAGCGTCCCGAAGTTTTATAAGTCAACCACTAGCCAGCAAGATGAACGCAAATGTGCAGCGCAATCTACTACCTACGCGTATACGCATGGCAGATGGCAGCGTGAAATATGTCAACACTGGCATTGCAGCTAACATTCAGTTGGGACATGAAACTGTGAAAGGCGACCTTTTCATATTACCAGAAAGCACGGATTCTTTGATCCTCGGGCTAGATTTTTTAAAAGCCATGAATACAACAATCTCAGTAGGGGGACTCACTCTCAAACTAAGTGAAACCAAGACAAGGACGTACCCAAACATATCAGCTCAAGTATTCCTTACTAAACAAGAGGAGCTAAAGATGGCAGATGATTTGGAAACCAAGTTTAAGCGCACAGCCGCACGTGTGCAGCAACAACTAAAAAAATTAGAAAAGAACAAACCACGCAGCCTTTACTTACCAATCGCCATGGAACAAACAGCCAAACGAGATAAAAACAAGCTACGCAAAAACCAACCTGGTAAGAAAGAGCAAACCATGGAAGATGTCCAAATACAACCAACAATAAGACCGTCAGACCGGAAAATGTTGCCGAAAGCCATTGGGTGGCGATGTAAAAAAACCCACCAGAACAACAGTGGCACACAATCACACCGAGATCCAACACGTGCTCCAGCAGCCTTGACACCAGTAAAAATAGATAATGATGACCAGGATGTACTACAATGTACATGGAACGATGTGGTTGATGAACAAAATGATTGACGAGTTATACAGTGAGTTATTAAAGAATGCAGCCGAATCGCAACCATCAGTAGCAGATACAGTCAGAAAATTGGTGGACAAATATCCACCAGAGGTGAGCCAAACTATTTGCGATGCCCGCAGAAAACGTGGTGCAGGTAAAAGAATTAATTTCCAGCGTGTCGTCGAAGGCAAGGTGTACCAAGTGAAAATCAGTCGGAAAGGCGTAATAAAGGTTTGGGTGAAATAAAATGCGACAACAAAATTTTAATCTTCCGAAGAGGGGAGAGAATGTAAAGGCTGAAATTCCATAAAACAATTTCAACCATACATGTACTTATATACAAATCTGACGTCAGACCGTCAGCATAAAATCAACACCAGCACTATATCAGACAATATAAGTAACCAACTCACCCTCCAAAATATTACATCGAAAATACCTGAAAAATAAGAAATTTATTAATATATATTTGGTCACTTAATTGTACAGACATTACCTGTGATCCACTAGCCTGATGAGCCGCGGGCATTGATCCGTAAACTGCACAAACCTAAAGAAGAAGCAATGAACAAAAGTGAATTTTATAAATGAATTTGGAATTGTATTTACATATTTTAATTTAAAACATACGTTGAACATTTACTAAACAATAAACAATACATTTATTTAATAAACATAGATCTTTTGCACTATTAATTAATAAACATGAATTACTAACATTGAAAACACTCACTGTTTACGTTTTTTTACAACATAAAAATAAAATAGAGAAAGGAAACATTTATTTAAAAAAACGTAAGATATAACACATCAAAAAAAACCCACTTCTGCTATAAATACTTTGGTTGGGTTATTTTTCTTTTATGGACAAACACTGTATTGATTAAAAATATATTTTCTTTAATTAACCAGGTATAAACAAACTACCGACGGAGAAAACAAACTACAATTTCAATTACACCGGCACTGATTTTGCACAGCAGCATTAAAATTCTATTTCCACATTTATTAAATCACTCACTTATATTTTGACACATATTGTTTTGATATTTATTTTAATTATAAATATATTTTTATATTTTGTTTTTATATTTTGTTTTTAAAAAAAAAAAATAGAAACGCGAAGTAATCAAAACGTAATCGCGGCGAAAACAAAGGCAGGCGAAAAAAAGTGCGCAAAAATGCAAATAACACGAAGTACACGACAATACACAAAATACACAAGAAAGACACGAAAAGCACAAAAAGTCAACACGAACAACGAAGTTTACCGGTGCGCTACACCGAAAAGCTCCGGTAAATTCGGTATATAAGAACGCGCATTTTACAGAACGAGGAACTTGTCTCTTGGAGCTCAAGCGATTTACAAGTTCACTGGTCAATTCGATCAAAACTAGATTACAGGCTACTTCAGTCTAATTGGTCAATTCGATCAAAAATAGGAAACTGGTCAATTCGATCAAAACTAGATTACAGGCTACTTCAGTCTAACTGGTCAATTCGATCAAAATAGGAAACTGGTCAATTCGATCAAAACTAGATTACAGGCTACTTCAGTCTAACTGGTCAATTCGATCAAAGTAGGAAACTGATTTCATTTAATTTTCTCTTTTCCGTTAATTATTATTTTGATCATTCAGCCCACAGACAAATTGCTTGACACAAAACATCCGCAAGGAGAGAAGGAACCCAGGAGAGAACGCGGTCCTGTCAGGAACCTCCTCAACGTTAGAGTCAACCACGGAAGCCTGTACGACGGTTCCATAAAATCATGCCTATATTTACCCTGAAGACACAAACATCAGAAACGAACGTCGGAGTTACCAAGAATTACTATTTTTTTCTTAAATGTCTATAACCATTGTTTTTTTTATATATATATGGAATAAATAAAATTGGTAAATTATTATAAAAATACGCTTTTATTTTGGTTCCTAAAAAAATTCAGTCCCAAAGATATAAATTCTATTATAACGAACCTGGACAACCGCTTTGCTACTCCAGCAAAACGTAACGAACGGAAAAAGGTCGTTACAATTGGCGCCCGAGCAGGGACTGAGTTTCAGAGGGACTGTAACATTTATCGCAAAAATACCAGGACAAAACCACATTGGTAAATATTAAACTCGATTATCGAAAGGAAATCAATTATGTCTATAGAGCATAAAACAAGGGTCGACATTGGCGACCAAGAACTTCGAAGACCTACCACGCCGAGTAAATCCTGGTTGTACAACTTACGAAAAGATGAATTAATCCACTACTTGTCCGAAATGCAACTAGAAACGAGTGGATCCGTAGAGGAATTACGAAAAAGACTAGCAGCATACATCGACAAAGAAGATTATGATATGGTCCGGAGAGAAATGCTATGGGACCTTGCGCGTAAACATACAAAAACAATACCGATCACACAAGAACTAAATAACGACGTACAAATAACAATTCCACCTGTTACACAAACTATAGAACAAGTCCGGAAATGGTCTGTCAAATATGACGGAGGCAAAGACCCGCTGATGTTCATCGAACGAGTCGAGGAGTTGGTGGAAGCCCATGGATTAAACATTAACACAATACCACGTACCATACCAGAACTTTTGAAGGATAAAGCATTAAATTGGTATAGAAGTAATAACAGCCAGTGGAAATTATGGACCGCTTTCAAAACTGACTTTCTCAAGTTCTTTCTACCGGCAAGATACTTTGAGAAGTTAGAAGATGAAATCCGGGCCCGCCGTCAGAGGTCACGGGAAACATTCAAAGACTATGTTGTAGCAATCCAAATTCTAATGCGACACGCAGATATAGGAGCCGTTGCTCAACTAGAACGAATTTATCGAAATGCACATCCGGACTACCAGCTTTATATCCGACGACGAGACTTCGAAACATTGGGAGAACTAATCGACATGGCTGGTGATTACGAAGCTATACGGGGAGAACAAAAGAAAACCGGACCTCCAAGGCTAAGAGAGGAAAGAAAGAGGACAACAGGTAGAAGCGACGTTGGATACTGGAGCGTCCCGAAGTTTTATAAGTCAACCACTAGCCAGCAAGATGAACGCAAATGTGCAGCGCAATCTACTACCTACGCGTATACGCATGGCAGATGGCAGCGTGAAATATGTCAACACTGGCATTGCAGCTAACATTCAGTTGGGACATGAAACTGTGAAAGGCGACCTTTTCATATTACCAGAAAGCACGGATTCTTTGATCCTCGGGCTAGATTTTTTAAAAGCCATGAATACAACAATCTCAGTAGGGGGACTCACTCTCAAACTAAGTGAAACCAAGACAAGGACGTACCCAAACATATCAGCTCAAGTATTCCTTACTAAACAAGAGGAGCTAAAGATGGCAGATGATTTGGAAACCAAGTTTAAGCGCACAGCCGCACGTGTGCAGCAACAACTAAAAAAATTAGAAAAGAACAAACCACGCAGCCTTTACTTACCAATCGCCATGGAACAAACAGCCAAACGAGATAAAAACAAGCTACGCAAAAACCAACCTGGTAAGAAAGAGCAAACCATGGAAGATGTCCAAATACAACCAACAATAAGACCGTCAGACCGGAAAATGTTGCCGAAAGCCATTGGGTGGCGATGTAAAAAAACCCACCAGAACAACAGTGACACACAATCACACCGAGATCCAACACGTGCTCCAGCAGCCTCGACAACAGTAAAAATAGATAATGATGACCAGGATGTACTACAGTGTACATGGAACGATGTGGTTGATGAACAAAATCGATCGCCACCAACACCCGTGATTGACGAGTTATACAGTGAGTTATTAAAGAATGCAGCCGAATCGCAACCATCAGTAGCAGATACAGTCAGAAAATTTGTGGACAAATATCCACCAGAGGTGAACCAAGCTATTTGCGATGCCCGCAGAAAACGTGGTGCAGGTAAAAGAATTAATTTCCAGCGTGTCGTCGAAGGCAAGGCGTACCAAGTGAAAATCAGTCGGAAAGGCGTAATAAAGGTTTGGGTGAAATAAAATGCGACAACAAAATTTTAATCTTCCGAAGAGGGGAGAGAATGTAAAGGCTGAAATTCCATAAAGCAATTTCAACCATACATGTACTTATATACAAATCTGACGTCAGACCGTCAGCATAAAATCAACACCAGCACTATATCAGACAATATAAGTAACCAACTCACCCTCCAAAATATTACATCGAAAATACCTGAAAAATAAGAAATTTATTAATATATATTTGGTCACTTAATTGTACAGACATTACCTGTGATCCACTAGCCTGATGAGCCGCGGGCATTGATCCGTAAACTGCACAAACCTAAAGAAGAAGCAATGAACAAAAGTGAATTTTATAAATGAATTTGGAATTGTATTTACATATTTTAATTTAAAACATACGTTGAACATTTACTAAACAATAAACAATACATTTATTTAATAAACATAGATCTTTTGCACTATTAATTAATAAACATGAATTACTAACATTGAAAACACTCACTGTTTACGTTTTTTTACAACATAAAAATAAAATAGAGAAAGGAAACATTTATTTAAAAAAACGTAAGATATAACACATCAAAAAAAACCCACTTCTGCTATAAATACTTTGGTTGGGTTATTTTTCTTTTATGGACAAACACTGTATTGATTAAAAATATATTTTCTTTAATTAACCAGGTATAAACAAACTACCGACGGAGAAAACAAACTACAATTTCAATTACACCGGCACTGATTTTGCACAGCAGCATTAAAATTCTATTTCCACATTTATTAAATCACTCACTTATATTTTGACACATATTGTTTTGATATTTATTTTAATTATAAATATATTTTTATATTTTGTTTTTATATTTTGTTTTAAAAAAAAATAGAAACGCGAAGTAATCAAAACGTAATCGCGGCGAAAACAAAGGCAGGCGAAGAAAAGTGCGCAAAAATGCAAATAACACGAAGTACACGACAATACACAAAATACACAAGAAAGACACGAAAAGCACAAAAAGTCAACACGAACAACGAAGTTTACCGGTACGCTACAGCGAAAAGCTCCGGTAAATTCGGTATATTAGAACGCGCATTTTACAGAACGAGGAACTTGTCTCTTGGAGCTCAAGCGATTTACAAGTTCACTGGTCAATTCGATCAAAACTAGATTACAGGCTACTTCAGTCTAACTGGTCAATTCGATCAAAAATAGGAAACTGGTCAATTCGATCAAAACTAGATTACAGGCTACTTCAGTCTAACTGGTCAATTCGATCAAAATAGGAAACTGGTCAATTCGATCAAAACTAGATTACAGGCTACTTCAGTCTAACTGGTCAATTCGATCAAAGTAGGAAACTGATTTCATTTAATTTTCTCTTTTCTGTTAATTATTATTTTGATCATTCAGCCCACAGACAAATTGCTTGACACAAAACATCCGCAAGGAGAGAAGGAACCCAGGAGAGAACGCGGTCCTGTCAGGAACCTCCTCAACGTCAGAGTCAACCACGGAAGCCTGTACGACGATTCCATAAAATCATGCCTATATTTACCCTGAAGACACAAACATCAGAAACGAACGTCGGAGTTACCAAGAATTACTATTTTTTTTCTTAAATGTCTATAACCATTGTTTAATTTTATATATATACTAGAATAAATAAAATTGGTAAATTATTATAAAAATACACTTTTATTTTGGTTCCTAAAAAATTCAGTCCCGAAGATATAAATTCTATTATAACGAACCTGGACAACCGCTTTGCTACTCCAGCAAAACGTAACGAACGGAAAAAGGTCGTTACAGGTATTAACATGTTGTTAATGTAGGCCGTTTTTGTCAGATGCTTAGAGTAAATTGGAACGAATTTTCCTTAATACTCTCACAAATAAACTCCAGCGCGGAGTTCACTAATTCACATTCAATTCAATAATTCCCGCTCGATCTTCAACTTGCTATTGTTTTATATCGTTTGGGTTCATCAGGCGAAAATGCGGCTATTCGTAAAGTGACTACATTATTTGGTGTTGGAGATGGGGAAACAATTTATAAGACAACACGTCGAGTTTTTCGCTCCATATTGGAGCTGAAAATCAAATTTCTAACGTGGCCAGATGTAGCTGAACGACAAGATATAGTGAAGAAAACCTATCTTGAGCATCCACATTGCATTGGATATATTGACGGTACTGTAAGGATGGAAATTTTAACTAATTTCCAACCTACATACAATCACTGTGGAGTTAATATCTACGATGAAAACTGGTTAATTTTTATTGTAAATTTAAAACGTAAACAACTTACCATAAACCCACCCCCGCATGCACGTAATTGCACCAAATGAACAAACCTAAGATTACATTGAAAATGCAAGTAATATAAAATATATTTAAACAAATAAATAATACACTCACCTTTAATATTTGTAATATTTATTTAATATAAATATTTAATAATAATAAATATTTATAAATAAATAAATTTATTAATAAATAATAAATCACAAACACCGGCATAAACACGTTTGTAAACAAAACAAGAAATGTCAAAGCGTGAAAGCTTTGGTTGAACTAAATACAAAGCACTGCGAATTTAAGAACACACGAAAACACAAAGCACAGAAATTACACCCAGGCGAACAACAGCAGCAAAAGACAACAAGTATCAAAAATACCAACGGCAAATGTACCGATGCGCTACAGGAAAAGCTTCGGTCATTTGAGTATAAATAAACGCGCATTGTACAAGCAAGGGCACTTGTTGGGAAACTCTCAAAGGTAGTAATACGTCTTTGCGAAACAAGTCAGTAGAACTATAGTGT
The DNA here is from genome assembly GCF_002237135.1 of Teleopsis dalmanni. Lineage (NCBI taxonomy): Eukaryota > Metazoa > Arthropoda > Insecta > Diptera > Diopsidae > Teleopsis > Teleopsis dalmanni. Next base: position 124,264,209 of record NC_051846.1, on the reverse strand, counting down.
CAAGGTAGTATATACGTCTTGACAAGTAGATTGTATATGTAGTCTTATATGTAAATCAAGCCAAGGTAGTCATGATACATCTTGACTAGTAGGATTTTCTGTAGGTTTGAGTTAGGGCAGTAATACGTCCTAACATTAATGAATGCAAACCAAGGCTGTAACCCAGCATAACACTTTTAATCTCCAGTTAACGACGTCTTCTGACAAAACACCAAGATTAGCACAAGTAGTGTCGTCTGACAGCAACATTTCAGGCACATGGAAACAATAATCGGAACAATCATCGAAGCACAATTATTCCAAATAATCGTAGTCATCAAATTAGCAAACCATATTATATTATAATTATATTAGATTGTAAAACCTTATTTTATTTTAAATTCTCCTAAATAAATAATTGAATTACTACATCACATTGTCTTTGACTTTCAAAATAAAAATTCTATTGCAACGACCCCTGGACGACGGCTGAGTATACCTCAGCATCATCAGCGACAGAAAGTGTGTCGTTACAATTGGCGCCCGAGCAGGGACCTGGTTGGTCAATCTCAGAAGTCAAGACAATAATAGGAGAATATAGATTTTAATTCAAGGAATATCAAACCGCTAATCATATCAAGGAATCATGGCGGCAAGGACCTAATTGGTCAATCACTGAAGTCAAGACTATAACGAGAGGGAAAATTTAAGAACCAGATAAGGGAGATATAATTAACGAATGTTGCAAGAGGAACAATGTCGTCGGGATCAAGTAAAATACCCGAGAAGGACAAACGTTCTATAAATCCTCCAGTGAACTCATACCTTCAAATAGTGGAACAAGTGCAGAAATGGTCCTGTAGATATGAAGGTGGCAAGGATCCATTGGGTTTTATCGAACACGTAGAAGAACTAGCGGACATGTACAGTATTGATGTAAACTCAATTCCCCGCACGATGCCCTTGCTTCTCGAGAATAAAGCGCTGACATGGTATCGCAACAACAATTGTCGTTGGCAGCTCTGGACAAGTTTCAAGTTTGATTTTTTGAAGTACTTTATATCCTCCAGATACATTGATAAACTAGAGAACGAGGTACGATTACGTCTTCAAAAACCAAAAGAAAGTTTTAGAGATTATTTAATTGATATCAAAACTCTAATGCGACGAGCCTGTATTATTCAAGAGTCGCAACTGGAACGTATATATCGCAATATGAGCATTGATTACCAAAAGTACGTCAGACGAAGAGATTTCGAAACTTTAGATGAATTAATAATAGTAGTTGGTGACTTCGAAGCACTTCGAACAGAGCAGAACAAAGCAAATCAAAGCCATGGACAAGAAACGAATATCAGGCAGTTGGTAGTTGAAGTTGAGCAAGCAATTCCATTGCATGATACTATGATGCAAGCGCAACCTAGGAAAATACCGAAGAATGTTACACATAGTTTAAAATTCGAGTCACATGTCCAACGAAAGAAGCAGAGCAAACAGGAGCAGAATCAGTCCAACCTACGTACAACAAAGCGAAACATGCAGGATCGAAATTATATAGTACAGCATCCGATACCACTACAAGAAATTTCACAAACGCCATGTAAATGTCCCATACCTCCACAACAAGAATTGCAGCGAATTATGTCGATTAAAGAAAATCCAGAAGTATTTTATCCAACCCGAGTTATACCAGAACAAGTTCAAGTGTATGAAATACAACCACAGCAAGATCCACAACTTGTTACGCCTATCAAAGAAAATAATCAAGGACTTCGTAAACATCGAATTTTTAATACATATTCTACACAAGATCAAGAAAACCTACAACGGCAAATACAAGATGTACAACAATCACGAGAGCTGCAGGTCCACGAAGAACATCCGATTACATCCTCAACAGAATTGGTAGAAACCTCATCAGAATCCGTACCTCATGAATCAACGCCCACAGAAACTTCGCTAATTCCACGACAGCAGGTACAAGATATCCTACCACAACAAGGTCAACAAAACGATATAATCATGGAAACTACTGCAAGACAAGCTCAGATAATTCAAGAAACACAAAGTATCAGTAAATCATCGCAGCAACTATTACCAATTACACAAGAAATTTTGGTGAAAGGCACCATGCATCAAGAACAACTACTGCAGTCACATCTAGAGAAAGTTGGTTCTTCTCATGTGAATAAAAAAGTAAACAGATTATTAAATCAAGTCGGAAAATATTGTCTTATACCCCAGGAACAATCCAGTTCGCAAAATCAGCAACGACAAGTGAAAGGGCGAAGTAAACTTCAACAGGATTACGATCAGAATACTACAGACCAAGACAAATTCTATAAAATATTCAAAAGTCCAAAGAAACGGAACAGAAACCATGCTAACAGGTAGCGCGTCCCGTCATAGTTCACTTTCCCGAAGAAGGAGGGAAATGTAAGGATGGAAATTTTAACTAATTTCCAACCTACATACAATCACTGTGGAGTTAATATCTACGATGAAAACTGGTTAATTTTTATTGTAAATTTAAAACGTAAACAACTTACCATAAACCCACCCCCGCATGCACGTAATTGCACCAAATGAACAAACCTAAGATTACATTGAAAATGCAAGTAATATAAAATATATTTAAACAAATAAATAATACACTCACCTTTAATATTTGTAATATTTATTTAATATAAATATTTAATAATAATAAATATTTATAAATAAATAAATTTATTAATAAATAATAAATCACAAACACCGGCATAAACACGTTTGTAAACAAAACAAGAAATGTCAAAGCGTGAAAGCTTTGGTTGAACTAAATACAAAGCACGGCGAATTTAAGAACACACGAAAACACAAAGCACAGAAATTACACCCAGGCGAACAACAGCAGCAAAAGACAAGTATCAAAAATACCAACGGCAAATGTACCGATGCGCTACAGGAAAAGCTTCGGTCATTTGAGTATAAATAAACGCGCATTGTACAAGCAAGGGCACTTGTTGGGAAACTCTCAAAGGTAGTAATACGTCTTTGCGAAACAAGTCAGTAGAACTATAGTGTCAAGGTAGTATATACGTCTTGACAAGTAGATTGTATATGTAGTCTTATATGTAAATCAAGCCAAGGTAGTCATGATACATCTTGACTAGTAGGATTTTCTGTAGGTTTGAGTTAGGGCAGTAATACGTCCTAACATTAATGAATGCAAACCAAGGCTGTAACCCAGCATAACACTTTTAATCTCCAGTTAACGACGTCTTCTGACAAAACACCAAGATTAGCACAAGTAGTGTCGTCTGACAGCAACATTTCAGGCACATGGAAACAATAATCGGAACAATCATCGAAGCACAATTATTCCAAATAATCGTAGTCATCAAATTAGCAAACCATATTATATTATAATTATATTAGATTGTAAAACCTTATTTTATTTTAAATTCTCCTAAATAAATAATTGAATTACTACATCACATTGTCTTTGACTTTCAAAATAAAAATTCTATTGCAACGACCCCTGGACGACGGCTGAGTATACCTCAGCATCATCAGCGACAGAAAGTGTGTCGTTACAGTACTGAAATAAAACTTGCCGAAGCACCAGTGGTTAACTATACATCCTATTTTTCAAAAAATAGAGTGTATTCAATAAAATCACAAGTCGTATGTGTCTATCAGCTGAAGATTCGACATGTCGCAGTTGGTCACTTTGGAAGTCCATATGATGCTCGCATGTTTCGTACAAGCGATCTCTGCATTCAAGAAAATTTTTTATTTTCTTCAAAACAATGGTTAGCAGGCGATTCTGCTTATCCATTACTTAAAACTCTTATAACTCCGTTTCGGTCAAACTTCCAACAGCTTGACTACCACAAACGTAAAACTTTTAACTTACGCCATAGCAGATTTCGTGAAAGGATTGACCATTGTTTTGGACTTCTGAAGGAACGCTTCGGTAGTCTTAAGGAGTTAAGAATCCGTATTCAGAATGATACGAGTCATAATTTTTGTTCAAATTGGTTCCTTGTTTGTTGCATATTGCACAACATTTTGCGACCTTCATGTGATGATACGCAACACGTGGATTATGTACATGACAACGATGAAGAATCTGATGAGCTTAAGCAGAATGAAGCTAGTCAGAGAACCAATGATGGAGCTTCGAAGCCCAAATTTTTGTATAATTTAATGTTCAGCAATCAATAATTTTCGAGTACAAATATATAAAACATACATATATGTATATGTATTTAATATATAATTAAGAAGTCAATTGCAACATTACTTTTTTCCAGTAGGTTTATTGCAAGACAATAATAATGTATAAAACGTAATATATATATTAATATATTAGTTTTTTATATATATACCGGGCTTAGGTCGTTTATTTAACACATAGGTTTATAAAAATGTTTTTTTAAAACAATTAAAAAATTTTTACACTTTTTTCCAATTGTGTTAAATGTTTAAATTTATTTAATTTTTATACAAAAATTATATTAATACAATTATTTCGGTCTACATCGTAGACCATCTTCAGTGTATATAAAAGATTACATATTTAATTATATGTAAATAAACATATAAACATACAATCAAAACAAAAAACCAAAAATGACAAACATTGTTGTCTCTTTCAATGTTTGACATTTTTAACATTTAAATTTATTTGAACAAAAGCAAAACGTTAATTTAAAAAAAAAAAAAAACAATAAAATTTAAAATTAAAATCAAAAATAAATATACGAAAATATTTTTTAATTGGTAACAATTGGAAATTAATTGGAAAATATTTTTAAATATCGGTCATAATACCAATTTATTATATTAATATATGTAATAATAATATAATATAAAAATAATTAGGTTAATAAAAATGTAACTAATTCTTAATTTATCATTGTTATTTGCTATATTTCTTATCGAGGGGGTAGTGGGGCTTTGCGCAGCAGAACGCACGACTTTCGGTGCAGAGCTGGATGATGTGTTGTCTGCAGACGATTCAATAAAATAAACTTCGTCGCCTAGCGCAGAACTAGCTGGTGACTGTGACAATGTGTCCGTACATATCACAAGCGGCTGAAAATTAGACATGCGTCCAAACACTTCATTCAATAGTTCAAAATGTGGACAAATTTTCGTATATTAATGGCCACATCGTTTTAAATCATTGAACGAAACGCATGTATATAGCATAGCCATAGATTAACATATCTCGAAATTTTACTAACCGTCAATTCAAATTTAAAAATGAGAAGCAACAGCTGATTTCTGCCATTTCTGTTTTGTTGCAAGCAAACATACATAGGTTTTAGTATTGAAAGATTGCACGCAATTGCACGAAATTTTGTGCTTGTATTTTGTTGTTGTTATTTGCATTCTCGTACAATCAGTGCATTTCGTGCACCTTGCAATTAGTTTGCAAGAGAGAGTGAATACCCCTAATAAATCGTAAAACGTATGCGATAGTTCTTTCTAGTTTCGATATTTTTGATATTTTCTCTATCCAATCGCTCAAAAAATTATTACCTGAAATTAAAGTCGTGATAATTGTTGACATTCCATTTAACTTTTCATCATTTGGCCATTCTTCCATTGGTTTTACTAACCACGCAGGCCCACGACACCATAGCATGTAATCTTTTAATTTCTTTGCACAGATTCCTCTAGATGCTACATCAGCTGGATTATCTTATGATCTTATATGAAGCCATTCAGTTTCTGGAATTAAATTTTTAATTTCTGTTGCTCGAGTTCTTACAAATTTCTCTTTGTTTTTCGGTTCTCTTAGCCACCATAACGTGATTGCAGAATCGCTCCAACAATAAGTTTATGGATTTGTGCTTAAAAATTTAATTATTTTACTCATGTTTTGCTAATAAATGAGCTTTACATAGTTTTTGCTTGGTGAACAAGAATGTTCATTAACAATCTTTATGTCCCTTACCACTGGTGGGGGGAAACAATAAAAGATTGGTGAGACGTTGATTTACTTTCAAAAACTGATTTTATTTAAATTGATTTGTTCTTTTATACAAAATAAAATGCAACCGTAATTGCAAAACATACAATAAATAAAATAGCTTATTACTTAATTCGCACAAATTGCTTAATAAGCAATAGTTGCGAATGCTTTACTTATGACCCAATTTTTACTTTTTGTTGATTCGTCAACCAAGAAATTAAGCAACAGGTGTGAGCGATTAACTCATGACCTAGTTCTTAATTTTTTGCTGATTCGTCAACATTATGCCGGCTCTGCGTTGGTATTACGAGTTGGTCTAGATTTGGTAGCCTCAGCAGGTTGTTGTTTATGTGCAAGACCAAGCGACATCGTAAGTGGACGGTGATGTATGATTATTGGCTGATGTTGATGGTATTCTCGGTTTAATATAACACATGTAATATAATACTCCAACGGATATGATTATTATCATAGCTGTAGCCCCGATGACCCATTTCTTCCAATATTGATGAGTCATTATTGTTTTCCAAGATATTTCGTTGACTTGGTCCATGTTGTCTTGAGCATCCCTTGCGGAGTACAAAAGCATAGTTGATAAATCTTGCACCAATGGGATAACGGTTTCATTTGTAATTTTATGCATTCTACTGTCAGGTATTGAAATGTTTTGCATGCTGATTGGTTTAACGTGGTGTGTGATTGATTGAAATTCTTTCATCATTCTTCCTTCCAGTTGAATAGTCTTAGAATGTATTACACAATCTGGAGAGATATGAATGATTCCCGTTGATAAGAACGCGTTTGTTCTTATTAAATTACAAATTGTTGTATCAACCAAGTATGATAAGAACTTGTTTGTTCTTATTTGAGCCGCAAATAGTTATATCAAGCTTCCAACACGCACATGAACGTGTTGGATGATATATTTTAGTATTTTGTTTAACTGGTCGAAAACTGCCGAGCACATAAACTCGTAGGTTGCCTTATTGTTCTGTTTGAAAATGAATACTCCAATTATTTTGTACGTATTTTAATCTTTATTTATTTTTATTAATTTTAGACATGTGTTGTTAATTTTAGACATGTGTTGTTACCCGATTCACGATTCAAAACCAAAAAGGAAGTCTTTTAGCTTAAACCCAACACAGAAGCTGCTCTCATGTCCCTAATCAAGCTTAAAGCTTACTACATTCTCCTTTTGTTGCCAAACAGCTGATTAATAGTGTTTGACAACGTTAAGTAGATGAAGTCTTTTATGTAGATATGACAACCAAGATTTTACTTTAAGGAGATTTAACATCCTCCCCCGCGTTGAATTATTTGAATAATTTAACTAAAAGTACGATAAAATGCATGCCTGCAATTGATATGGCATAACTGCACCTTAATTTTAAATAAACAAGTTGATCTAGGTCATGAGAGCTTGTTTCTGTGTTGTTTTTTTTGCTTGTTTACATCTTAAATTGCACATGATTTTCAACTGTCAAAATAGAAGCATTAGAAAGCATTGTTAACATTTTTTGTTATTAAGTTTAAGAACAATTAAAAGTTTCATATGTGAATTTTAATAATTTCAATTAGTTACAATTAATTTATTGGTTAGTAATTCAAAAATTTTGAATGTATTTATAAAATTTAAATTTAAATTTATAAGTGAATTTAAGCCATAGTAAATATTACGTTGATGACTCATAGACTGAAGTACATCGCTGGACGCCTCATCAGATAACTGTGTACTTATATTATTTAAAAATTTTACATCATGTTTTGTCTTCCCCAGATTTTTGGTGTGAGATCAGCAGTTGCTCGATCGTTTGGATACCTTCGAATTGCGTCCGAAATGATTGATACTACTAACCGATGAATTTGGTACCTGTATAGGCCTTTTTGATGCTGTCACTTGTTGCTTTGTTGCTTCTTTTGGTTGTATTGGTGGTATCTTGTCATCTTCACTGTCGTTGGTTTCAGAAAAAAGTGGAGCCAAATTATGTATGGCACGTCTCACAATACCTGATGCTGTTTTAACATCGACCACACGTACCATTCCGTCAGTACCCTTATGTATATTGGTTACTCGACCCAATGCCCACTGAAGAGGAGGTAAATTTCCATCCTTCATGATGACTAAAGTGTTTTCTTGCAAATTTTTGGATTCTTCTCGCCATTTACGTCGGTATTGTAGCTCATTTAGATATTCAGAGTTCCACCGTCTCCAGAATTCATGTTTTATGTGGGACACCAATTTCCACCTCGTTAGTAATGATGTCTTTAAATTTGTTGTGGTTGTACTTGCTGGTGCTGTAAGAGCTTCACCAATTAGAAAGTGGCCTGGCGTAAGTGCTTCAAAGTCATTTGGATCATTCGACATTGGAGTAATCGGTCTTGAATTTAAAATCGCCTCTATTTCAATAACAACTGTTTCTAACTCTTCGTACGTTAAGGATTCTGTGGCAACGCTGCGCACAAGTAAATGTTTCGCCGACTTCACTGCTGCTTCCCAGAGTCCTCCGAAGTGAGGCGTACGAGGAGGAATGAAGTTAAATTTAATACCTTTTTTGCTGCACGCTCTTTCAATTACTTCTCCTGATTTTTTTGAGTAAATTAGTTCTACTAGTTCATTCAGTTTGTTATTGGCTCCAACAAAATTAGTTGCATTGTCACAAAATAGATTTTGGCAATGCCCACGCCTCGCAACAAAACGTTTAACTGATCCAATAAATGCGTCGGTAGTTAGGTCACTTACCAGCTCCAAATGTACTGCCTTGGTGCCAAAACAACAGAAAACAGCAATATATGCCTTGTGCGGTCGCTTTCCTCTTACTTTGTAGTGTACCCAAATTGGTCCACAAAAATCGACTCCTGTGTTAAGAAATGGTCTAGTTGGATGGACTCGAGCATGTGGAAGATTTCCCATGATTTGATTGAAAGTTACAGGTCTACACCTTGTACAACGAATACAGTGTTGCACGATGGACCGTGCCATTACCTTCCCCTTGATCGGCCAAAATTTTTGCCGTGTCGCTGCCAATAATGCTTGGCCACCGCAATGCATGTTTTCTTCGTGAATTTTCTTCATTAATAG
>NC_051846.1:124232881-124255080 GCF_002237135.1 Teleopsis dalmanni | reverse complement strand
TGTCACAAATGGCAGCTAGTGCAAAAGAAAAAGGAAAATACTGCGACAAAACTGAACCTTCTTAAAGCGCCAAGAGTGAGACCGGAAGCAAGAAGTTTCTGCACTGAAATGAAGAATACACTTCAGGACTATGCTAGTGTAATATACTTAACACAACACACTCTAATAGAGTGCAGAAATCTGGACGAGGTAACGTCCAACGAAGAGGTGTGCGCGGCGATTGCTGATCAATTTCCAGCAATAAACGTAAGCGGCATCAACGTCAAGTTTTGGCGTTCCGCAAGGGACAACACACTATCAGCGATTATTGACCTTCCTGCTAAGGATGCCAGTGTACTGATCACAGCTGCCTCAGTCAGAGTGGGCTGAGTGAGCTGTAGGATTAGAAAACATATCGCACCCATGAGGTGCTTTAAATGCCTACAATTTGGATATCCTGCTAGACAGTGCAAAAGCATTTATGAAAGATTAAGCACATGTCATATAGCAAAAATGTGCTCGGCTCAACCAAAATGAATTCAATGTCCGAAAAACTGCAAGGGTGGTAATCTACACTACTCAAGAAGTTCCAAATGCGAATCGTACAAGAAGGCTATACAGGAGCTTAAGTCCAAAAAATGATTAAATTTCTACAATTGAACTTAAATCGATGTGAGGCTGCCCAAGACCACTTATCCCAAACAACTTTGGAATTATAGTCAGATGTAATCGTAATTAGTGAATTTTACAAATTAGAAGAAACCTCTAAATGGGTTCAAGATACTTGAGTAAAGGCAGCCATTTGCCTAGGAAAGGACATAATATTTGAACTAAGCGTATTGATGCAAAAGGAAGGTTTAGTACTTGTTAGAATCCGAGGTATCTATATATGTAGCTGCTATATATTCCCAAATATCTCCCAGGAAAGATTTCAAGAGTTCTAGATAGGCTATTCGGAACAGTCCGAAACAAAACTCCCATCATTGCAGGAAATTTCAATGCTTGGGCACTCGATTACGACGCACCGACGTAGAGCCCCATAAGAGACGTTCACCTCACTTAACAACACAAATGAACAATGGGCATATCCTAACCTTCGACAATTTTAGAGGCCTATCCCACATAGATTTCACCTTTGCCATCCCGTCATTAGTTAGGTGTTCGCAATGGAAAGTAACAAACCACTACACCCACAACGATCATTATTTCAATTGGTTTTTCATATCGTTGAAAAAGTTTGTTTTAAAAAAATCACTGAAAAAAGCACAGTAAATAGGCTGGAAAACTAAGTGTCTCGACAAAGAGGTAATAGAATTCATGGCCGAGAACATGAGTTTCGGAGACGGGGAACAATATAGAAGATCTCTATATTCAGGGATGTGTTCAAACGCTGCTTATAGGAAGAATTTTTCCATCGTGTTGGAAAAAGCAAAGATTGATGCTTATAAATAAAAATAGCAAACACTCAGAGCTAGCATCATCTTACAGACCTTCATGCTTACTGGACACTGCAGGTAAGTTCCTTGAAAGAATTGTATGTTTTGCGCGGTGGGAACCTTAGATGTCAAAAATGCTTTCAACTCTGCTAAGTAGAGTAGCATCTTAAATGCACTGATGAAAATAAGAGTCTCAGAATATCTTTTGAATATTATGTATTATATCATATTTTAAAGGCAGATTATTCTTAAATGATACAGAATCTGGACCCAAAACATATAAGATTATGGGAGAGGTTCCCCAGGGATCACTTCCAGGGTCAATTCTGTGGAATATCATGTGCGATGGTATGCTTCGAATCGAAATGAAGTGAATGTAGTTGGGTATGCAGATGATATTGCAATAGTAGTTGTTATAAAAACTCTAGACGAAGTGGCTAAGAATTGCAACGCTACTATTGCAGCAGCTAAATCGTGGTTGCAATACATTGGATTGCAGCTTGTTGAGCATAAAACAAAGGTGCTCTTAATCAGCAGTAGGAAAATGATTGAACAGCTCTCAATTAAAGTGGGTGGCGTAAACATACAATCTAGCCCCCAACTTAAATATCTCGGGGTCACCCTAGATAATATGTTGAGTTTCGAAACATATGTAAGGCAATCGGGAGACAAAGTGATTGCAATACAAGCCCCAAGGACACCGCTTGAGTTCTTTTAGTATCAGTTTCTATATGCTACTCTTGTGTGGGCGTATGCTATAACCATAAAGCCATATTGACTGTTATGTAGGCCTGTGTGGGTAGAAGGTGATATGTTAACATAGGTAGTAAAATGAAAAACATGATGTTACCTCGTATGTCCCACGTTGTCCAGGTAGCCTCCATACAGTACTTCACCACCCGAATTCGTCTACACATTTTTTTTTATTTGTTTTAATATTAATTAAAATTAACCTGTGCATTGCACGCACATGCTAAATATGTAAGAAAAAGCTTTTGTAAATTTTTTTTTTTTTTTTATTTTGATCAAGAGTCGCGGCGAAAAGTTTTAGTCAAGATTAGGAATTATGAAAAAAAATAATGCTGCCAAAGCCATGCGCTTAAAAATTCGGAATGTGCAAAAAACAAAAAAAAATAGAAACAGTAGTAACAGATATTTTGGAAAGCGGTTTAAAAAGACACAGCCAGATTTGGTTCTTTGTTCTGAAAGTAACAGGAAGGTTTGACCGAAACTAAATTAGGATATATAAGTCGACAGAAAAGGAAAACGGAGGTCTATTTTTGACTTTTGGTTTGACGGTTGAAGTGTGTGCGAAAAATCGGAGTTTTGAAATCAGAAAAAATTGATAATATATAAATCAAAAACAAAAGAGTTTTTCTTGTGAACAGTGAGAAAAGTAATAAAGAAATTAAATTTTCTTTGGTTTGAACAGTTTGATGCAAATAATAATCCTGTAAAATTCTTGGAGAGAATAATATTAGTAATAACCTTTTCCCAAGTCCAATCATTTAATTTTTTTTATTATCTGAAAAACTGTTAAAAACCTGTAGTTTGAAAACCAACATTAATTAAAAAACAACTATATGAAATATTGTGAAATATTGGATGAATTAAATAATTTGTGTGCCCAAAATTAAAAGAAAAGTAAAATAAACTCAAGACAATCACACGGTAGCCAATTAACAGAAGTAAAATAGTCGTATAATATAATAATTTTGTTGTTAAAAGAACTATTTATACTACACTTTGAGGGCATCATAAAGGACTTCTGAACAAGATTTTGGATGATAGTTTCTGCTGTACTGTTTTTTATTGAACTGTGCTAATAAATATGGAGGTATAAGGATATGTGGATATATGGAAAGGTGTATATACGTTCAGCATATCCAGCTCAGAAGTGAATTGCAGTATAGAGGTAAATTGAATAATAACGCCTGAAATAGTCACATCGCTCAAGTTTTTTTTTATACGTCATATTGTTTTGTTTTTAGTTTTAAATAGTTTTTTATCTTAATTTTCATCTTAAGTTTTTCTTTTAATTAAATTTTTTTTTTATTATATGTGTTAATTTTTTTTTATTAGTAAGTTTTTTTAAAGATTTAATTTAAAATTTAATTTTAATTCTTAAAATTTGTTTTTATATGTTATTATTTTCACATAAAAGAATTTGTCCTTTTGTTTTAATTTGTTACAAAAGAATTTAAAGAAATATAGCTATTATTTTAATGGTTACTTATAATTACAATTATATCAAAAAAATAATGCTAAAAATTCTGAAGTTGCATAAATTGTACCCATTGTAAATTTGCTTGCTAAACACATCAGCAGGCCGATTCCACTAATAGCTATCGCTAAAACTCCATCGCTAAAATTCTTTAAATGCATTTTAGCGATTTTTGCGATTCTGCTAACTCGTTACGCTTAATTTCTATTCGCTAATTTTCTCAACTTTCAAAAACAGCTGATTTTTCCGGATAAATCGCTAAATCGCCAAATTTCGTATTCTGCTAAATTGGCAATCGCTAAATTTCGTTAAAAAAGACTAAAATTTCTCCTAATTTGATTGTTTTTAGCGACTAGGTTTTTGCTGTCGCTTAAAGTGAAAATATTATTTTTTAAACAAATTGAGCAATTATTTTGTATGTATTTAGTATAATATTCATATTTATTTATTAATTAAGTAATTGTGATAGAAATAAATTTTGCATTTAAAGTAAAATGAAAAAGAAAATTAATATTACAAAAATTTTGTGGCAGTAATATAGTGAGAGTGCGTTTGGTGTTCAGCAAATGTAAACAAATGTATTTTATTTTTCATATTTTTATTTTTGTACCAAAAATAAATGAATTCCAAGTGAAACAGTGAACAAAATAAATAATTATATACATATTAATACATATAAGATTTAATATATTTTATTTATTATTTAATTTTTAGATATTTATGATGGAATTCATGGACTTAAAGTCAAAACGAATAAGCAAGAAGCAGAAACAAGTGCTGGTTCAGCATATGGAAGAGCATAAAGATTTCGCTCATGACAGATTTGTGTCAGATCACGGTGCGCGAAGTCTTAATGAACAGTGGAGCTCTCTAGCTGCTATTTTAAATGCCGTTGGTGGAGCAGTTAAAGATGCCAATGGTTGGAAGAAGGCATGGGTCAACATGAAGTAAGTAGTTAAAAATTAAAATAAAATATATTAACAGTTAATAATATATGTATATATATATATATATAAAAGAATTATACATAAAAACATGTAAAATAACATCGTTGCTTTTAATTTTATAGTTGTAGAAACTATATTGAAAAATTGTAAATAAAAAAACTCCATTGTTTAATTTTAGATCCAAAAGCAAGAAGAAATTACAGGACTATAAACATGCAATGGGACTGACTGGAAATGCGTCCGTTGGCATTAAGGATTTAACTGATCTAGATAAACGGATTATTGCAGTAATGCATCCAGTAGCGGTGCAAGGCATGGAAGATGTCTGCGAGCCAGCAATGCACTTTGAAAGTGACATTTCAGGTTGTTATGATTTAGAGGTAAGTATTGGAGGCGAATGCCTTATTATCGCTTTTATTTTTTTTATATTTTTTTTAATTATTAATCTAATAAATGTTTAATTTAAGTGCCTTGAGGAGGGAAAGGAACTGCCAAGCGGTTCAGGTCCATCTGTTGGGGGTAACGATGAGGGTTGTGTGCCTATTCGACCTATTCGTCCAGCCAAGCGACGAAAGCGAAATCCCTCATTAGAACAGACCAACCAAAAGTTCGTCGAGTTAGAGGAGAAAAGGTTGAGGCTTGAGGAGCGTCGACTTGAGCTGGAGGAAAGAAAGCTCAAACAAGAGAAGGAGATTGCGGACGAACGCGTGCAGGCCACTAAAGAGCATACAGATGCTATAAAACTGTTAGCGGATGCAATTAATAATTTTAATACATAGAATAGAATTAATGTAAGCTTCTTATGGTGGATAGGCCTACTGGGGAACCAGCCAAATAAAATAATTTGGTTAACGCATTATGTGCAATACCTCAGGGGTGATGTGGAAATTTGCGCTTTTTTATTAATAAAATAATTGTTTATTTTTAAGGTTTTTCTTCCTCATTGGACACTGAAGATGGTCTACGAAGTAGACCCAAATATTTGTAATACAAATAAGTTTTTATAAAAACTGAAATACAATTAAATATTTAACACAAATTTATTAGTGTAACTTTTATGTGTTAAATTAACGACCTAAGGCCAGAGTATTAATAAAAAAGTGTTGAGTATTGGTCATAATAACAATTTATTATTAATAAAATAATATTAAAATAACAATATAAGTAAATATATATTTAAACTTTTAATAAAAAGTCAATTAAATAAAACCCAATTAATATTGAAAATAATTATTGATTATTTCTTCTCTTGCTAGAAACGCTTCAGGGACGGGTTCTTGTGCTTCAAAGTCATTATCTTCATTTATTTTTTCGTCCGTGTTTTCTGCGCAGTCAACATCATTAACTTCGTTCATTATATTATGTGTAATAATGAAGTTATGTAGAACCAAACATGAATTAACAATTTTGCCCGCTGTTTCAGGATCATACATTAAAATTCTTTCGCTGCCAAGGCAACGAAATCTACTTTTTAATAATCCGAAACAACGCTCAATGCAATTTCTCGCCTTTCGATGTTGCACATTATAATTGTTATGTGCCGTCGACAAATTATTTCCTCGAGCAGGTGTCATCAAAAAGGGTAAGAGGGGATAACCGCTATCTCCTAAAAACAAAAACAGAATTAGTTTCTCAAAAAAATTAATGTACAATCAAGTTTTACCTATTAACCGGAAATTTCGGTCCCCATTTTCGTACTTTCGAGTAAGAAGCACTCGTAAGGCGCTGGCTCTCCATATGGATGCATCATGTGCAGTGCCGCCGAAGCGAGCATTACAATCTAAAATTTTTAGATTATAATCGCATACCTAAGATTAATGCCTATTATTATAGTATGTAAATAAATTAAATTTGAATCATACCACTTGAACATTTAGCGAATGTCCTCCTTTTCTGCAGACATACACATAGCTAAGTTAGGGGTTTTAATTTTTATATGAGTGCAATCAATTGCACCAATTACCCCTGGAAACCGAAACTTTTCATAAAATCTGCAAATAATTGTCGATTAACTACATTGTATTTTAACACAAGATTTCGAAGATATACTTCTCTTTTATAGCGCATAATTCCTGAATTATTCTGGGCCATTTGATGTACTTTACTACAAAATACCGATTCATTATATTTGCAACCTCCTTAACGCGTCTACTAACAACTGCCTGAGAAACATTTAACAAAAAGCTTTGGCCCACAGAACGCTGATAACATCCTATAAATTAACATAATTGATTCCCTTTTTTTGCTATTATTAAATATCAATTTACCTTGAGCAAAAAAGCGCAATGCAACAAGTACGCGCATGTCCCTCGAAATTCCATCTGATCGACTTCTCAGTACCATGTACGGAGTTATTTCTGCTAAGAAAAGCTTACATAAATATTTCGAAAGACGAAATATTTCTATAAAACGCGCATCAGATATAGCCAAGGGGTCTGTAGAATTCCGCAAACATTTTCTTTTCCAACGTAAATGATTCCGTGAATCTCTCACATCACCAGAAAAAAAAAATCTCCTTCTTATCAAAAAGTCCATTATTTAATTAATTCGCACACCAATGTTATATTAATTGAATATTAATTTAAATTTCGCAATTGCTAAATATTTTTTGTTGAAGTATGTGCTTTTAAATTTAAATTCAAATTTAAATTATAAGTCCAACAGCTGACAATTTTTGTATTTATTTTGACATTTCAGTGCATTTCAGCATTATCCGCATCGCCGGATAAATTTAGCGAAGAGATTGTGTTAGCAGAATCGCACTATCGCTAATTCTCCTAAAATAAGCGAATCGCTTATTTAAGAATTTTAGCGAAGAGATTGGAGTTTTAGCGATAGCGATTAGTGGAATCGGCCTGCAGGTGTTTGTTTTTTTTTTTTACAATTTTGTTACTTTTGTTACGTCACTGCTATGATGCTGGTAAGTGTTCTACCACTAAAGTAATTAAAATATTGGCAGAATAAATATAAAAAAAATGCAAACAAGTTGATGCATAGAAAGCTATTATTTTTCTATTTTTATTATATTTATCTATTTTTATTATATTTATCTATTTTTATTTTATTATATATATATATGGTTGTGTATTAAAATTCCTTTGTAAATATCTTATGAGTTTTTTTTGTTTGCATTAATATATTAATAACAATTGAGAAAAGTTTTTTAAAAATGAAAATTTGTTTCATATATTAGTAAATTGTAGTACTTTTTTATTATGAATGTATATAAAACAAAGCTTATATTTAAGGGGTAGAAATTTTAAATTGAATTTGTAATGATTAAAATTTGTGGCAATTTAAGTGTTACAACATCGTGGGTTCCGTAGCCCAACAACAATTGGTTCCAACAAAGCAATAACCTTTCGCTATACAGCATCACCATACGCTACACCAAACCGCAACAGCCCACCCCGCATCAACAGAACGTGTACGATTGGCAAAGTCTGAAAATACATAAAATTAAATTTGGTGTTATACAAGAATATTATACATACCGTGAAACACCCTTGTGAATATTTATTTTAATTAATTTAATTCGAATAATATTAATTAAAATAAATTTAAATTACTTTTCGCGAACCGCATGAACCACATTGTAAAAATAGAAATAATCAAAACAAAATTAGAGAAAATAAGAAATGTCATTGTCATGTGTTTTGTACATTTTCGGTTGATCGTAAAAATGTTGCAGCGGATAATAAAAGGGAAAAAAGCTGTGAGTGCAGTTTAAAGCTTTCAGAAGCCTGAAAAGAAACCAACAGAATACCTGATGAGGGGAAATGTTGAGGGCATTGACCGAACAACGGCTAGCAAAAAAGTCCGCTCGACGCAGTTAGAAAAAAGGAGAATAAAAGGCGCAAGCGGAGGAGTTTCTGTCTCTTCTTGACGGCTTTAACAGTGGTCAATTAAAAGATTTTGTACTCGTGCTCGTTCGAACGTATAAACGTGTTGACACCACAAGCAAAAGACGTGGCGCGGCTTGGGTGTCTCTTTTTCTCCGATACGTGGCAAAGCTTGAATTGATTAGTGTTTCCTGATAATCATCACTGGACATTGTAAGCAGCCCTGATGTACCAGAGAGGGTAAGACTTATATATGTATAAAATACAGTGCAGATTTTCGCGTAAGTAACTTCAATGTATAAGCGCGAATTTATAAGCTATTTTATTTAAATCGGACGAATTGCTTAAAAATTAACAAATTCCAAATTGTATAATTGAATATCTACAAATTTTATTCATTTAAATGGAAATGAGAAAAGTAATAACAAGGCAACCACAATCGTAAAGGCTTCAAGTTAAGCGCATAGGAGCATAAACTTTCTAAACACAACAAGCTCATGAATTATTAGTTCTTATGAAATAGAATCTATGAAAAAAAATGTATCTTTGTAAAAAATTGAAATTAAACAACTGAAAACAAGATATTTGTGAAAAAAAATGTATTCTGTTATATGCAAACATAATCTTAATTAATTATAAAGTGTAACATTAAAAATTTAATTACTTAATCCACATTTAAGGAATGTAAAAATATTACATAAAATTCTAAGTGAAATACCAAAGTAATCTTCACACGACTACGCTTAATGGAAATTCTTCTTCCCTTATATTTTTATTTAAAAACATTTTATGAGTTTTTTTTATAAATTTTGTTGTATTTAAGTGAACACAAAAATGCATTTATAAAACGTTAAACTTAAAATATGATTAATTAATATTATTTTTTTTTAAAAATTGAAATCAGTTAAATAGTATTTGCTTATTATTATCTACGAGTAATTGTAAAGATATTATTTGATAAATTGTTTTTTTATTTAAAATACATTTATGGTTATACATATATTACAAATTGTTCAATAAAATTGAAATCAGTTAAATATTATTTGCTTATTATTATCTACGAGTAATTGTAAAGATATTATTTGATAAATTGTTTTTTTTATATTTAAAATACATTTATTGTTATACATATATTACAAATTGTTCAATAAAGGAAAAAAACTTGAATTATAAAATAATTCATTTGTTGTACGGCATCTTACTTCGACGGTAGAAACGACATTAGTTGAACGCTGGGTCCCCGCGAATAGAAATTTTCTTGTAAGACCTTGGACTAGGCTGAGAACTACCCCGGCTAGGAAAAATTAGGTTCATTACAAGTGGCGCCCGAGCAGGGACCCTCGACTAAGGTTCAACAAAATACATCGAAACACAGCTAGGGTTTTTAGTTTCAGATATCGCAAAACATCGTATATCAGTTAATATGGGTCGCAGCTGGGTAAGAAATTTACGCAAAGAAGAGCTAGTCGCTTATTTGGACGAATTCGAACAAGATTCAACAGGTGTCGTCGATGAATTGCGCCGGCGATTGGCAAACTTTATTGCACAAGCTGACCACAAACCGCAGATAATAACACGATTAAAAGAACTTGAAGATAGACATAGCAGAGTGTCCGTAGGTGAAGTAGAAAACGATCACGCCGTGGAGGAAATACCATTGCCACCCCCAGAAGAGACAACGGAGCGATGCCAAGATAATATTCCACAATTGACTCTTCCTTTACATCAGCAGCAGTACACGCAACATACGTTACACGTACCATATACACAACCTAGAACCATGCAAGCAACAGTTATCGATCAGGCTAGAAAATGGGCGGTCCGATTTGATGAGAGTGGCAATCCGTTAGCGTTTGTGGAGCGTGTGGAAGAGTTAGCAAGTGGATATGATTTTGCGAAAAATATGCTACCTCGTGCGATGCCAGAATTACTGAAAGTGCAGGCCTTGGTATGGTTCCGTCACAATAAAGGGGACTGGGACCACTGGGAGCAGTTTAAATCTGATTTTCTAGAATTTTTCCTACCTCATCGTTACTTCGAGCGCTTAGAAGACGAGTTAAGAAACCGAATGCAGAAACCTGGTGAATCATTTAAAACTTACGTGTTGGAATTGCAAAAGTTGATGCAACATTTGAAAATGGACGATGGAGCAAAGCTTGAACGATTCTACCGAAATAGTTTAACAGAATACAGGATGCATATAAAGCGACGCGAGTTTTGTACATTACGAGAGCTTATATTACTCGCTAACGACTACGAAGCAGTTCGGGACGAAGGAAAAAGCAGAAAACCAAGGGAATCTTTTACAATACCAGAACGACGAGATAAACCGATGGTACTTGCAGCAGTGGAACCAATAAACTTAGCTTCAGCTTGCTTTCGATGTGGACGACAAGGACACCAAGCGCGGGGATGTCAGAACCCTCGTATCCTCTTCTGTTGGCAGTGCGGCAGACGTGATGTACGAACAATTGATTGCTGTCGAAAAGTTCCGGGAAACTTCCAGCGGTCACGCCGTCCAGAAGCAAGGGGCGTGACCGAAATTCCAACACCGTCTCAGAACCATTCATAATTGAAAATAATCGTCTTCTTATCAAAATATTCATTCAGGATCAACAGATGACAGCCATGGTTGATACAGGGGCCAGTAAATGTTTTATTCATCCGGGCATAGCAAAACGGTTATATGGCAAACACAACGAAGTAGATTTGGTGGTACGTTTGGCAGATGGTTCACCGCGGAACATAAATACAATAATTCACACATCACTGCGAATCGGGGCCTGTGACTATGCAGTTGAACTATTAGTGTTAGAAGGAATGGTACATGATATGGTCTTGGGGATGGACTTCCTGGTTTCGGCGTCAAGTATCTTCAAAATAGGGGAAAATACAGTCAAACTTAGTAAAACTTCAAATGTGAAACGAGAGATGGTAATGCTGAATTCTACAGTAAGTGAATCGGAACATGTGGACAAATTCTTAGCTCGCGAATTAGCGAAGTTCGATACTCTTGAAGGACTGTCCAATATCACCACACATTCCATCACCATGAAGGATGACAGACCGATTAAGCAAAGATACTATCCTCGAAACCCGGTCATGCAACAAATACTGGACAAAGAAATAAATGAATTATTACAAAAAGGTTGTATCGAATGCTCTCATAGCCCTTATAGCTCACCAGTGGTATTAGTGAAGAAAAAGGATGGTAGTTGGCGACTTTGCATAGATTATCGTCAGGTAAATGCACACTCAATACCAGATGCCTACCCAATTCCTCGTATACAACACATTCTAGATCAACTCAGAGACGCCAAATATATCAGCAGCCTTGATCTCAAGAACGGGTATTGGCAAATACCAATGGCTGAACAAAGTAAAGAATATACTGCGTTTACAGTACCTGGACGAGGGCTATTTCAGTGGCGCGTGATGCCTTTTGGACTGCACTCCGCCCCAGCCACATTTCAACGAGCGTTAGACACCGTGATTGGACCTGATATGGAACCTTTTGCTTTTGCATATCTCGATGACGTCATCATAATTGGTCATACACTGGAGGAACATATGGAAAATTTGTGAAAGGTATTCCATCGACTAAGGTGTGCAAATCTAAAAATCAACGTACAGAAATGTAAATTTTTCATGAAAGAAATAAAGTATCTTGGGCATTTGGTGACACCACATGGTATACACACTGATCCCGAAAAGATTGCAGCCATAAAAGAGTTACCTGTACCAAAAGACCTCAAGGAACTACGACGGTGTATTGGAATCGCCTCGTGGTATCGCCGTTTTGTACCACACTTTTCAAATACAATACAACCCCTTACGATGTTATTAAAGAAAGGTAAACGATGGCAATGGACGTCAGAGCAACAAGTGGCGTTCGATATGTTGAAAGAAAAATTAACGAGTGCCCCAATTTTAGCGTGCCCCAACTTCACCGAACAATTTGTATTGCAGACAGATGCCAGTAATTTTGGACTTGGAGCAATATTGACCCAAGAAATAGACGGCGAAGAAAAGGTGATAGCTTATGCAAGTCGCAGTTTAAATCCAGCTGAGAAAAACTACTCGACGACTGAAAAGGAGTGTCTGGCGATTGTCTGGGGAGTAAGAAAAATGAAACAATATTTAGAAGGTTATCGTTTCGTAGTCATAACCGATCATCTGGCGCTGAAATGATTAAACAACATTGAAAATCCAACTGGTCGTATCGCGCGCTGGGCGCTAGAGCTGCAACAATTCCATTTTGAGGTACAATATAGAAAAGGAAAGTATAATGTCGTCGCCGATGCACTATCTCGTCAACCTCAAACTACACTGGCCCTGGTGAATATACCTGATATGAAAAAAGAAGATGGACAGTCTTGTATATGGTTAACGAACTTGAGAAGAGCAATAACCGATAATCCAAGTAAATACCCCGACTATACTATCGAAAATAATCAGCTGTACCGTCGTATACCCAACTCTTATAGCAACGAGGGACATCCTTGCTGGAAACTGTGTGTACCGCAAGCCATTTGACCTCAAGTATTAAAAGAGTGTCACAATGATATCACGGCAGGGCACTTAGGTAATCAAAAAACGATCCTTCGAGTTACATCGAGATATTTTTGGCCAGGAATGTATCGCGACATCAAAGAATATGTGCGGAAGTGTGATACCTGTCAAAAATACAAGGTCAGTCAACAGCCTAGTGCAGGAAAGATGTTAACGAGTTTACCAGAAGAGCCATGGGTAACAGTATGTGCAGATTTTATTGGGCCTTTACCACGTTCAGTTAAAGGAAATACGGTAGCGTTGGTATTTTTTGATAAGTTCTCTAAATGGGTGGAGATTATACCAATGAGGAACGCCACGACGACCGGTGTTAAAAAAGCCTTCAGAGAAAACATCCTGGCGCGGTTTGGGATTCCGAAAATCTTGGTCACAGACAATGGAACACAATTTACGAGCAAGGTGTTTCAAAAATTCTTAGTCGAATTGGGCATTCAACATCAACATACAGCCCCTTATACACCTCAGGAGAACCCGACTGAACGTGCAAATCGTACAATAAAAACAATGATCGCGCAAAACTCAATAGTTGACCACCGACACTGGGACGAGTGTTTACCCGAAATCACGTTAGCGATAAACTCCTCAATTTCGTCTTCAACAGGTTTCAGTCCGGCATATATTACTCAAGGTAGAGAGCTTCGAATGCCGAGTACATTATATGATGCAGTGACACCAGGACTTGGAAGAGCTACAGAATCTCCAGATAACAAAGCACGAAAGTTACTTGAAATATACGCTATTGCTAGCAGAAACATGGGAAAAGCATCACAAGACCAGGCAAGATATTATAACCTCCGACGACGGGAGTGGAAACCAGAACTCGGCACACTGGTACTTAATCGTTCACAACCACTATCTAATGCACTAGACGGCTTTAATGCAAAATTAGCCCCGAAATATTCAGGACCGTATGAAGTAATAGACTTTGTATCACCGGTCATAATGAAGCTGCGTGAACTACATGGCGATAAAATAATTTCGGCTCACCTAAGTCGAATTAAACAGTATCATTGTTAATTTAAAATTATTTTGTACCACTTACTTAATCTTGTTTATCTTTATAGTTGTCATCATTCTGAAAATTCGCTGTCAGATGAGGTGAGCGAGAGTCGTCTGGAAGACATCCTGCAGATCACGGCCCCTCCTGATTGGTGGGACATACTTCATACACCTCCTCGAGTGACGAATAGCAGTGATTGCCCTCCAACGCCTCCAATTGCCAAAACCATTTTAAACCGCCAAGAAAATGACAACAAGCACTATCGCAAACGAAGCTGGCCGTTTAAGTCAGGTGATGCAGAAGCGAGAGATGACTACATGAACCATTTCCATGAGCAGCGAGATATACAACACTCTATGAGACAAACTATAAACAACTGGGATTGTCCAGCAACTCCTCCAACCGCTAAAGCCATTCTACAACAGCAAAACGCCCACGAGAAAGCAATCACATCAAAGCATACTAATGAAGTTACCACTGCTGAATTTCTGAATAAAGACCTTAGCCCGGCGAGAATACTACAGAAGCAGGGCTATGATTTAAAGAAGTGGTCCAGAGGCAGGCGTCATCGGTTCAAGGCGACATGGGACGGCAAGACTCGACTGATTCGTATCGCCAGAAATGGAGATATCCGCATTGATATCCTCTCGTAAAGAAAGGAGGGAGTGTAACGATTAAAATTTTTGGCAATTTAAGTGTTACAACATCGTGGGTTCCGTAGCCCAACAACAATTGGTTCCAACAAAGCAATAACCTTTCGCTATACAGCATCACCATACGCTACACCAAACCGCAACAGCCCACCCCGCATCAACAGAACGTGTACGATTGGCAAAGTCTGAAAATACATAAAATTAAATTTGGTGTTATACAAGAATATTATACATACCGTGAAACACCCTTGTGAATATTTATTTTAATTAATTTAATTCGAATAATATTAATTAAAATAAATTTAAATTACTTTTCGCGAACCGCATGAACCACATTGTAAAAATAGAAATAATCAAAACAAAATTAGAGAAAATAAGAAATGTCATTGTCATGTGCTTTGTACATTTTCGGTTGATCGTAAAAATGTTGCAGCGGATAATAAAAGGGAAAAAAGCTGTGAGTGCAGTTTAAAGCTTTCAGAAGCCTGAAAAGAAACCAACAGAATACCTGATGAGGGGAAATGTTGAGGGCATTGACCGAACAACGGCTAGCAAAAAAGTCCGCTCGACGCAGTTAGAAAAAAGGAGAATAAAAGGCGCAAGCGGAGGAGTTTCTGTCTCTTGGCTCGTGGTTATGTTGAACGCAACGCATCGTACCGGTGGTGTTAATTACTTAGTTTTTTTTTTTAAATAAATAAAAAAAAAAAAAGTTTTCTTTGCATTTTTTATATAACAATTAAAACTACTTTAATATTAATTTAACCAGTGGAAATAAAATTCTTAAAATTGTGTAATTTTCTTTTTATAATATATAAAGAAACAAAAAAAAAATTGAAATAGTTTTGTCGACACGGCGCGAAACGGGATAATAGTGTTAATAGCCACAGTATAAAAGAAATAATTGACGGCTTTAACAGTGGTCAATTAAAAGATTTTGTACTCGTGCTCGTTCGAACGTATAAACGTGTTGACACCACAAGCAAAAGACGTGGCGCGGCTTGGGTGTCTCTTTTTCTCCGATACGTGGCAAAGCTTGAATTGATTAGTGTTTCCTGATAATCATCACTGGACATTGTAAGCAGCCCTGATGTACCAGAGAGGGTAAGACTTATATATGTATAAAATACAGTGCAGATTTTCGCGTAAGTAACTTCAATGTATAAGCGCGAATTTATAAGCTATTTTATTTAAATCGGACGAATTGCTTAAAAATTAACAAATTCCAAATTGTATAATTGAATATCTACAAATTTTATTCATTTAAATGGAAATGAGAAAAGTAATAACAAGGCAACCACAATCGTAAAGGCTTCAAGTTAAGCGCATAGGAGCATAAACTTTCTAAACACAACAAGCTCATGAATTATTAGTTCTTATGAAATAGAATCTATGAAAAAAAATGTATCTTTGTAAAAAATTGAAATTAAACAACTGAAAACAAGATATTTGTGAAAAAAAATGTATTCTGTTATATGCAAACATAATCTTAATTAATTATAAAGTGTAACATCAAGAATTTAATTATTTAATCCACATTTAAGGAATGTAAAAATATTACATAAAATTCTAAGTGAAATACCAAAGTAATCTTCACACGACTACGCTTAATAGAAATTCTTCTTCCCTTATATTTTTATTTAAAAACATTTTATGAGTTTTTTTTTATAAATTTTGTTGTATTTAAGTGAACACAAAAATGCATTTATAAAACGTTAAACTTAAAATATGATTAATTAATATCATTTTTTTTTAAAAATTGAAATCAGTTAAATAGTATTTGCTTATTATTATCTACGAGTAATTGTAAAGATATTATTTGATAAATTGTTTTTTTATTTAAAATACATTTATGGTTATACATATATTACAAATTGTTCAATAAAATTGAAATCAGTTAAATATTATTTGCTTATTATTATCTACGAGTAATTGTAAAGATATTATTTGATAAATTGCTTTTTTTATATTTAAAATACATTTATTGTTATACATATATTACAAATTGTTCAATAAAGGAAAAAAAACTTGAATTCTAAAATAATTACTTTGTTGTACGGCATCTTACTTCAACGGTAGAAACGACAGTAGTTGAACGCTGGGTCCCCGCGAATAGAAATTTTCTTGTAAGACCTTGGACTAGGCTGAGAACTACCCCGGCTAGGAAAAATTAGGTCCATTACAAATTTTTTTTGTTTGTTTTTTTTGTTGCTCTTAAACATAAGTGAAAGATATAATTTTTTTTCATAGAAATAGCCTGATCATGGTTAGATAAATTATAGGCTCTATGGGTAGTACAGGGACATACCAGGAGGCATGTGTAAGGTGAAATGTTAATAAACTGATGATACATATGAAACATTTGACAGGACTGAAAGACAGGTAGTGTTACTGGGAGGGGTAAAAATGTTCTTTATTCGTAGATTCGTAGATACTCAACAAAATCTATAGACACTAATTGGTGAAGCCAGCTCTTCTACTATGGTAATGCAGATGTTGACAAGCATTGAAGAGTGGAGCCTTTACAATTACATAATCTCTAGAACAATAAACATTGTTGAAGCGGACGAAATACACAATCGGAGTGAAAGCACGCTAAGTGATCTTCTAACCTTCCCCATGAAAGAATATCTAAATTGGTCGTACTGCAAAGATCTCCAGAATTTTGAGCGGAAAACGTGGGAACTTTTGGGCATGTACGGGCCATTTGTAACTTTAGAAGATTTTTTTTTCAGGTTCGATACCAAAAAAAAAAAGATTCTTCAAGCATAACGACAGCAACAGAATAGCAATCTAAAACCAAGCTCAATATTATTGCGGTTGAGATTCTTAAATTGCTTCTATTTTTACAATCTGAGAGTTTTGGCTTGCCCAAATTAATGAGCTGTTACAAGTTTACCGAATAACATCAGATGCATTGCATTTTAAACTTCAGTAATTATATTGAATACAGATACCGGCATCAATTTGAACTATTTCGAGAACTGCGAATCTTGGGTATTGAAAACGTTTCTGAGGAAACGCTGTGCAGCCCTCTGGCTATAAAGACTACCAAGTTATTTAAGATACATTCTATCTGGAAGGAGTACAAGCAGCATCAACAAACTCTGGCATTGGCAGATAGCATTGTAGAAAACAAGCCATCATTTCAATTCGTTATAGCCACTTCACAATCTGCGATTGATATTTATTCATCTTCATTCGCTTAGCAAGAAAGTTCACATCTGGGCGCCAAACTCGACTTAATAATAGCATTGATATACACTATCTTTCTGTCGAAGCCCAAGCTCGTATTAAACTATGTCTTTATCATGCAATCTTTTCCGCCAATATTATCAAGTGTCAACTGGTCGAAACAACTGGTTGAAATTCCATTTCGAAAAATAAAAAACGTTATCATCACAGTGTGCAACATTTCGTAAAGCAATTTTCAGCTATTCTGTCGCAAACCATCTTCGTGTTCATGACCGCGCCACCAAGTTAAACTTCTTAAGAAGCATTCATTAGCTCCGAAGTGTTCATCAACACGTTGTGTGCTATAGTCACTAAGTTAAATATTGGCATTATTGTTGCAATCTTTTAAATGTTATGTTTTCGTGAAGAGCAAAACTTACTTATGCGCACATAGTGCAAGCAAACTACATTTTATATAAAAATAAATAATCAATAGAAAATTATAGTGAATAATGAATTAAAAGCAATGTTTAGTATGCAGGAGGTTTTGTAATTTTCTTTACAACAATATTAATAACAGATTAAAATATTTATGTCTTAACATATATAAACTTGTTAGCAACTAATAAGTTAAAAAATTTAAAGTGCTTTTTAATTATACTGTCTTAATGTATTCCTATAAATTTTTATATATATTTAACATATTATTACTTTTTAGTTATGTTTGAATTTTTGTTTACAAATTTTGATGACTAGAATATTAGCCGAAATTTCCAATGACGGTTCACAATACATCCTTGATTCTCATTCATTTAGATAGTGTAACGACACTTTTGGGTGACGTTCAAAAATATAATTTTTGCTGGGGTATCCTCAGCCGTCGTCCAGAGTCGTGACAATAAAATTTGTATTTGCTGAGACGTGGTTTTGGTTTAGAAGAAAAAGAACGTTGATTTGCAATATTTAATTAAATACTTTATTTATTTCAGGAAAAAAATATAAGAATCAAACAAGGTTTACTTATAATTCGAATAAATGATAAATAAATGATTCAATAAATGATAAGTTATAACTCAGACAACAAATAAAATATTAGGGTTGTTCAAGAGTTCGAGTAACGAGCTCGGTAACCGAGTAAAAGTGCAACTAGTTACGCTAACTCGTGAGCACACGTGATTGTGTCGATTTGTTAACGATAGTTGTTAAAATCAGCTGGTTTTTGATGAATTTGTAAGTGATTGTGAAAACTTTTGTTTTGTTTTGAGAATTTAAAATAAATATCAATTTATTATGCCAAAATTAACTGAAAAAAGCAAAATTGTTAGCTTTTTAGTAACAAATAGTTTAAACAGGATAAAAAGGCTTAATGGTAAGCATTGTTAATGGAAAATATAATGTAATAATATTTTTCAGATGAAGGTAGTGACGAGGAAGAAGTTAATGATATATTGAGCGATTTAAGAGGGAATGTGTTGGTAGTTTATTCCAATCGTCGTGGTTTTAATCATCGTACCAAAAAGCAGTGACTGGCGCAATAACATTTTAACCAAGTTAGATGACGGTCGGTTTTTACAAATGATTCATGTAAACAGAAACCAATTTGCTTGTTTAGTTGTCTTGATTTCTGAAGCTGAAATATTTAAAAAAGCAAACGCCAGCAAACAGTTTCCGATTGCACTACAGTTAGCTATAGTTCTGTATCGTTTGGGCTCTTCAGGAGAGAGTGCGTCAATTAGGAAGGTAGCAGCTACTTTTGGAATTGGCGATGGTGCAACTTTGATGAAAATTACACAAAAAATTTTTAGTGTTTTTATAACACTATTGCCGAAGTACATCGTATGGCCAAGCTCATCAGAGCAGGAACCAATAAAAAGTGACACGTACAATGAATTACCGTTTTGAATTGGCTATATTGATGGCACCGAAATAAAAATTGCAGAAGCACCACAAATTAATCATGAAAAATATTTTTCAAGAAATCACATTTATTCCATTAAACTTCAACCTGTTTGTGATTACAAATTAAGAATAAGAGATATTGTTATTGGTTATCCCGGCTTAACTCACGATGCTAAAGTTTTCTCGAACTCAATACTTTTAACAGAAAAAGATCGATTTTTTTCTAATCAATCATGGATTGCTGGTGAAAATATTCTAATATTTTTAAATTTTCCTCATTTGTCCATTTTCGTACTGGATTTTTTCTTTTCCGTGTTTTTGTTTGTACATTATTCACTAAATTTAATCATTTTAATTTAAAAATTATATTTAATTTATTAACTTACTTTTGCCAACTGTCCTGCTCTTCACTTAACAGAATATTTAATATTAATCAAAACCAAAAACAAAACAAATTTTAAATGCTGCCCATACGAAATGTTTAGTATAAATACATTTTCGGAGTAAAATTTTTTCTTATGTATAAGAAATATGGCAACATTGAAAAAAGAGTAAAAGTGCAACGGAAATGTTAGTCAAAGCAAATGCTTGACTAACGTAGTAACATTGCAACGCATTACTAGACATGTATTTTGTAGTTGCTGTGTTGCACTTTTAATACGTTACTCGGTTACCGAGCGCGTTACTCGAACTCGTGAATATCCCTATTGTTTTATAATTTGAATGAACATGTGGTTTTTTTGCCACACACTTTATTTTAAATAAAAATAACTTTTAAAAAATAACAAATGTTTATAAGCCGATAAAAAAACGTTGTGTTATCAACACGTGCAAAAAAGGAAGAATAAGGAAGCCAGTTGCCAGCCACTGAAGTTAGCTGCTGCTTGGAAATGGTCCTTTTTCCCACAGATGGCGCGAGTGCGTGTGCATTCACACACAGAGAGCGCTGCAGTATATGTGGCCAGTACTCCCCCCTTAATAGCTGGGCCGGTGATCTGGTTTGTTAACTGTTGATTGTAACCTGCTACTCTAAAGGATCTTTCACATTAAAGGTTACTTGCAATCTACGTCGACTTCTGCAAACTTGGGTTCGATTACTGCTGGCTCGAAAAAGGCCGGTTTCAATCTGCTTATTCATAAGTTCACCTGCTTACCGCGTACATCAATCGTAAAAAGTCTGTCGTTGATTTTCTTAATTACCTTATGTGGTCCTGTGTATGGCAGCTCTAAAGGTTTCCTTACATGGTCTGCCCTTACGAATACATGAGACGCATTGCCCAATGCTTTGTGAACGAATATAGCTTTTCTAGAATGAATGGACGTCGGAATTGGTCGTACTTGCTGGATGTGCTCGCGTAGTGTTGCTAGAAATTTTTGTTCGTCTGGAAGCGTGTTACTTTCCACAAAAAATTCTACCGGTAGACGTAATGTCGTTCAGCTGCTGAAGTGTTGATATCTTCTTTATAAGAGGATCAAAGACCGAGTAAAACTGATGGTAACAATTGTATCCAAGCGTGTTTAGGTCGCGACATAAGTGCTGTTTTTAAAGTGCGATGAAATCGCTCAATTAACCCGTTAGATTCTGGGTGATAGGGAGATGTACGTATTCTTTGCGTGCCTAAACGATTTGCTAGTGCCTTGAATAAAGCTGATTCGAACTGGGTTCCTTGATCAGTTGTTATGATTTTCGGGGACCCAAATCGCGATATCCAGTGTGCGTAAAAATTTTCTGCGACTATATCGGCGGTGATATCTTTCAACGGAACGGCTTTTGGCCATCGTGTAAATCTGTCCATCATGGTTAGCGCATATCTGTAACCGTCACATTCGGGAAGTATTATTAAGTCCAAATGTACATGATCGAATCGCTGATCCAATGGATTGAAAGCTTGTGGCGTAAGTTTATTATGCCTGTTTATTTTCGCTTGTTGACAACTTTGGCAAGATCGTACCCAATTCGCTACATCTTTTCGGATTGACGCCCACACGTACTTGCTGCATAGTTGTTTTGTCGTTGACTTAGTACCAGCATGTGCTAAGGAGTGCACTGTGTCAAATGTTTTCTTCCGAAGTGATAATGGAATATATGGTCTGATGATTCCTGTTGATACATCACAAAAGGTTGACATATCGGGTTGTAAAAAAAGGTTTTGTAATTGAAGTGCTGAATCTGAATTTAATAGCTGCTTAAGCTCTTCATCTATTTTCTGTTGGTTGCTAATCATCTCGAGATCTATAACCGTAGGCATATTAATAGCATCAATTCTGGGTAAACTATCAGCCACTATGTTGTCATTACCATCTATGTATGATATGTTTGTTGTAAACTCTGCAATAAAACTCAGTTGTCGTAGTTGACGTGGTGAAACTTTATCTGACTTTTGTTGGAATGCATAAATGAGCGATTTGTGATCTGTTTGAATTGTAAAATTTCCAGTAAATGTCTAAAATTTTTGATATATAGCTAGCAACTCTT
>NC_051846.1:124223111-124232781 GCF_002237135.1 Teleopsis dalmanni | reverse complement strand
TTTTGAAAACTTGTGAAATAACTGTTATTTTCAGTCCCTGGTGAAAAATGTTATTGTGTCAACCTTGCTGTTAAGATAGTGTCTTCTAATGCCCTCCATGGCACGATGGCAAGCCTGGAATTCTCACCGGACTTGGGGGTGGGTCTTGGCATCAGTAATCCACGCTGACATCAACAAAAAAAATTCTCGTGCCATGTATTTGGTTCTTGTCGGTCGTAAAATCTCCCTCCCAAGGTCACTGTCTGCACTGTAAGGCTGAGTCGTCCCTGTCTACACCAATGAGTGGTGGTGTGACTCACTATTTCTTTACCACCACTCCCTAGCTTTCTAATCCATTTGGTTTTAGTTATTTATCCAACGTTAGGACACACATCATCTGTCCGTACCAACCCTTTAGCAACTTATTTCTCAGGCATGATGAATATAACAAAACTTACAGTATTTTTTTTATTATATGTATTTTATCTTATTTCAATTAAAGTAAAAGGAATAGAATTTATAAATTTTTTCTTCTATTTATTTTCTATTATATATTATTTCAAGGTATAAAATTCAAGCAAACTTTAACTAGATAAAAAAAATAATTATTATTTCATAATATAGTGGTTTATGTACAAACAATAACAACTTTATAAATTCAAGTATGATAATAATAAAAAAATTAAATAAAAAAATATTATACTAAAAATATATGTTTAAAACTATACAAATATTTATTTATTTTTTTTCTTTAATTCAACTGAAGCAAAATATATGTAAATAAAATATAAAAAAAAACTTGTAATGCACACAAAAAAAATAATTCTTGATGTAATCACAAAAAAAAAGAAGAAGAGAAAAAAAAATATGCACGAAGCAGTAAAAAAATTTTGTTTTCCTAGCCAGATATTTACCACAACTGCTCAAATGACGTCACTCGCGCGGTCGCTGTACCTAGACAAAAATTTTAAATAAAAGAAATGCTACCGACAAACAAAAAAACTTAATAGCAATTTATATTAACAGAAAAAGGTTCTTTCTTTTTTTCTCTTCTTTACTTCTCTAAACCTTGAGTAATATTAAATTTTAAATTTATTTTTTCATATTATTATATAATATATATTATTATTATTATAGCTTCCCATTTTTAATTAGAAATATAATTTACAAATAACAATATAATTTTATATAATTTAATTATTTTTTTATTTCTTCTAAATATTCCTATATATGGTAGATAACTAATTTAAAATTCCAAACATTTGTTACAAGAAAATTAACTAATTTAACATTTCAAACTTTTGCAACAAAAAAAATCATTGTTTAATAAACGTATTACTAAATATCATTAACTTATGCATATGAGAATTAAAAAATCTTTATCGGTATTACATACATTTGGGTCTCCTACTCTGCAACTGCAGTCACAGTTATGTTGAAAGTGATACTTACTGTTATTGGCTAATATGTTGAAAACACCGCAACCACCACCGCAATGTCCACCGCCTTGCAGCTACTGCTGTTTACCTTAATATTGCTTCACCGTTGTCAGTAGTCAATAAATTTTGGTTTCTATATAAGCTACTTTTCACAATCCTTTTAACATATGTTTTAGTTCAAAATTTTTCTCATGAATTAGTTGTTTTGGTTAATATTCTGACTTTAATTTTAATTTTAATAAAATACTTTTCAAAAAAGTTATTGTTTGAGGCCATATATAAAATTCTGCTTTAATTTAATTAAAGATAGTTTTTCACGAATTAATGATTTTTAATTTATACTCCAACTTAACCTTTAATTTAAATAAAAAAAATTATTTTAACTAGCACTTTAATTTTTCTATCAATTTAGGTTTTCATGATCTTGTTGTTCCAGCTAATATTTTGGCTCTCGTTTTAATTTAAATCAAACAGTTTTTATAAACTTATTATTTCAGTTAACACCTTTCTTTTTTTTTGTTAATTCTTTTATTTTTAATTTAAATAAAAATAGTTTTTCACAAATTTATGGTTAACACTTTCAGTTAATACTTTAACTAAAATTTTAATAATAATTTTCAGTTCAGTTTAGATAAGAAACGTCATCACTTCAAAAAAACTGTGGAAAAAGAAGACCTCTTTAACCGCACACTACCCTTTTTATATCTCCTATTTTTCCGTCATCATTCCGTTCATTACCGAATCCCGCACAATTCTCGAGACCGTTTTTTGACCTCTCAGTTCATACGGTTTACCCTTCCTTTATCTTTTAATTCTTTCATTTAACATTCCAAAAATTCCAAAATACTTAGGTATATCACCCGCTTTTATGTAAACTGCATTTCGGTCATTTTTAAGCTTGTTTTGGCAGCATTGTTATTCCTAATTTATAATTTGCTTAAGCTTTCGCTGCAGCTCCGGACCAAAACAAAAAAATGTATAAAAGCTTTTTTTTCTTTTTGTTTCTTTCTCATATTTTACTTTTATCATGTGCGAGCAATGCATATGTAAATTAAAGAACTTATTCCTTTTATATATTTTTTTTAAATTCATAGTTAATTAATAAATACAAAATATAGTGACAGTAAAAAATAGTAAAAATAAATGTAAAAGAAAATATAGTAAAAAAATAAATTAAACTAAAGAAGACAAGGCGGAGACGAGAAAAAAACAATCACAAGCAGCGTACACGAGCGCTGCGTGGAGTGGTACCGGCCGTCGCTGGTAAATCGGGGTAATGGCATGTCTGTACATTTAATTCTGTTAAACTAATTTTTTTTTTCACGCAGGCCTACATAACAATGTGCCATTGTCTTTTTGTTCGCATATTACTATATAAATTATTTATATAAAGTAGGCTTTGTGTTTTTTAAAACCATATTTTCAAAATAATTTGTTCAATAAAGTCATGCATAAAACATATCATTTATTTATTTATTTTTGTAACAAAAAAATTTTCAATGTTTCATTTTAGATTGTTCCATATAGTATCGTTCATTTTTATTTGACATTGTATTTCCGAAATTTATCACGAATAAAGGGGCATTATGATAAGTTTATGCAAGACAAAGCATAGTGGTCATTTCGTAATATGATAAAATCTCACGTGTGTTTAAATAATTCTATATTTTATAATTATAGGGAACTACCATACGACTTGTTTCAAATAGTTCATATTCATCATCAATCAGTAAAGAAAAAATTGATGTTATTCGTAAACGTCTGTTGGATGGCCCTAATTTTGAAGATTTTATTCAGAATGAACATTATACCAGAGAAGATTGGATTTCTTATGAAGGAAAGCTACGTCTTAAAAAGAATGATGAAGATCGTCTGAAACTTCCTCCTTGGCTTAAAACAACAATTCCGAAAGGCAAAGATTTTAGTAAAATTAAATCTCAATTACGTGATTTAAAACTATCTACTGTATGTGAAGAAGCTCGATGTCCTAATATAGGAGAATGTTGGGGAGGGGGTGAACATGGTACGCAAACTGCTACAATAATGGTAATACGAACCTAACATTGTTAATATTTATGACGTAATTTATAACATCATCACGTTACGGGCTTGCAAAATAACAAAATTAAATTTATATTATAGCTAATGGGAGATACTTGTACGCGTGGTTGTCGATTTTGTTCAGTAAAAACTGCTCGAATACCCCCGCCTTTAGATCCCAAAGAACCAATTAATACTGCAGAGGCTATTTCCACATGGGGTTTAGATTACATTGTGCTTACTTCAGTCGATAGAGATGGTAAAATTCAATATGGCTATATAATTCAATTTGCCACAAATTATTTTAATTATATACAGATTTAAGTGATGGTGGCAGTAACCACATTGCTGAGACAGTAAGGGAAATCAAAAAAAGGTACTGAGTATATCACATGCATACATATACGTATACAACTAAACATTTTGTTATGTAGCGAATTGTAAATACTAAATTTTTTATAGAAATAAGAATATATTTGTAGAGTGCCTCGTTCCTGATTTCAAAGGAAATTTAGATTGCGTTGAAATCATAGCTAATTCCGGTCTTGATGTTTATGCTCACAATATTGAAACTGTTGAGAAACTCTCTCCTTTTGTACGCGATAGACGAGCGGGTTACCAGCAAACATTAACGGTGCTGCGTCAAGCTAAACATTTTAATCCAAAACTTGTAACTAAGAGCTCCATTATGTTAGGACTTGGTGAAACTGATGAGGAAATCGAAAAAACAATGCGCGATTTACGGGAAGCAGATGTTGATTGCTTAACATTGGGACAATATATGCAACCAACTAAAAAACACCTAAAAGTAATAGAATATGTAACTCCCGAAAAATTTAAACACTTTGAAAAACGTGGAAATGAATTGGGTTTTCTATACACTGCTAGTGGTCCTTTAGTCCGAAGTTCATATAAAGCTGGAGAATTTTTCGTCAGAAGCATAATTAAAAATAGACACTCATTAAATCAAAATTATTGAAAAGGAAATCTCAAAATATATTTCAATAAGTCAATTTTATTTTTATATTAAATAATTATAATAATGTTTCATGTAAATATAATTGATACTATAAATGTTCGAAAACAGTACTCTCAA
The DNA here is from genome assembly GCF_002237135.1 of Teleopsis dalmanni. Taxonomy (NCBI): domain Eukaryota; kingdom Metazoa; phylum Arthropoda; class Insecta; order Diptera; family Diopsidae; genus Teleopsis; species Teleopsis dalmanni. The sequence goes on along the minus strand of NC_051846.1, from coordinate 124,228,227 downwards.
TAAATAAATTATTAAGAATCGTGCTTCCAAATAATTACACTGGCTCCCATAAATTTTTTGAAAAGTTTTATTTATTTCAAAATATTTTGCAAATTAAAAAAACAACAAACTACATAGACTTATACTATTTTCAGATAGCCAAATTTGCTTAATTTCGCTAAAATAATGTTAAATTAATTTGAACAGTATTCATACTGCTCCATATTAAGAAAATAATATGTTTTTTGTTTACAAATTGAATGTTTAAAATTGCATGCTAAAAAATACAATTTGTATTTGTAAAATTTTAAAAGTTAATATAACTACAAAGGATGGGATTTTATCATACTAGCTTTAGTAGATTTCAGGTACATAGATTATTATTTTTCACTCTTTATATTTAGTGATGGTTACTAAACACCGTTTCAGGTACATTTAATGTGAATACTCCTGGACGTTGTATTGATTCATACATAAAATATCCAAATTGATGAAGATTGTTGGGGATTCGTTTATCCTCAATTTTCTAACAATAGGTATTTGTATACCACAATTCCACCAAGCACATGTAACTTGTTGGACGGTAATTTGTATTTTTTTTTATGGATATACCATCGAGCACATAAACCCGTTAGTATTTAGATGAAAAGGTAAAATAAATGAAAGATGAGTTTGGATCGACTTTATGTAATCGAATACTTTATTGAATAATTGACTTATCTTATAAAAAGGTTTTTCGAACAGTAGTGACTACAACAACAAAAATTTTATTTTTTTTATATTATTTTAATTAATTGAATTTTTGGCTGACCATACAGCTGTTTCCAGTATTGCAAAATACCCATCATTTTGGTCTTGGACATGATTCTTGTATTTAATTATTCGTAAATAATTATTTTTGAGACTGTAAGTACCAGAATCAGCGCACCTTAACCATCTGATCCGAAGCCGTACTTGACTTTTTTGTTCGCTTATTTTTCTGGAGTTTTGTTACTTTTACTATGAAAGTTTTTATTAACAATTTTACTTGCTGTGTTTATATTAGAACGAAATCATAAACCAGCTGTAGAATAATTGAATTAATTAATTAATTATATTTTTTATTTTTAATTGTTAAATTTCAAAACTATTCTATTCGTAGAGGCATTATTTGTTGCATGATATGTTCTTTCTTATGTTTAGAACCTAATCTAGCAACGTAATGCTGAGAAAGTCATGCTAATATTACTCCACTAGTCGCACGGGTGAGACCAATATATTGTGAATATAAGTTGTAATTTAACGTCAAATTTTCCACATGAAAGTGACTATTATATTTTAATAGAAACTTATTATATTTTCTTAAAAAGGTTTTTCGAACAGTAGTGAATTACAACAAAAATTTAATTTTTTTTTATATTATTTTAATTAATTTAATTTTTGGCTGACCATATCTTATCTATATATACATATTTTTTCTTATAATAATTGCTTATGACTGCTTACTAAAATTATCACCTAAAAAGAATAAGCAAACGTGCAATAATTTTCTAACCTATATCACAGTACACGTACAGTGGCTCACAGCTTATTTGATGCAAGCAAAAATTTTTTGAAAAATGTTGTTTATTTCAAAATATTTTGCAAAATTAAAAAAACAAAGTATGCAGAGTTATTGTTTATAGTGTGTTTATTCATTTAAAAAAAAAAACCCAAAAATCTTCTTCCATTCCTTAGTAATGCATCAAAAACCAAAACCAAATGAAAAATTCATGTCACAGCTTAAATGATGCAACATCAAAAAAACTTATATTTTTACAAACTTCCGGACTAATTCTAAGTACTTAGTACTTTGTTGGATATCCCTTATTAGTAATAACAGCATGAAACCTTTTTGACATGGAATCAACCAGTTTTTTGGTATAATCTGGACTAATTTTACTCCACTCTTGCTGTAAAGCGTTTCTTAAGTCAAATTTGTTGCGGATGTCATGTTTTCTGATATTTGTCTTCAAAACGGACCACAAATTTTCAATAACGTTCAAGTCTGGTGATTGTGCAGGAGTTTGGACAATGTGTGGACATTGCCATATCAACCACGTTTGTACTAATGCTGACTTGTGCTTAGGGTAGTTGTCTTGGTAAAAGCGAAAATCATCTGCAATCTGCAATTTCGTTGCACTTTGAATCAAATTTTCTTGAAGAAGCTGTAAGTAAATATTTTTATTCATAGATTCTTCGATGGAGACCAAATTTCCTACTCCATTTGATGACATACATGTCCAAACCATAACATTACCACCTCCGTGTTTTACGGTTGCACGTAAATTTTGTGGTTTGAGCTCAGAATTGACTTCGCGCCATACATAAGATCTTCCATCTGATCCAAATAAGTTTATTTTGACTTCGTCTGCAAAAAGTACATTTCGCCAAAATGCTGGACTCTTATTTAAATGCTCTCGTGCAAACTGCAATCTTTTAATTCTATTTTTTGCACTTACGAAAGGTTTCTTTACAGCTATTCTTCCATTGAAATTTGATTCTCTCAATATTCTGCGGACGTTTTCAGGATGACAAATTTTTCCAAAATCTATTTTGGCCATGTCTGTCAACTTTGGAGCGCTAATAGTTGGATATTTTCGAATTTGGTTTACCAAATACCTCGATTCTTTTTCTGTAAAAATTTTATTGGGAGCCTTTCGTCCCTTATTTTCTATGCGATTTTCATGTACGAAGCGTTCAATTATGTGTTGAACTGTTGAAGAGCTTATATTGACCATTTCACCAATTTTACGCTGGGGAATTCCCTTTTTAAAGTACTCCAACACTAACTCACGCTTTTCAATTGATGTGCGCCGTCCCATGGTTAACAAAATGCACTCACTTTAATTTTTATAATATTTTCGCTCAAAAACTAGATTACAAATGATCGCAGAATAAAAATATTTTAATTTCTGTGTAATTTGGCGACAAAAATAACGGTATTCTTAACTGCATCATTTAAGCTGTGACATGAATTTTTCATTTGGTTTTGGTTTTTGATGCATTACTAAGGAATGGAAGAAGATTTTTGGGTTTTTTCTTTTTTAAATGAATAAACACACTATAAACAATAACTCTGCATACTTTGTTTTTTTAATTTTGCAAATACTTTTGAAATAACAAAAACCATTTTTTTTCCAAGATTTTCTGGCTTGCACAGATAGCTGTGAGCCACTGTATGTCCTGATTTAAAACAATAATTAACAGTAAGCAAGTATACAACTTAAAATGACATAAAATAATAAGCAAAATTCAACTTATGACACATAAAATATTCAGCAAAATGCAACTTATAATGAATTACTTAAAAAGTATTCTAGACCTAATTATCAAAACAAACAGTAATCAGTAGAAAAATAACTTATAATTATATTACATGTATTTTTAACAAAAAAAATTTTTAAGGAAAAGTAGTATACGTTCAGTGGCGTTACTACAGGGAAGCAACTGGAAGCAACGCTTTCGGGCCCCCGAATTTAGGGGGCCCCACTATAAATTTTTGTATTCATTGTATTTCTTTTTAATAAATTCTCAAAAGTGGGACGAAACGTTTTTTGTTGGAATAACATCATATTGCATTTTATAAAAGATACGTAAATTTTAAATTTAAAGTACATAATATGTATGTACTTCAAATAAAATATTAAACCTATTTATGAAATAAAAAAGTTTTTCTAAGAAAAATATGTGTCTTGATCGAGAGTTTATATGGAAGCTATATCTAAATTTAAACCCATTTGAAAATAATTTTGTACGTTGTCTTTTGCAAATATCAGTACTGTATACACCATATTCCATTTGAATACCTTTATTAAAAACGGAGAAACCTTATATCCGATTGTTAAGTTTATATCACAGCTACAAGAAATAGACGTCCAATTTCAATCAAATCAAATGGTGAACAGGGTGCGCTCCCGAAAAGTATGTGTATAAAGTTTTATTCGAAGAGTTCAAAAGCTGAGAGAGTAGTTTGAACTGTAAAAGTATACTGATATATACTTAATGGTATTTCCGAAGTTTCCTTTAATGCGTTACGAAAATCTTGACAAACCTTATATACCCTTTTTACATTTTTTCGTGTAAAGAGTATAAAAAGGGGGGCCCCTTAGTATGTTGGTAGGGGCCCCTTAGTTAGAGTTTGCTTACAGGCCTAAAAAATATAGTTACGCCACTGTATACGTTACATGTATTTTAACATTGGTAATACTTAACAAAGATGTTAGATACTTACTACTTTTCAAGGGAAAATAAGAGAAACATATACAATTTAGATGTGCCAGCAATATAATAGCAGATTCGGCATTTAGACTAAACTAAACTTTAATAAAACTATATCCATATAATGTTGATATGCTGCCAGTCGAAAACTCATAAATTAGAGCTCAATGAAAGAGTCGTTTAGAAGTGGTTGGAGAGGCTATGACTATATATGCATGCAACAATAATTTCTCAGAGGAAATGATTGTGCATAAAAAATTTTGTAAATATGCATATCAAAATAAGTTAAATAGGATTAAGTTTTATTGATAAGTTAAGCATTGCAAAAGACAATAAAAATAATAATTAACTATTTAAAATATTCATTAATAATAATTAAGTTCATTAATTTCCCGACGAAAATTACCGACGTACTGCACACTCTCGCACATCAACTATCTATTCGGTACTGACTACAAAATACGTTTTACGAATTAATAAGATGAAATTTTTGTAGGCAAAAATCAAACAATGCTCATTAACGTGCGTGTACACACTCGCAAATCAATTATCTATTCGGTACTGGCTACAAAATTCGGGTTCGTCTTCTTTGAATGGAATATGATTATGCGTAATACAGTATATAAATACCTAAAAATCCCTCTCGAAGCGAACCTGTTCTTCATGTTGAACATCGACATAACAGAACATCATGGGTCTAGAGAAGAAAACTCGAACTGTGGTTAACCGGCGCTCTCCGGTTGTGATTTAGACTTAATTCACAACAAAATGGGTGCCTCGAATCTCTGCTCGGATGGACCTTCCCTTTCTCCGTAACTCGTGAGCTTAAACTATATCTGAAACAACAAATAAATATATTTCAAAGCGGAGAACTCACCTATACAGAGCTCAAAACTTT
>NC_051846.1:124205939-124223011 GCF_002237135.1 Teleopsis dalmanni | reverse complement strand
GCCTGGTGTCTTGAGTTTTTTGATTTGCCACCCCTCTGAGAGGTTTGTGGTCCGTGAAAATCTTAAAATGCCTTCCCAACAAGTAAGATCTGAAATTTCTCGTTGCCCAGACAATTGCTAGGAATTCCTTCTCGATGGTGGAGTATTTTCTCTCTGTTGCACTCAGCGCTCTGCTTGCAAAATACAGTGGAAGATCCTCACCTATCTTTCCTTGCGAAAGAACGGCTCCCAATGCTTCATCACTAGCATCAGTCGTCAAAACGAATGGTTTGGTAAAGTCAGCATATTGTATAATGGGTGGATTAGTCACGGCTTCCTTTAAATCATCCATTGCCTTTTGACACTCGTTCGACCAAATAAATTTTTCCCCTTTTCTCAGTAACTTGTTTAATGGTAGGGAGATTTTCGCGGCATTGGGTATGAATTTCCTGTAATAATTTACTAAACCCAGGAATGCTTGCAATTGTTTAATTGTTTTCGGAGGACGAATGTTCTTTACACATTCTGTTTTCGATGGATCAGGTAGGACTCCTTCACTCGAACATTTGTGTCCCAAATAGACCACCTCTCTCCGCATGAAATGACATTTTTCCGTTTGCAACTTCAGGTTGTATTTACGCAAAACGTCGAAAACCTTCCTGAGACGCTTGTCATGTTCCGCTAGATTACTGCCATATATAACAATGTCGTCTAAATAAACGAAACAGTCCAACCCTTGAAGCTCAGTTAGTATGTTGTTCATTATTCGCTGGAACGTTGCTGGGGCTCCCGTCAATCCGAACGGCATCCTAAGGAACTCATAATGTCCTGTGCTAGTACTGAAAGCCGTCTTATCCCGATCCTGGTTATCGAGAAGTACCTGGTGATAACCACTGGCCAGATCGAGAGTAGAAAAATATCTACTGCTGCCTAATTGGTCCAGAATCTCGTCAATCCTGGGAATTGGAAACACTTGTTTTATGGTTATATCATTTAGTTTTCTGAAATCGACTACGAGTCGCCATTTTTTCTCCCCAGCAGATCCCTGTTTCTTGGGAACTAGAATAATTGGTGAATTCCAGGGTGATACACTTGGTGCAATGACGCCGTCTTCCAACATTTTCTGTACCTGTTTGTCAATTTCTGCCTTATGAGCCTCTGGTACTCGGTACTGCCTAATATTAATAGGAGGTTTGCCTGGTTCTGTAGGTATTTCATGTCTCAACGCAGTTGTATGAGACAGTTTATCCCCCTTAAGTACAAATATATCGCTATAATCTCGAAGACTGCCCACTATGACTGACCTCTCTTCTTCGTTGATGTTATCGTCTAATCTCACCGAATTCATCAGTAAGTTAAAACGCTCCGAGTCCTCTGCGCTGCTTAGTAAATTTACGTTGTGGTTTGATTCCACCTTTAATTCGTTATATAGCTCATAATTAGGCAACACTTGATTATGCAGCACTACCGCAAAGTCATTGGAATTTAATACAGGAATATGCCCTGTGTGATTAATCACTCGAGTGAGTGTGCCTCCTACGTATACATCTTGTGAGATTTCTTTTCGGCTCACTACTATATCTCCTGACTCGACAGATACTCTGATAGGAACTATTCTGACTGACCTAGCCGGAATTGTGATAGCCCTGGCTATACAAATCCGTCGGTCACCCTCCGCTTGCGTGAGAGGCAATGTCGCCATCGTCTTTCCTTTATCCAAGAGAATCAATTTTTTGTGCACCGTGTCTGCTATGCAACGATTCCAAAGTTCGTCTCTACCTAGTAATCCATCAGCTGGTAAACTTGTACCTTCCGGAACCACGTGCATCATAAAATTCAGTCCTGGTATGTCCTTGTGATGAATTATCACGGTCCCTAATGTATGAGTCTTTCCTCCGAATGCACCAACCAATCGTTTAGTATCACCTTGGTTTATGTTTATTTTTCTCTTTAGGGATTCAGGATTGATCAGACTGGTGTCTGCCCCTGAGTCCAACAAAAGTACTAACTGTTCGTTAATTGCTTGATCGCAAGGGTAAATAATGAAAGCATCATCGTGGCCCTCTTCCGTCGTATCACAACAGACGTCTGCGATGTGGTTATAATCCTGATCCCGGAAAATTTGTCGCTGAGAAGATAATCTCCACTTGGTTTTACGCAACTTTGTTTTTAAATTTAATATTAGCATTATAAATAAAGCCACTAATGATTGTATGATTTGTCCCACAGATTCCTTTAGCAAACCTTTATGTTCCTCGTAAGTTCTATTTTCGTACTGAGGTGTATGGTCGTAATAGTAAATCTGCGGTTGTTCTTTAAATGATACCTTCTTTGTAAACTTCTTCATGCGTTTTACCCTTGACGTTTCGATCATATTGTAAGTTATTTTAGAGGTTCTTAACCTCCCTTTATGTGACTCAACTGAAGGAGCTGAGGTGATTAAACTGTTATCCACTTCATGTACTAAACCCTTTCCGGGAGAGAATAACTCTTCTACTGAAATGCGTGAAATATCGCATTCATTTTGGGTATCAGCTGCTTTATCGCCTACCCTATGCCAATTTATGTTCTGATCATCGGCTGTCCAACCCTTTGGCGGGGGTTGGGCCGGTTTTAGTTTCCCTGATTTGTAGGCATTGTTCCCCGTCGTATCTCGGGGTCACGTATTCCTTGTGGTATGAAAGCATTGGAGGACGTGTAGCCGTTTGGAGGCCGGTTCTCAAACCTACGAGGTTGTGGTTGCCGATACTCACGTCTGTATTGTGGGAATTGATTTGAAAATCTTCGTTCATACTGATTAGGGCTTCGGTTTGGTTGTTGGCTCAAACCAGAATTGCGAGTTGTGAAATTTGACAGATTAGACGAAGTAGTATTTTGATAATTTCTGCCATCTCTCTGAGGACGCGCGACTTGTTGCGCTTTCTGAAAACAAAACTGATTTTCCTCATGACCTTTAATTTGGCACTGCTTGCAGAACACCGTTTGTAGTCTTTTAAAACAACGCTCTTTCTCATGTCCAATTTTTTTGCAAAAACTGCAAGTTTTTACGCTGGATGCGCCTTTATTAGCACATTTCGGCCCTATTTCATGTCCGTAATCTCCGCAGTTGACGCAATACGGCGTATTTTTCCGTTGACGACATTCCTCCCTTACGTGGCCTTTCTTCCGACAAAAAGTACAAGTCAACTGATCATCTACCGGTGTCCTGTGTTCTGACTCAGCGTGGTTGAAATTAACTTGATGGCCCTTCTTATATTCCTGTCTCTTCTCCGCCATCTTAATTAAACCATCCAACTCAAGATTATCATAATCAATTAATGATTCCCTAGTTGCGTCATTTCTTAAACCCTTGATGAAGCTTTTGGACGCTAGAATTCTCAAATCTGTTGACAGACCCTTCCTATCCGACTCTCCCCAGCTGGAGTGTATTATCTCTAAACCATCTGATAATAAACTTTTCAATCTGCTGCCATAATTACTGGCAGATTCTGCAACCCCTTGGTTTATATTGGCCATCTTCGTGCGAACTTGCTCCAGAGTGTTTCTCTTATAAAACTCCGTTGGATATATTCGCAAAACTCGGTGATTGTGGCAAAGTCTCGTCTCCCTATCTTGGCATACGCTGGCCCACGGAGACGCTGCTTCAAACAGCGAATGATGTTGAGTGTATTATCTGCATTCACTTCAGTTCCCCACTCTTGCTCCACTAGCTTGCATCCTTCCACGAACCTTTCTACTTCTGCCGCTAGCTCCGGTCCCTCTCCTCCTGTGAATATTGGACAGATGTTATTCACTGAGTTCATTATCGCCGTTACTTTCGCCATATTGGAGTTCGTCTGATCCGCTCTGTTTAATTTGTGAATCACCCCAGTTCCTGTTACTGGCAATTGCAAAGTATTCGCACTCGGAGTTGCTGGTCTGTTAAATGTATCCAGTTCTCTCCTCGTGTTTTCTAATTGCACTTTCAATGTTTCAATAACGTGGTCCTCGTTTATTAATTTACCGCTCTCCGTCAATTGCTCCGAAATTTCATCCTCCGACTTTCCTAGATTTCTAAGACTCTGAATAAGCCGTTCGTTCTCTTCCTCTGCTGTTCCCAAAAGTTCGGTTAATTCCTCTTGCCTTTTCCTAAACCTTGTACACTGTAGTTCCAACCCAATTTTAGCTTCCTGTAACTGAACGTGCTCTTTCCGTTGCTCGTCCGATTTAATATCTTCCACTTCCTCTATCAAATCCAACAGATACGTTATTTCCGCCAGTTGTGACAAACGTCTTGATTTTATGGTGTCCTTATGTATCTGTATAAAATCCCTGTTCTGTTGCAAAGCACCTAATTTCCGCCACGCATGTACCTGAATGGAGGCTATGAATGTTCGGAACTGATGGACCTCTTGCGCTAACTTTTCCGTTCTTGATTGAGCGTCATCCATCTATCCGTATCACTGAATATTAGTAAAGCTATCTGAATTCGAATATAAAAAAACGCTTATCCCGCTGAAGATCAGTTAAAAAAAAAATTTATGCCAGTGGAAACCTGAATATTTAAAAGTAATAATAACTCTTATATCTTCATAATAAACTTTTCGAAATATTCTGTTCCCAAAACTACTCGAAGCATCGAGAAAAAAAAATGAATATGTGAAAAATTTCAGAGATTTCCGCTAGTGTTAGTGCACTTTTCACTAACACCTTCAAGAGTTGTACAGCAAATTGTTGTTGTGCGAAAAACAATTTTTAGTTCGCAATGAAGTTGCCGTTCTTGTAAGGTATTCTTTGATACAAATCATTTAATAATCAAAAATGTAGAAGGAGAGGAGGGAGAGCAAAAAAAAAATTTTATACTGAGTTAAACTTCATATATTTTAAATAAATATATAATTCTTATATATTCTATGAAAAACCCGTTTCAACCATATAATTCGAATATTTACAATAAAATATTGCATTATTAATTATATGATTTAAATAAATATACCATATATGTTTATCATACCTTTAAGATCAATTCACATTCTTGATCCCAAGTTAATAAACACGATAGAAAAACGAATTCCCAGCATAAAATACCCAAATAAATAAATTTATAAAACGCCTTCCCAAGGATAATTAAATTCAATAGCGAGAAGGAAACAAGGAATAAATCAAAAATACAGCAGCAGTAATTCCGCTGCTTGCGTACTCGGTAATTACCGAATGATACGAACGAAAATTGCTCATTAAAAAGTGCAATAGATAAAGGTGGAATAGATTTCATCAAAAGAAATTATTTTTAACTCTTTTAATTAAATTCTCATTAACCATTAAAATTTTTATACAACAGCTTATGAATAAAATATATTTGAATCGGTCATAACCTAGTGTTCCAAGCCATTTGACTTAAAAACATTAAAGAGATCAATTCTAAACTAATAACAATAAACTAATAATGAACTAAAATCGTCTAAGAAAATCAACTTAAAGTGTTTGTAAAACGCAAGAAAATTATAAATGACTTGTTTAGTAAAAAAAAAATTAAACAACAGTGCTTCAAGTGATTGTTTTGCATCTGTAACTAGTACGACAGCAATTGCAGCGAACGGTAGTACAATTGCAGCAACACAGTGCCGTGCAGGTCCTTCACCAAATCGTTGGTTAACCGAAGAAGTTTTTAAATTAATTGATTTAGTGCGTAGCGATGAGCTATCTATAAACAAATAAATTTGGAACAAAGAAAAACAACATTGCTTGTGGGGAAACTCCTAGACTGATATGATATCACTAAAAATAGTAACTCAATATTTTTTTTTTTTCCAACTATTTTATGACATTTAGTAAAAAACAATACAAAAATTGCGTATTTCCAAGTATTTACGGAAAAATTTTGCAATTTTAATAAAAATCAATAACACCCTTTCCAACAAACGTGTCACGACTATCACTGAAATAATGAATGGTTCAAGAAAATCTAATGTTAATTGAAATTAACGGAGATTCGTGAATATATACAATAATATTACAAAAAAAATCTAAACTAGAAGCAATTACGTTATATAGCTATGTTGATGGAAAGTTCAACAATAGCTGGTTATACTACATATATTGAAAATCTAGAAAATATAAGTTTTTATATTATTTATTTTGGTACAACAGATGTACTATTTTCAGAAAAACGAGGGAATTTAATTAAATAAAAAATTTACCTCCAAACAATGTTATATTTGGATTAAAATCAGATAATGTGATGACAAGAGCTATTTTTACGAAACTTGATTCCAGTAAAAACAGCTATAAATATTTAATTAGAAATTAAAAACAACATCATCATTCATGACTTCTAGTCGATAAATGAGAAAAAAAAACGACTTCCCAGTGAATAAAGGATTCAACAGAAAAGGAACAATAAAACAAAATACCCAATGTTAATAGACCAATCAATAAAACAACTTCCCAAAGATTAAGGTATTCCACCGAGAGAAAAAAAAAAACAAATAAAACCCAAAATCCAACAGCAGTGGTTCTACTGCCTATGTACTCATTAGATCTATTATAGATCACTTAAAACGTTTTACACGCCCGACAACGGAAATATGTTTTTCTCAACGAATTCTGTTAATTTGTTATTTTTCTTTTATAAAATTATAAACTTACGTTTAGCTATAAAGAATTGACATATTGAACTTGTTATACATACAACTATGTTGTATGTATACAATGTTGTAAATTTAGTTTTAAATTTTTCCGCAACGCACTCCTAAGTTCGTTACTTTTATTTAAATAATTTTTAAAAATTTCGACGTTATAGTCGACTAAACGCGGATTCTAATAATGTATTTTTATTAAGTTGCGTTAATTAATAAAATGCTTTGTTTGCACTCTCATTTTGTTTTAAATATATACTTATAACCATAAGCATTGGACACATAAAGTTAATTGTTTTATCTAACAATAACATTGATGTTTATACCTAATTCAGTGACTAAAATAAAAGAAAACAAAACATAAGACTATGAACAAGATTTTAAATAATGTTCAATATAATAAAAAAAAATGAAATAAAATATATAAACAATAAATAAAATACATGATTTGTTATACCAACATTTAATGTATACTATTGGGGAATTCGAATATACGAGATCGAAATGCAACAGTTTTAATTTTAGCAAACTTTAGCAAGCTAAATTTTAAAAAAATTTTTTTTTTATTAGCAAACTTATTTTGTTGCGAATGTCTTAGTTTGTTATTAAAATATTTTTACCACCCAACAATTATGTAGAAGTAGTTATATATATATATATATGCGTATAAATTTTTATTATTTTTAATAATAAACATTAACTTATAAAATTTCTTTTCATATTATTATTTTTTTATTAATATAGAAAAAATATAAGTACAACAATTTTTGGATCGGAGAAAATGTTTACCACATTGTTTCCCCAAACATTTACAACATTAACTTTACAAAGGAGGGTAACACAACAGTTTGTAATAATATTTACATATAAATATCAATGTTCATATAGCTATAAAAATATTTTTTATATATTTATATACATATAATTGTATCGATATTTATATATGTAAACATGAACAGTTATATAAAAATGGGTGAACGCAATTTTGTAAAGATTTTTTTTTTTTTCACCAAAATCAATACGAAAACTCAGGTTCACTGCTAAAATGTGGGGAGAAAATTTTATTTTTTTTTTTTAGAATGAATAGAAAAATTATATTAATACCAAGTACATATTTTAAATTAAATATTATTGGATTTATATAATAACCAAATTAGAATTATTCCATAAATTCTTTAACGGAAGAGAAAAAAAAAAATGTATAAAACATACGTATATCGAAAACTCAGAGTTGCAAAAACTCAGTCACTCACAAAAAAAAATAGAAACATCTCAGAATCTATGGGTAACGTCAACTGATACAGTGTACTTGCGAGTATGAAAACTCTGTATGTTAACATTTACAAACTGACACTGTTCATCGTTGACGTTCACAAAGGGCCCATTAGACAGCAACGTTCGTTGTCAACGCGCGCTTGCCATTACACAAACAATTTTTTAACAATTTTTAAAACACGCCCCAGATAAAACAACAAATATACTAAAAAAGCGCTCTCACATGAGAATTTTTTTCTCCTACTTTTCTCCTACTTTGTGAAATGCGAAATTTGTTTGTGTAATAGTAACATTTGAAATTTTAAGAAATGTGTTGACGAAAATCAAAAAATTTTGATATTTCTTCAAACACATCTCGTGTTTTGCATATACAGTCGGATTTGGTCGGCATGCAAAATTTATTTTATTTTGAGAAATGGAAGCGTAAACATCGTTAAATGCACGCATGATTTGTCGTTAGCATGCGATGCTTTGCAAATATGAATATGAATTTTATTAAATATTTGTATTTTCTACCTAGGTAAAATTTTTAATTTCCAAAACATTTTATTAAGGAGAATTAAAATATTAATAACCTTGGGCTAAAAAAAATAACCAAACATTAAATTACAATAAAAATTTTGTTTTAAATATTAATTGCATTGTACACCTACGGAAAATTTGTTATTAAAAAATACCAAAAAAAAAAATTAAATTATATAAAATATAATATATATAAAAATAAATATATAAATTGAAATCATAAAAATAAATATAAATATATAAATTAAAATTATAAATTAAATGTAAAACATCATTTTTCGTAAGGAAATTACGCATAGCAGTCGCTGTCGACACTTCAGCGATTGCTTTACTACTGATGAGTGAACCAATTTTGCATTGTTTGCTGGAGGCGTGTTTAAAAAATTGTTGGTAAATTTAATGTGTAATGGAGAGAGAAGACTTCGTGTGTTTGTCAACGCGCGTTGATGTCTAAAGGCCACTCAACAAAAAAAAATGCATTTCTACCACAAATGTTTTCAAAGAGAATGCGAGGAAAACACAAAACTTTAATTTAGACAACTCATAAATTAATAAATAAATTATGGATGAACATTGAATTAAAAATTTTGAATGGTGCTTACCTGCATCCTACCGGCCGCGCCAATTTGTCGTGGTCCCTATCGGTGTTGATATAAAAAAAACACGTGGAGTTGGGGTTCAGCTTTTGTCTATTTATTAGATTTAATTTAATTCCTACTCTAAATGCCGTCGTTGCTTCGCTATGATCCGGGACTTCTGATGCCGACCTGTTGCTGCTGATGTTGTTACCTCCAACTTAGTGGTTGATGGGATTACTTCCGCTGCAGTTGTTTGCTGATGTTGTTTTTGCTTATACTTCTGCTGTGCCTCTGCTGCTTTCTTTGTTATCTATGAAATAATTATGATCACAACCGAGTTAATTTTCGTTAAAGATTAGGGTTGTTGCTGGTGGTAACACAGTGTCTTGCTCGGGAAACTTGAAAGTTGTTTGTTGTTTTGACCAAAAATCACATCAGTTCAAAAGGAGGAAAAACGTAGTAAAGTGGAAGATGAGGAAGAAGATAAAACTTATATTGATTAACGGCTGCTGAAGAAGAACAAATTTTGGAGTAACGATATTTATTTTAAATTGTCTTAAACACAAAACGTTTTCGTTGCTTTTAAATATTTTAGTGTTCGCAATTGTGCTTCTAACGATATTTGTTTTAGATTGTATTAAACACAAAACGTTTTCGTTGCTTTTAAATATTTTAGTGTTCGCAATTGTGCTTCTAACGATATTTGTTTTACATTGTATTAAACACAAAACGTTTCGTTGCTTTAAATATTTTAGTGTTCGCAATTGTGCTTTTATGCTTATCAAGCAATTTAGAATCACTTTTATCAACTCTTCAACTTTAGATTGTGTTGATTCAAGTTATGGCTATTTTCTATCACTCATAGAATTAACTTTATTTCACTTTCCTTTATTTGCTTAACTTTAACAATTTTCTATTTTGAAATCACAAAGTCAAAATGCCTTAGAACCGTGCAGCCCGACTTTTGTATATATGAACACTCATCTCCAGTTGGAAACGTTTTTTTTTAAAATTTAATCGATAAAAGCTTCATTACCGAATTTTCTTCTAATAGAGTGATTAGGTTCATTATTGTGTTAGAGATTCTAAAAACGTTGAGATCGCGCTATTGCTTCCGATCAAGATCGTTCTTCGTTCGATGGTGAAAAAACAACAACTGCCAGACAAAAGTTTCTGTACTTTTGCGCTAGTTTCAAGAGTAGCGTGTTTGTTGATCACGTTTTGTAGTGTCAGCACATTCAACGCTCGCGTTGTGGGATCATTGCCTTCTGCATAGTCTTATGCTACCGCATCGTAACATGAGACTTAGTGCCAAGGCTATACTTGCATATTTATTTAATAACGGCCAAACCGTTTTTTACACACCCTATCGTGCATGTAACCACAACACTGATTTTACATGCTAACTTAATAATACCTTAATTTTAAACTTATTAATACCTTAATTTTTATTAGTACCTTATACTAACATTTTATTTTATGTTCATCTTAACTAATAATAAACAAATTATTTTTAACTAAAAATACCTTAATTCTATTGTTATATGTTTTTTTGTATTTTTATTGTTGTTTTTTTTCTAGTTTTACCTTAATCATAATAGTTATGCATAGTGCATTATATATTTTGTTTTTGTTTGTGACGAGATAGTAAAACTCGTCACAGCCTTTTATTTAAAATTAATAATCAATTTACAACAAATAAATTAACTAAAATAACCTTGACTATGCATGCTAAACAATAAACTTTTTACAAACTGCAAGAGTGCATTTTCTTGCATACGAAATTTGACGCTCATGAAACAAAAGCGTATGACGTGTTTTTGGGCATTGCATTGACAAAATTATTTTTTACAACAAAATATATTTGAAATGAAATTATTACAACACAAAATAATATAAATGAATTATTCATACAAAATATTACAAACAAATTATTAATACATAGTAATATAATATAACATTTAACATCGTCCATTGTAAGCTTAAAAGCTTCTTCGTCCAAAGTTAACTCTTTCCAAAGCAGATTTGAGGTGGTTACCGCAGGAATGGTTCTTGCTGCGCGTTCATGTATTTCGAAGATAATAGCTTGATGGTCACTATATGTGTAGATATCTGACACTTGCCACTCAGTTGAGTTAGCCAGTGGAACGCTGATAAATGTCAAATCAATCTTAAGGCTTCTACCGTTCCTTGAGAATGTGTCCTTTTGGCCGCAGTTCAGTAACACCACATCCAGGGTGACCAATGCCTCTAGTAGGCACTCAGTGTTGAGACCCATTTAATGGCCCAGGTGTTGAAGTCACTATCGGCTTCATATTTTTAGCGTCGCTAACAATATCGTCCAGTCTTTGTTTGTATTCTTCGATTGATAGACTGGGGGGTAAATAACAGCTAAAAAACGTTATTCCATTCACTGTACTTTTTACGTATGCTTCCCCTCCATCATGAACCTTCTCTAGTGGAAATTTATCACACGTCCATATGGATGCCTTCTTGCACCTGCTGGTAGCCCAGCAGTGATTGTCTAGTGAACTATAATGTTCACTCATTATAGCTAGATCTATTTTTAGTTCGCGTACAGTCTGCTTTAAAAGATCCTGTGCCGCTTCACAGTAGTGTAAGTTCAGCTGTAGGACTTTCATCTTTTTTTACATAGTATCCTCGGGCGGGCAGTCAGATAGTGGGGACATTTAGATCCTTCCGTAATATGGTTAGCGACAATATTTGTGTCAGTTCTACAAAGTAGGTAGTGAGGGGCACCTTGATACGGTTTAGCGAGGTGATGTTGTCCACCACACTTGTAGCCGTGTTTAGAACAGTCTTTGGAGCTCTGACAGTTCCTTGCCACATGTCCGAAATCGAAGCATTTGTAACATCTCCTGGGGGTAACTTTTTGGAGTAATCGGCACATGGTCCATCCAACTCGTAGTTTGCCTACCTCCTCAACTTTACCGGCCTGTTTCTTTGGTATTACAATTATAGCCGTTCTGGTACCTCCAGGGGCGTTTTTTATTGTTTTGATCGTCGAGGGATGAATTCCGCCTATTTGGTTTTTCCATGCAGCAATTATTTCCTCTTCTGTGGTTATTTCGTCCAGATATCGTAGTTCAACGGTAAATGCTTCCATAACCGTTTTGCGTTTTGCCCTCTATTTCCTCGGGCAGTATACTTTTGATGTGGTCTTAGTGGACACTTGCTATTGTTTCTGCTGATCTTTTGAATTCAAGCAGAAGTTCCTTTTTTTGTGTTTTCCTGATAGAGTGAACATCATTACTGACTGTTTTGAGCTCTGGGGTTACTTTAACTTTTCGGAGTATGTCCGTAAAGGAAAGTTTCTCGGACGGTTTAATGATCACTACATCCGGTCGAGGTGGTTTCACGCGTTTTTTTGTTTGTAGAACCCAAGCGTGGCGTTTGTTGTTGTCTTCAATTCGTGCTTGGGGCACATCGGCGTTGCCGTTCGTTCCGGCCGCTGTATCTAAGTTGTTTATCAATGCTTTCCTTGGCTCCTTAGACTTAGTATTATTTGCCCCCACAGGTCGATTTGTTTTGGTCTTCTTAGGCGGTGTCTTCATTTTCTTTTCGATTTCCTCTCTTAACCGCTTGGATATAACTGGTGTTTGCTGCGGCTGAATTGTTTGGGTACCTCTATCGTTGGTTTTAGCGGTGATAGTTTTATTTGGTCTATCTTCGGTCGTTCGTTGATAGAGCGATGATTGCAACAAGATCACGCATTGCTTGGTGAATGGACCTTCTTCCTCCACCCATCATCTCACTTATCTCGTACATTTTATCTCCAAGTTTAGTGAACGCTTCTTTTTTCAAGTTTGGAGCACTGTTCCCATTAAGCTCCGGTGGGGATGAGCGAGCTCTCTCGTTGTTTTGCCTCTCTTGTGATAGCACGGCTGAGTGTGTTAGTCTCAGCGTCCTAATGAAGGGGTTTTTGCTGGGACTGACTATCCGTGACTACTTTGCACTTTCGGTGCCGGCTGGAGTAGTAACGCCAGTGTGTGTTGTTGTTTCTATAGTTGTGAGCATTTTCTTTGCAATTGGGTCCCAACTTGAAGCCGTTATCTTAGTTTCGTTTTGTAGTTACCCTGTGGTTCCATGATTATCCCTGCAATATAGGTAGGTCATGCGATGTCATGCGCATGCGCATATGTTCAGAGCCAAACCGGGAGCTAAGCAGAAGATATTCTTAACTGCCCCTACAACCCAACTTAACAGGACAAGTCCAAGATCGTTCTTTAAGGCTTGCCAGGTTTTAATTCGACGGAGGCAAATGACGCATTAGCCTGAAAGCCGTCTGGACCAGATTTCACTCTAGCCCATATTTGTAACAGAATACTTCATCCACCAGCCCATGTCATAATTCCCAATCATTTTCTATTGTATAGTGTGCTATAATCAGGATCTTACTGATATCGATCCTGATACCTATTCTTATAGGCTTTCTCCGTTATCTTACTTAGTGTGTAGATTTTAGTGTGACAACCGCCCCTAACATGGGGTACAGTCGCTGCGCACTTCTTTCTCCCTCGTTGGTGCTTCAGTTCTCTTTGTATGAGATCAACCGGTGGCGCATCAATCGCTCCCAACAAAGGAAGCCGACATTGTGCGCTTGTGTGTCCCTCGTTGCCATCACGTGATGGTGGACGCTAAGTTGGAGCCGGCGTCTATTCGGCTCAGCTCAGGAGCTTCTCAGGGTTTCTGTGACCTCCAAAGCCACACCCTCCGACGCCTGGCTGGATTTTAGTCGCCTCATACGACAGGCATGCCTTACCGCGGGAATATTCTGACCCCTATCCCGCAGGGGCATGTTTATGTATTTATGTGGTGTGTTTATGTGCGTGTGCGTGCGTGTCTACGTGCGCGTGTGCGTATGCGTTAAAAAGTTGAGGTTGCTACGGCGGCATAATGTAGACGACTGACTGCCTTGACATTTGTTACTTGACACTTGTTGAGCTGTCATCACAAATTTGCTCTGCACGCAGGGTTGCATTTATTAATGCCTTTCATGGCTTACTAACATTTCACCACCCGGTGAATCCTGTGAAGGATTCAGAATCTCCAGTGCGGCTAGCTTAGCGGCGGGGCGCCGTATAATACCATGGCTTGTTCGTATATTAGCGTTCCGTACTTGTCCATCTTTGGCGGTGGTTATACCGAGGATAAGGCCCATTTTCTATTAACTTCTTGGCAAATTGGAGTCACATATTATCACCAACTGACCGGACTGTAACGGCTTTACTTCCTTGTGCCATTTTGGGCGCTTCAATAATTGCGGCAAATATTCATTTATCCAAAGTTTCCACAATCGATTTTTAAGGTTTTGTGCAATTCGCCATTGTTTGCGTAAGCAAATCTTCTTTTCGTCTTCACATGGCGTTTGAGTGGAATTTAAACATTCCAATAGAAAATGATTGGGAGTAAGCGGTTCCGGACTGTTTGCCAGAAAGGCATCTGTTGATAAATCAGTAAAAATTTCGAGATGTATATCACGTGTAGTAAGGCATGTAAATTGCACAATCCATTGCTTTTCGCGGCGTCGTCTAATTGTTACAAAAAATGGACCACAATAATCTGTACCAGTATATATAAATGGTCGCACATATGGCGTAAAGCGATCAGCGGGTAATTGACCCACCAATGGCACTGATGGCTTAGATTTATCATATATGCATACCGGGCAATTTCTTTTAATTGTATTTAGCAAGGAATGACAGTTTGGTATCCAAAACCGTTGACGCATTTCTTTTATAGTTAACTTACTGTTTTGATGATGATTCATTCTATGGTAGTGATCCATGACTAGTAGGGCGACATTGTCATTGTGTGATAAGATTATTGGATGACGTGCGGAATAGGGCATACAATAGGCGGCATCAATTCTTCCATTAATACGTAATACTCCTTGATCATCTAATTTTGGTGTTAATTGAAGCAATTGACTGGACTTCGGCAATTCTTTCTTGTTTCGTAGAGCATTAATTTCTAACTTGTAAAGTTCATATTGAACTTGACATTATATATAATTTTCAGCGGCTGTAAGCTCCTTTGGTATTAATTCTCCCTTACATCGCTGTTTCAGTTTTAAATTGTTGACGAATCGTAGAATCCAAGCTATTACACAAACTAGTTTTGTGAATGTTGAATATTTGCTACTAACAGAAATTTCTTTATGCCTTCTTCTACTGCGCTGTGCAGTGAATACATTTGTGTTGCTTCTTTAGGCCATTCGCTTTCGTTTGCGAACAAAAAGGCAGGACCTTTTGGAGCATTTGCGATGGTTTGATTTTTGTAGTTTTGTCGGCTATATTGACTGCTGATGGTACCCAACGCCATTGTTCTGGCAGGGTACCGCTGAATAGCTCTGTTATATGATTGGTGACAAACTGTTTATAATCGCGTTTTGTTGAACGTATCCAAAGTAAAACGGTTTTTGAATCACTCCAAAATGTGGTGCTATTCACCTTTCGATCAAGACACTTCTCCACTGCAATTTATGACGGCTACCCAACACTGCGGTTTGTACTTCTAAGCGTAGCACGGTTGTTTCTTTCTTAGGTGCACGTCTGAATTTGGCTGTTAGAAAGGCAACATCAATATGTCGTCCACAAAAACGTGAAATTGTAGTTCTTGTGCGGTTGAATATAATGGCGAAAAACATCGCAGTACAGCAAAATGACTGACGTTCTGAAATCCTGACCACCATTTACTCTATTCTGTCGCAAGTTGGTGAGGTAAAGCATCGTCCCACTCAATTTGCAGCTTCCAAGTAGTCTGGAGTAATATTTTAACGTCCATCGTTATATTTGCCAACAAACCAAATGGATCATAAATAGCCATAGCTAAACCCAGTAATTTTCTCTTCGTTGGCGGACGTTTGCCATCTAAAACAGCACGTGGGATCTTTGCAAACTTTAAGTGGAACTCTAATACGTCATCCTTTGAATTCTAAAACATGCTTAAGATTTTATCGGTTTTAGGCTGATGCTCCATTTTAATAACATCGGATGGTGTGGCGGCATTGTTATTTAACTGATAATGTAATTCTTTATGATTTGATACAAAATTTCTTAGACGAAAACTAGCGGGCGATTACCTCCTTGACAACTAAATTGGCTTCTTCAACGCTATCGAAACTGACAACGAGATCATCAACATATGTATTATCTATGCTAATACGTATGCTCAAGGGCGTATGGCCTTTACGCCCTTGAGCATAGTTGCTTCGAAACGAGCGGCGTTTATATTTTGAATATATTCTGCACAGCAAGGTGAACAGGCGACACCAAATATCATAGAAGTCATCGTATAAACTTGTATTTAATTTGACTGATAACTGTTTCTCATCAAAGGTTGTGCACGTTCAGGCTCTTTAAGTAAAACAGAGTTTAAGAAGAAGTCTGCTGCATCGAATACAATGTGATTTTTTGTGGTTTATTTGGGTTTATTGATCCAAAATGCGGCAAATGGTGTTAGTAGTTGAGCATAACCCTTGTTAATGTACTTGCACATTTCCTTTCTATAGTTGTCAGCATCTCTTTCATCACTAGACATTTTTTGTTCGACGTTTAACAATCTACGTTTAGCCATCTCATAGCTATGCGGTATGTGGATGTTGTCTACTTTCCATAATAATCCAACTTCATATCGTTCACCGATATTTTTTACAGCATCTTCAAGAATTTTTCTAGCTTGACTATTCTCTGAGGATTCAAATAAGGTGCTGGTATTTTTTATTCCCAAACTATTTAGTTCAAAGTATTCTTTCACTAGCTGATGTAGTTTTATGTCATGTGTTTTACGCATATGGGTCATTCTTTTACAACTCGGACACCTTTTTGACCTCATGATCTCCGATTTGGCTGAAGACCCGTATCTCGGGAAAAAATTTTGTGATTTTTTTTCTAGGAGATATGGACCCATTGGGTTTTGAGAATTGGCATAGTAGACACATTTTCAAATCGCTGTATCTCAAGTTCTATAAAAGGTAGAAACTTGAAATTTACAGCGTTTCAAAGATAATTGATTGAACTTTTATAAAATTGTTTAAACCATTAAAATTGTTTATATTTAAGTACTAATATTAATTATT
>NC_051846.1:124200408-124205839 GCF_002237135.1 Teleopsis dalmanni | reverse complement strand
TCTAGATAGTAAAAGGATTTCTACGCTTGAAATGCAAGCAAAAAAGAAAAATTTAATCTTCAAAGATCTGCTGGCGAACAAAGCATTAGGTGAACAAGTACAAAAACTATGCACTGATGTTCTCCAAGTTTCGACATCAACAAAAATAAAAGATACTAAAAAAATGTCAGAAAAAGAATGTAAAATGACCGTTCTAGTAGAGATGGAAACAGAAGACAACGCAGTAGAAATACTGAAAAGTGCTGGTAAGCTGGCAGGGACAGCAATATTTGTGGAATGGGACTTGAAGTTCGAAAAACAGCAGAATAAAAGAATTATGCTGGAATTAAAAAAGCAAATACTGCAAGTGAGCTCGAAACATCGCGTTGCCGTTAGAGATGATAAATTACGGATAGGAAACAAATGGTTTAGGTGGGACAGAAATAATAAACTAATGAACGATAATGATGATGCGGGTGCTGCTTTACAATCACTATACAGTACCAAGGTAAAAAATTTATATACCAACTATATTGAACTGCACAATAAAATAAACCAAAAAAAATAGCCAAAAATAAAAAAGCTTGCACAAATCAAAATGAACAAGCAACCACTGACCACATTCATGTAATCGACTTAAAGTCAAAACTACTGTCATATAATATTGCAGGCATAACAAATAAGTACAATCATAATAATATAATATAATATAAGCATTTCTTAAATTATGTCAATTCCTTTGACATTTTCTTTCTCTTTGAAACATTTGCTGAGGCCAACCTGGAGAGATATGAAAAACAACTAAATAAATCATTAAGATGCACTTTCATATCATGTTATAAATGTGCTGCAGTTTACGAAGAGTTGTATGACACCTTTATTCAATTGAAATCAGCAAACGTGATGATCGTAGGAGATCTAAATACCCGCATAGGTAGCAGCCAAGCGTTAACGGAAAGTATACATACAGCTGCTGGATATGCAAATACTCCTCGAAGTGCAAATGACAAAACATTAGATCCAAACGGCAATAAACTCATTGAGCTATGTGAGTCTTTTAATTTAATAGTATTGAATGGTAGACCACGAAGCGACACAGAAGGCAGCTACACTTATTATAAAGCTCAGGCTGCATCAACCATCGATTACTGCTTGATAACTGGCAAATGGCACCACTATGTAACTGATTTCCTTGTTCAAAATGAATCTTTCTCCGATCATGTGCCTCTATGCATCAACATCAACATGCAAAATGTTCAATATGTGAATGAAATGCAACTCTTACCCAAGCTAAGATGGGGAGAACAACACGCGACATGATACAGGGAGAAGCTGGACAGGATCACTGATCAATATGTTAGCGCTGTTGATCAAATACAAACTGATGATCTGCTGCGGTGCATTACCAAAGCAGCTGATTTTATGCAGAAACCTACCAGCACAATACGTCGCCAAACTTGGTTTGATAGTGAATGTGGGGAAGCACGTAAAAAATCGATGAAATTTCTAACGCTGATGAGGAAAACATCATCAGATGTCTCCAAAATAAATTATCATGCAGCAAATAAAGCTTTCAAAGAGATATGTAAACGAAAACACCAGGAATACTTTATGCAACTAGAGGTAGTTGTAAATGAAGTTACGGACAGTAAAGATTTTTGGGCTCTAGTCAGAACGCTAAATGAATCCAAATCATACAAGCCTATTGAGGTGGATATTGGTATACTGGCTAGCTATTACAAACGATTACTGTATGAAGAAGTGTCAGCAGTACAACATAATTTCGCGTTGCCCTACTCGACAGTACAAGAACTGGATTTTGAATTAAGCACAATAGAAGTAATGGCCGCGATAAAGCGAAGTAAAGACAGAAAAACACCAGGTGTGGACATGACATAGTACCGGCAGAATTTTTAAAAAATTCGTCAACGAAACTCGTAAATTATTTGACAACTGCCTATAATAGTATCTTTGAATCAGAGAACGTTCCTGATAGTTTCAAAAAAAACATCATATTTCCCATATTTAAAAAAGGCGATGTCGGCGACCCATCTAATTACAGAGGTATTTCTTTTCTTAATGTGATCACAAAAATATTCACGTCTATTCTTCTTACCCGACTAACCAACTGGGTGGAAACATATCACCTACTGAGCGATTATCAGGCAGGTTTTAGGAAATCATACTCTACCGTAGACAGTATTTTTGTGCTGACCTCAATTGCAAAGGAGTTCCTCCAAAGTAAACGCAAATTATGTATGTTTTTAGTAGTTTTCAAGGCGGCTTTTGACACCATCGATAGGCGTAGCCTCTTTCTGAAACTAAGTAATATTGGCATCTCAACGCAAATGTTAAGTTATTCAAAGCTTATATATCAAAAACGCAACTGCGGTTTGGGGTAGTAAATATCTATCGGACCGGTTTGAGTGAAATCGTGGTGTTAAACAAGATTGCCTTCTAAGTTCACTACTTTTTGCGCTGTATGTAGATGACATATCGTTTATTTTGTCTGGTGGAGTTTGTTTAGGTTCACAATGTTTCAAAGTATTAATGTATGCGGACGACATGATATTACTTGCAGAAGATGCCCAAACACTCCAGAATATGATAAACGCACTGCAACAGTATTGTCAAACATGGAGCTTACAAATTAACTGCGATAAATCAAAAGTAATGATTGTGAAAGACAACAGATGTAGAAAAGCAAAGACTATCGGTCTTTGCTTAAATGGGGTAGAACTAGAAGTAGTAAACGAATTCAAATATTTAGGAGTATCAATGATGTCGAACATGAATTTTGCAAATCACACTCGACAAAAACTTTCCGACTCAAAAATGACTCTAAATAGTACCTGAAATCAGCTTTCTAGTAGAAGAAATGTGTGTCATAGCACGAAATATAAAATGTTCGTAGCAACCGTCTGATCGATTATGTGTTACGCAGCACAAGTTTGGGGCTATCAACATTCCGATGATGCTGAAAAATTACTGCGGTTTTATATAAAGAAAATTTTTAAATTTCCTCAAAATACACCATCTTATGCAATTCATCTCGAATCGGGGCTGCCAATATTATATACATTCACATAACAACTGCATTTTGATTATATCAATAAAATAATGAAAATGCAAGATCATCGGCTGCCAAAAATCGTCGTAAAATACCTACTCCAATCCAGATCGCAGTTCTTTGCTCAATGGGATACACATGCTGAAGAATACAGCAGCTCCCCTTATCCTACTGAAACAGTTTTGTGACGCCAATGGCAAACACAAATACTTCAAAATATTGACCTCAGCTCGAGAACCCAATTTGAAAGACAAGCACGTGTAAGCATTACAAGAAATACATATAAGCTGTTGGAGTATAATCTAAACAATCGAAATTATTTCAATGACAAGTTTGACGCCGCGACGATATCATTAATACTTAAGGCAAGGACAGAACTGATAAGGCTGAACTATATTCCATACGTACAAAGAACTAATACGTCAGTTTCATATTACACTCTTTGCAATATGTATGAAAAAGAAGACATCATTCATTTCATGGCGCTGCCCTATCCTGTGTGAAATTAGATGGTTCCACTGGGGCAAAACCATATTAACTCCATCTGAATGCTATGCTTCACTAAATGGTGCAGACCGGCGTAAACTAGTAGCCTTTTTAAGGGAAACTTTGCAATATAGACGTAATGTACTGATGGATTGTGGCGAGTGATTCTGACGTGTATTTTTCCTTTTCTTTGTTTCCTTTTTAACGTACCATTTCTCTTATACTATGTATATCTGTTTTTAGTATTAATATATTTTCTGTTTTCCTTTTTTTATTACTATTTTTATAATTATTATTTATTTCATTTTCATATTCTTTTTACGATTTTTCTTTTTTTTGTTTATCTGAATTGTTTGAATTTTAAATTTCTTCATCATTATAGCATTATATTAGTTATTATAATCACGTATATTTTTGCACTATGTTCGAATCATATTTAAATTTTAATTAAGACAGACAACTTAATAGTTATTGTCTTAAATAATCTAATTAATCTATCTATCTGTTTTATGTACTCTGTATGAGGATCATTGTGTTATACAAGCATATCTGTAATAGCGATAAATTAATAAACTCTTACTTACTTAAAAATAAAACAGTAAAAAATATCTTTTAATTAATAACGTTTATAGTTATGAATTATTTTATATAGTTATGAATTACATGGCGATCCTGCGAATTTGCCTTATAGGCAAACGGTAGAAGTGATTATTTGGATTGATTGTACAAAGTGAGGTTAAATAAAATAAATAAATAAACTATAGGAGCTAAATAAACTATGGTAAATAAATATGTGAAATAAAACTATGTGAACCGAACATTGAATTATAAATAAATTATGTGAACTAAATAAACTATATGAAATAAATAAATAAACTACGTGAACCGAACAAATAATTGAATTATGAATTAATGAATGAATAAAAATTTAATTAATGGGTTATCAATGAACTAATGAACGGTGCTAATTCAATCATATAATAAACAATTAAAACTGTTAAAACTCGTTAAACTGTTCCAATTCTAAAATGAAAAGCTTTAGCTGTTTCATTTGTAATAAAAATAAATTATAGATTGATAGTTATAAATTGATGGATTATGTAAACGAATCCACCGGCGCGTATAAGTAAAAAAAAACCATAATAATACAACTAGACAGCAGTGATCCAGTGGCCGTGGCCGATTTGGTGGAGGCACATCAAACAGCAGGAAACTAAACACAATAAAATTAAAATGGGTTGGTTCAGCGAGGACGAGACGATACAACAACATACGGACACCACAAATAACAACAACAACGTTCAACAACCAGCGAAAGCAGAAGAACAGGCAGTTGTAATAATCTTATTTGTAATCATAACTATATTATTTATTGCGTACAAAATAAATTTGTACATAAAGAAATACGTTCACAAGAGAAACGCTCTAGACGTATAAATGAAGTATATATATATATGATTTAAATATGATTTATTATGATTTAAAATATAATTTAATAGCATGATACATTTTAAATAAAATTATTTATGTACTACATCAAAATTTAATGTAAAAGAGATTACAAAGAAAAAAAATAAATAAATAAAAATTTTTTTTCTATAATAAATATAATGTAAAACATAAATGGTTTTTCACGTTAATATATCTGCAAAATAAATGTTGAAATGTTTATATTATAGAAATTCGAATAAATACTTATTTACTTAGTTGGCCATTACAGACGTGTGTCATCCTTGGCCGCGTCGAGTAGCCTCCGCCAGTCAGCCCGATTAGTTGCCTTCTGACGCCAGTTGGTAGTACCGAGCGCCCCCAAATCGTTGGTCACCTGGTCCTTCCACCGAAGATGCGGACGTCCTCTACCGCGTTTTCCACCTGCGGGTATCGAATCAAATACCT
>NC_051846.1:124183914-124200308 GCF_002237135.1 Teleopsis dalmanni | reverse complement strand
TTACACCTTCTTTAGTGATTAAATGTCCTAAGTAAATTACTTCGGGTTTCACAAAATTGCATTTCTTTGGGTTTAATTTTAAATTGTAGCTTCTTAAGCGTTCAAAAACTTTGATTAGATTGGAGTTGTGATGTTGCAAAGAGCAACCAAATATAATGATATCATCTACGTACAAAAATGCACTAGAGTCTAAACCTGAGAGTGCTATTGTAAGCATTCTTTGAAAACTATTGGAGGATATTTTCAAACCGAAAGGTAATCTTTTGAATTGATAATGTCCATTACTAGTGGAAAATGCTGTTAATGGCTCTAGACCATCTTTTTCCAATTCTATTTGATGGAACGAACTTGTCATATCCAATGTTGAAAAGTATTTAGCTCTTCCTATCCTGTCTAGTACGTCTTCTAATTGTGTAAGTGGAAATTTATCACTAATCAATTTTTTATTTAGTTGCCTGTAGTCTACTACAAGTCTCCATTGTTTTTTATCATCAGTACTATGTTTTGGTACAACTAAAAGTGCAGAGTTATATGGACTTGTGGATGGTTCAATAACATTTGTTTTTAATAAATCTTTTACTTGATTGGTTATTTCCTGTTGTTGAGATTGTGGAAGTCTGTAATTTTTTATATAAACGGGTGAGTTATCAATTGTTTGTAAATGTTGTTTGTAGAAATTATTGGTCGTTAATTTGTCTCCTTCAATATGGAATATATCTTGAAAATTCTTGCAAATTTCTTCTATGGATTTGCATGCATTACTGTCTTCATTATCTAATTTAAGTAAGTTTTTAAGTTTATTCCAACGTTCATTGGAATGTTTGAGTTTATTGTTTGAGATTATATTGAAATGTCTTAAAGGTATTATTTCTAAATCCGATTTTGAAAATTCTTCAATGATTTTTTCTTTATTAGAGATATTTAAGATTCTTATATGTTTTATTCCATGTTGTGGAATTATTGTATTTGCGATAAATACATCTTTTATTATTTCTTTATTGCAAATAATACTATCTTCTGGAATTTCTATTTTAATCGAATGAATTATCTCTGATCTAGGTGGTATTGTGATTCTAAAGATTTTATTTAATATCGGTAAAATGTATTCGGTTTTATTCGTGTTTATTGAGAACGTGTAAGTTTCGTAATCAATTTTTGAAAAATATTTATTGAAAAAGTCACGTCCTAGAATGCCATCAGTAGGAATTGGAAATTCGTCACCTACTACTTGAAATTTATGCTTTAAGCAATCGTTCACTATTTTTAAATTTAAATTTGTAGTACCTAATGTTGTAATTGGACTGTCAGTTATTCCCGTGAGTTTACATAATTGTTCGCCTGCAATGTCTTCGTCATTTGTACAATGTTTTTTACATATTGACACATCTGCGCCAGTATCTAACAAGAATTTTAATTTTTTATTTAAAGTCTGTAGTATAATATAATTGGGTATTGATTCTCCATTATCATTTATTGTTGTCCCCGCGTAGCCTATTCTGTAGTTTCTCTGTTGGTACCGGGGTTGTACTCGTTTCCCTGTTCCCTGTTCATGACACGTATCCTATTATTTCTTGTGTCTGTTCCTCTATTATTCTGTTGTCTGCCATTATTTGACCATTGGTGGTTATTAAATCGTTGATAATTATTTGATCGCTGGTAATTATTCGATCGTTGTTGTCCAAATTGTTGGTGATTGTTATTTTGGGGTTGACTAGTTCTAATTGAACTGGTTTGTTGATTATTTCCATTTCTTTGATTCCTGTTTTGGTTGCTTCTATAATTGTTTCTATTCTGGTTAGACCGTTGATTATTTTGCCATCTTGTGTTTTGATTATGTGAACGGTAGTGCATCAGACTGTGTTGTTGTGGATTATCGATGCTTGATGCTAATTTAACTGCGTCAATTAATTTTGTTGGTTGTGCTGCAATTACCACGGATCTGAATGGTTCTGATAAGCCATTTTTAAAAGTATTCAATCCAGTTTCATCATTTATGGATAATATAAGCGCTCTGTTCTGTTCTCCTCGTTCAGTTATCTGAATATCATTTAGAGTTGCTATCAGGGATTCTATTTTGGAAGCATATGAGTTTATGCTCATATTACCTTGGTATAATCTTGAAAGTTCACCTTGAATATGTGCTGTATTTTTCTTTGGTTTATATGCGTCATGTAATATTTGTTTCAACGCTATAAGTGTAGATGGGTTTACAACAGTTAAAATTCTGTTTTTAACTTTCTCAGTTATTCGGGTTGCTAGGACAAATTTAATCAAGGATTCTCTATCGACTCCTTCTTTAAGGGTGTCATGATAAAATTCAATCATGCCAAGAAAAGTAGATAGTGATTGTTGTTCACCACTGAATTGGGGTATTATTTTCGAAGCTGTCGAAATATCAAAACTAGCCATGTCTGCTTTTTGTTTGAGATATTTTTCTATATTATTTTTTAGATTACTAAATGCTTTTTTATAAGTTTCTAAGTCAGACTCCTTTATTAGCGGTAAATATTTTAACCAGATATTTTCTAATTCTTCCTTTGTTTTTTCTATAAATTCCCTAGAATATAACCTATTGGGGTTTTTCTTAAGTTTCTCTAATATCTGTTTAGCTTCAGTGAATTCCATATATATTTTTATTTATAGTTCATAAAGTAAAAATTTTTGAAGTACATTCTCTTATTTTTATGACCTTCTAGTCTTATTATTAAATACAATTTAATTAGACTTATAATTATTATGGTTATTATTGTAAATGTTATATATGTGTTATATTTTCTTATGATACATTAGTTCTAGTGCACTTTTATAAAAAATTATAAAAAAAATTTTTTTATTAAATGGTTAACATAATTAATTAATTTAATATGTTTTCTATCTAAATGTCTGTTTAATCTTCTACTTGTTTGGTAACTTTTACCACAAACAAAACAATTAAAGTCATTCATATTTTTAATTTTTTAAACATATATATTTTAAAAAAAAAATTTTGTATATTTAAACCATATTGTTGTTTAAGATAACATGTCTTTTAACATATTTCTTATAATGGTTGTTTATTTTTGATAATACTAAAAATAATAATAGAATACAAATGAAATACAATATTGTTTTTGTATCAGCTACTTCGCTGCCGTTGTTGCTATTGTTGTTGTTGTTGTTGTTGGTGTTGGTTATCACCTCTTCCTTCGTGGGTTGGCTGCCCATTACTTGTTTCTCTTTATTAACAGCTGGTCTTCTGAAGATGTGGCAAGATTCAATTCTCTATAAAGGACTGCTATTTGTTTTCGTTTATTGTACTGTTTTCCACCCCTTTTTCTTTTTGGTTTAGTTGGTGTCTTTGGTACTGGAGTTACTTCGTGGCTTCTGCTGCCTCGCTTTATACTGTTCGATTGTCAATGGTTTAGGTCCGGCTACTTTGTCTACTGGAACATACTTCGGAGTCTCAACAGGTAAACTGTCTATCCTTTGAGGGATGTATTCCTCAATGTCATCGAATATATTTAGGAATGTTTCCCAGATTTGGGAGATATTTCTGGATTCTTCACGTAGAGACATACAAAATTGATTTATTTAAGAAAATTTAAATTGCAAAATTAAATGTTGAGAATTTAACTCCTAATCTTCCCTTTGGTATTTTAGGCTTTGACTTCGATTAGATTCGAGTGGTCAGGATCGCCATGTAATAATTAAAATTTGTTTTCATATACAAATTTAATTATTTTTATATATATATATTATATATTTATCAGATTAATTTCAAGTTTATAATTTTTCTTCTTTTTAATTAGCAGGAAGAAATCTGCACATTATTAGGCATCCAAGAATGCCGAGACAAAAATAAGTTTTGAGACTTTTGTTTAAGCTGTTCGAGCTCAGTTTAAAATCTGAATTTTATTACAATTTTCCAATCTATTTATACAAAAATGTTTTACAATGCTTTACAATGATTTACAAATATTTTCCTGATAATTTTAATTGCGGCGGCACTAAAAATGTTGACCCACGACAATGCTTAGAAAATATTATGACACATTCAAGTGTGTCATATCGACAAGTGCAGAATAGTAGCACAGAAAAGAAAAGTGTCAAATAGCAATTGCATACTTGCTATGACCAAATATTCTACTTGCATTGCGGTGGTTCTTCCGTGTGCGATCGCATTACATTAGTTAATATAAAATAATTTGTGCATAAGCACTTTCAAAAATACATGACATAATTTATTATTTGTTTTTGTTTACATTTATATTGTTGCTATACACAACATATCAAGTATTTTAAATATAAAAAAAATTATATAAAACACCCCAATTTTTTTTGAGAAACGTGTGTTTATCTCTAGTGCCTTTGCTTTACCGCAGAATATGTTATGTCACAATAATCCTCGAGGATGTAGTGACGCTGTGACTACTTCCCAACCCTTTTTGAAAATAAAAAAAAAAAAGCGGTAGTTTTTGTAATGAACATTGAGTTCTTTGATGCAAGAAGAAAGCTTCTGGCAATGAAATTCTTGAAGTCTGACTGAGGCATCGGTTTTGTATTGGTGGAAGCAGCGACAAAGCAATTTAGTTTCCAAGCGTTTACTACAGCGCTATCTAAACACTGTACCCATAATGGTCACCACCCATTTTTGCTTCTATTCCCGATACGATAGTTAGCAACTCCATTGTCATTTAAATCGACGCCGCCCATGTGTCGGTTGCAGTTGTTGATAACTTGAGGCTGAGGGACACCAACCTTTTTTTTCCTCTCTGTTATTGCGTTGCACATTTACTATAGGTTCAACGGAATCATACAGTATGTTGCAATGGATACTCACAATGGCTCAATAATTCCTTTAATTTAATTTAATAATATATTATGATATGCAACCATACTTTGGTATGACTAAAAACACAGAGGATATACTTAGCAAAGCTAATAATATATGTCGCAAATTACTAAATTTTGCTGACCAATGTAAGAATATATTAAATACAATGCTTAGAAAATTATCAGACATAAACGATATTAATAAATTATTTATATGGTCGGTGAAAGAAAGAAGAAAAAGAGCACCGTTAACATTCATTGGTTCATTTTATCACCTTCTATTCGGAATGAAGAATGAAGATGACCGAAAGGCGCTAATAGAAGACATGAATAATCTACTAGAGAATCAACACAACTTAAAACAGATGACTGAAAAACAAACATGGGTAGTAGAAACAACAGTAAATATATTAAAACGCACATCTGAAGAAATTCAGCTACAATACAATGAAATTCATAAACGAGTTGAATCCATTAACACTGCTTTGAACGAAACTTGTCTGGTCTATAGGGAATCAATAAACTTTTTTATGGTAGCAAAACAGTTATCAGATATGATAGAGGAATGTTCTCAAATTCAATCTGAAGTTATTGAACTCTTAATGGACGTTAACCATAAAAAAGTAAACCTAGGGCTTATAAAAGCATCACAGTTACATAGCGAAATAATAAAAATAAGAGATATAATTCCCGAAAATCAAATGCTTCCTGGTAAAAAAACTGGAACGGAGTTAGAATTCATATACAAGCTATTAAAAGCTAAAGGGCTATTTATTGGCAACAAATTAATAATGAACGCAAAAATTCCACTGTTTATCAAGCAGTCATCCACAATACATAAAATAATACCTATATCAATCAATCAAGGTGCAAAATATATAATTCCGAAAGTTATGTCATTTCTATTATATAATCTCGAAATAAATGCATATCAATTCATGGATCCTCTGCGATGGAGTTAATGCAACAAGATAGAAGAGCAACAATTTACATGTGAAGGTAATGTTCCGTAATGCTCCATAATGCTTCATTATGGAGGCCTGTTAATGCTAATGTTAGCATTCGTTGACCACTGTTTGAACTAATATTCAAACCAAAAGGAAGTCTCTTGAACTCATAATGGCCGTCGGTAGTGGAAAATGCAGTTTTTTGTCGAGATTTCATGTCTATTTATAATATATTTGATGAATGGAACTACGCATGTCTAATGTCGAAAAATACCTAGCTCTTCCTAACTTGTCTTATATGTCTTCGAGACGTGTCAACGGGAATTTATCGTTTAGTATTTTATCATTTAACTTCCTGTAATCAATCACGTCTCCACTTTTTACCATCGTTTGATGATTTTTTTGGTAGTAACAATATCGAGGAATTGTATGGACTTTTTGATGGTTGAATAATAACCTGAGATTTAATGTTATCATTTTGGCTATGTGGTAATCTATAATTTTTAATGTAGATTGGCACGTCATCTGTGGTGGATATTTAAATTAAAATTATGTAAAAATTATTGAATGTTAAAGGTTCTCCATCCATTAGAAAAATGTTTTGATATTTGGTTATTAATGGGATGAGCCTTTCGGCGTCACATTTTTGTGTGTTTCCCAACTGTAATTTATTTAATAGCTTTTTTAATCTGTTATTATTGTATTCTACTTTGGGTTTGTTACTAAAGTTATTGTAATACTTAAGCGGACGGGTACATTCGTTCGTATTTAATATACAAACGTAACAATGTGCTTCAACTGGAGGTATTGTGTTAGCAATGAAGACACCATCGGCGATTTCTTTCGAAATCAGCAATGTGTTTTCGTGAAAATGCATGTCTAAGGGTGTCTAAATGTGTTCAGTTTTTGCTTCTAATACTATTGGTTTATATTGTATGGGGACAATTGTTTGTTGGTTCTTATAAGTAACCGTTAGAGAAAAGGTGTAATAATCTATATTACATTATAATCTTGTCAGTGTCAATGGAAAAATCGTCTTCAACCACAGAAAATTCATGTTGTAAGTGTTTATCGTTAAAATCCAATTCGAATGTTGTGATACCTAGAGAGGTTCTGTAGTTATCCGTGATACCAATTAATACACATAATTTATCAGAGTTATAGTTTAGATTAATTTATTTTTAAGTGTAGATACATCAGCTCCTGTATCTATTAATAAGTTTATATAGGTGTTTGCATTTTGGCAATAAATTTCGACGTAATTAGATCTGTTTGAATTGTATGTGTAAAATTTTGCTTTTTTTGTACCAGAGGTAAATTCTATTGGTTTTTCTCTGGTTGGTAATAGTTTTCCTGGGATGTGGTCATGTGTATACGTCGAGTGTTTCTGTTGCTGTAGCCTCTTTGGTCATCATGCTGGTTTCTCTGACCGTTATGGCTATGATTGTGTCCTCCTTGATTATGGTTGTATGGATCCCTGTTGTTGTAGCCATTATTGTATTAGCTTCTTTTTTCAGAGTGATTTCTGTTTTATAAAAAAAGAAATGGCAATAAACTATCAAATAGTAAGAACAGCAAGTCAAGAGTGGCAATAAAATTTAATGCGAGGATTTAAATTAAATATTTATTCGAATAAAGATGACGACACCAAGGAAATTTTCTATAAACAGCTTCAACAAGCATATGAACGCTGTCCCCATCATGACATCAAAATAGTTGTTGGAGACTTCAATGCAAAGGTGGGTAAAGAAGGTATCTTTGGTGCTACTGTCGGAAAGTTCAGCCTTCACACGAAAACTTCTGATAATGGAAGAAGGCTGATTGATTTCGCCGCGGCTAGAAACATGGTGGTTAGTAGTACCAGATTCCAGCATCTCAACATACATAAGGCAACATGGCTGTCACCTGATCAAAACACAAGATCTCAAATTGATCACGTTGTGATAGACGGAAGGCATGCTTCCAGTGTCTTGGATATACGTACTATCCGAGGAGCCAACATCGACTCGGATCATTACCTTGTTGCAGCCAATATCCGCACACGTTTATGTGCGATGAAAAAGGTACGTGAACAAGCACAGCCAAAGCTAGACGTCGAAAAGCTGCAATCACAACAGAGAGCTAATGACTTCGCTACTCGACTCTCCCAATATCTGGAAAATTCATCTGAAGAAGCCGATATATGCGCGCAATGGAACCACATCTCTAACTCTATGCGTACCGCTGCAGAAGAGGTGATCGGCTATCACCGTATACAAAGAAACAGCTGGTACGACCAAGAGTGTCGCAATGCTACCGCAGAGAAAGACGCAGCATATCAAGCCACCCTGCAGTCAGTTGCGACGCGCGCTGTTAAAGAGCGATATCGGCAAAAGAGAAGGGAAGAGAAACGTCTTTTCAGGCGAAAAAAGAAGGAAACAGAAAGACGTGAGTACGAAGAGCTTGAGAAGCTGGGCGACAGGAATATGGCTCGAAAATTCTATCAAAAAATTAAAAGCCTGACAAATGGTTATAAACCCGGAGCTAATTCCTGCAAAGATGAAAACGGTAATCTGGTGATAGATGTCCAAAGCATGCTTAATATTTGGAGGGATCAGTTCTCGAAACTACTAAATGGCGGTAGTAGCAATGTGACTTAAAGCGAAGATGATCCCGAATTTTCAATCGTTGACGATGAAATTATCGTCCCGCCTCCCGATCACAATGAAGTTAAAACAGCTATAACGCGACTCAAAAACAACAAAGCTGCAGGCGCCGATGGTTTACCGGCTGAGCTGTTTAAAGCTGGTGGCGAAGAACTATCAAAATGCATGCTACAGCTAATTCGCAACATTTGGTCGGATGAATGCATGCCCAACGATTGGAATTTAAGTGTGCTTTGCCCAAACAACAAAAAAGGTGATCCTGCAAACTGCGCCAACTACCGCGAGATCAGTCTTTTAAATATCGCATATAAGGTTCTGTCAAACGTACTATGTGAAAGATTGAAGCCAATCGTTAACCAACTGATTGGCCCTTATCAGTGTGGCTTCAGACCTGGCAAATCCACTCTAGACCAGATATTCACAGTGCGTCAAATCCTGGAGAAGACTCAAGAAAAACAAATCGACACACACCACCTATTTGTCGACTTTAAAGCTGCTTTTGACACTACGACTAGAAGCACACTCTATGCCGCTATGTCTGAATTTGGTATCCCAGCAAAACTTATACGGCTATGTAAAATGACGTTGAGCAACACCACCAGCTCCGTTAGAATTGGAAAGAACCTCTCCGAGCCGTTTGATACTAAACGAGGTTTCAGACAGGGTGACTACTTGTCGCGTGATTACTTTAACCTAATGTTGGAAACGATAATTCGAGCAGCAGATTTAAACCGTACTGGCACAATATTCTACAAAAGTGTAATGCTGCTTGCGTATGCCGACGATATTGATATCATTGGTCTGAACACCCGCGTCGTCAGTGTGGCATTTTCCAACTTAGAGAAACAAGCAAAGCAAATGGGTCTTGTGGTAAATGAGGACAAAACAAAGTACTTTCTGTCAACAAACAAATCTCCTGAGCGTCTTGGGACCTACGTCACTGTTGACAATTATAAGTTCGAAATTGTGAAAGACTTTATTTATTTAGGAACCAGCTTAAACACCAAAAATGACGTCAGCCTAGAGATTCAACGAAGAATTACTCTTACCAACAAATGTTACTTCGGGCTAAGTAAGCAATTGTTATTTCTCAATTGCCTCTCTCGACAAACAAAAATCACGCTCTACAAATCCCTTATCATACCTGTCCTGTTGTATGGTGCAGAAGCTTGGACAATTACCAACAGTGATGAGAAGGCGTTGAGAGTATTCGAGAGAAAAATTCTTCGGAGAAGAATTAGATGGAACGATGAGCTGTATGAGCTATACCGCGACATTGACATAGTTAAGCGCATAAAAATTCTGCGGCTACGCTGGCATGGTTATGTCGTGCGAATGGAAGAAAGTGCTCCGGCTAAAAAGGTATTTGATTCGGTACCCGCAGGTGGAAAACGCGGTAGAGGTCGTTCGCATCTTCGGCCGAAGGACCAGGTGACCAACGATTTGGGGGCGCTCGGTACTACCAACTGGCGTCAGAAACCAACTAATCGGGCTGACTGGCGATGGCTACTCGACGCAGCCAAGGACGACACACGTCTGTAATGGCCAACTAAGTAAGTAAGTAAGTAAGTACGTATGGATTTTCAATTTTATCGCATTTACATAAAATGTATATTAAATTATAGTAAGTAATACAATCATAAGAATACATATGTACATATGTATATAAAATATTTATCAACAATTGGTAAAACATTTAAATGTTATATTAAATGGTAAAACAAATATATGCTTTATGGTTACTAGATCGACCTATATCGTTAATTAAATAAAAGTGACAATTTTTATATTACTAGTTGCGTACTGATTTCCAGACCATCTTTGAGCTAATGCATGGCTCGTTTTTTTACATGGTGTCTCCAGGAGGCCTAGTCCATGTTAACGAAGAGATATGTTATTTAGCTTATAGTAGAGGTCAATTTTTGTTTTTCTAGTATTCGAAATTTTGTTTTTAAAAAAGAAATATAGAAAAGTGTATTTATTTAGCATTTAAAATTTTTTTATTTTATTATTCGTTCTCTATTTCAACTATATCAAAATCAACTAATATTTTTTATATTAATATACATTAATATTTTCGACAAAAGAAATTTTTACATATAAATAATAAAGAAATACATAATCACACATAAATAATTGGAAAATAGAATGATAAAAAAGAAGAGAGAAAACAATCGGCATAAAAGGTATTTTCCGAATATACTCCTAAACCTACCTAAAATCCTACGAGACCCAATGGACAGAACGACAACAAATAACGCTCAGGAATAGAGCGTTCTTATCAATAAGAAAACACATTTGTGAGTTCTTGCCGTTATCAGATACATATATATTGTAGTGTGAAATTATTATTTATGCAAAAATATATAAAACTACTAAAACTTTTAGTTTCAATTCTTCAATATTTTTATTTACTTCACAAACATAAAACAATTACTTTCTTATATTAATTATTATTTATTGAAGCATCCACTCAGTATGCTTTGCAAATATTGAATGTAATACTTATGCTCCGCTTCATAAGCTTAGAGCTAAACTTAAGATACAATAATAGCTTACGCTAGCACTTATTATGTATCTAAGGGAATGGTAAAGCATGCATACATAAAATCTTATCGCACATAGCGTGGTTTTAAATAGCATGAAAGCATTGCTGCTTCATGTGTGCTTAAGCAACAGGAATGTGCTGGCCAGGCATAATTCATGTAGCTGTGCGTTACAAAGTAAATTATATAGTCTTTTTAGACTATTTAGCAACAAAGTATATTTATTGAAGTTGCTTTATTTATGTAAATGTATGCATACTACACCTCCCTTTTTAAAAGGAATGGATTTATTTATAAATTCATTCCAAACACATATAAATTAAATATTATTATTGATATATTATTATTAATTTAATGTAAGAAAATTGATTTATAGTCTATTTTATTTTAATTTTATTTTAAATTTATGTTGTAATTAATAATGAATTAATGAAATAAAAGAGAAAATTGTAAAAATTATACTTTATATTATTTTATATTTCTATATAATTCTTAATCTATCCTTATGTATTACTATTAAACTATTATCTTTCTTACTTTTTAGTGAGCAATTATTTCTATCATCAATACTAGTTACTATATAAGGTCCAATATATCTATTATCTAACTTATGTCCTGATTCATTTGAAATTAATACTAAATTTCCTATCTCTACCTTAATTCTATTTTCTTTTCTATCATAGTTTACTTTCTGGGTCTGTTTATATTTTTGTATTTGGGCATTTGCTCGTTTTTGGGCTACCTGAAGTCTGTATTTCAACTCCTTATCATATGATTCATAATTATAAATAGGGTCTATTTGTTCCTGATTTAAAAACTCATACACAGAAGGTGTTTTGCCAAAAATTAACTCAAAGGGGCAGTAACCATGTACTACAGATGGTGTTGTATTATAACAATAAGTATAATATTTTAACCATCTGTCCCAGTCAGTTTTGTCAGATTTTACATAGTTTCTAACGTATTCGTTAAATGTTCTATGATTCCTTTCTATTGTTCCTAAAGTTTGGTGATGATAAGGTGTTGATGTTTTATTTTGTATTTGTAACAATTTACAGATTTCTGTTAATATTTGATTTTTATATTCCTTTCCCATGTCAGTGATTATAGTTTTCATGGGTCCATATAAAAGTATGAAATTTTCAAATATTGCTTTTGCAACTATTTGAGCATGTTTGCTATTTACTGGTATGGCAACAAGGTATTTTGTGAGATCACATACCATAGTGATTGCATATTGATTTTGTTCCTCCGTTTTAGGTAGAGGTCCGATTGTGTCTATAATGACCGTATCAAATGCTTTTACTGGTGTTGGTGTAATTACCATAGGTTCTTTAGTTTTGCGCCCTGATTTATTTATTTTGCATTTAATGCATGACTTGACATACTTTTTTATGTCTCTTGTCATATTTTTCCAATAAAAATATTTTGAAATTTTTGATAATGTTCTAGAGATTCCCGGGTGTCCTCCAGAAATGGGATCGTCATGGTACTTTTTAAGGATTTCTAGAATATCCTTTTTTGTTAATAGTCTAGTTTTGCTAGGTATGAGCTCTATTTTAAACTTGTCTAACATGTTAGTTCCTTCTTTCTTGAACGTATTTATCCGGATAATCTTAAATATGTCGTCTCCTAGAGACATTTGGGCCTTTTTTATTCCATTATTACTAGCTATTTTTTCAAGCTTCAGAAAGAGTTGACCTAAATCAATTTTTCTGTTAGTAGTAATGTCGTTCATATTAATTGTGCCTTTTATTATTTTACCTAGCTTTATATTGATAGTATTACCCTTAGTATATACTATGGCACTTTTTCTTTTTATATTTTCTTCAAGAGCTTCATAAATTTTTTCATTAAATTGAATTTCTTTGTTTTCGTTTATGGTCATATTTTCAACTTTTTTTCTTGATTGTGACCTTGTTTCTACCTTGAATAGGTTTCTTTGTTCTTGTATATTTTTAATATCATCAAAGTTCACTCTTGATAATGCATCTGCTGTATAATTTTCTTTACCCCTAATATACTCTACTACAAAATCATATTCCTCTAAATCTAAACGCATCCTAGTTAACTTAGATGACGGGTTTTTCATGGAGAATAGATAAGATAATGGGCGGTGATCGCTTTTGACTAAAAACTTTCGACCATATATGTACGGTCTATAATAAGTAATTGCCCAATGAATTGCGGCCAATTCCTGTTCTATTGTAGATTTATTGCTTTCTCCTTTTGTAAAAGCTCTAGAAGCATACGCTATTGGGAGTTGTTTATCACCATATTTCTGGCTAAGTACTGCACCACAGGCATATTTACTTGCATCTGTTGTTATGCAAAATTCCTTTTCAAAATCTGGATATTGTAATACTTGTGGACTTATTAATGAACTTTTTAAATATTGAAATGAATTTTCACACTCTGTACTCCAGATAAATTCAGCTTTCTTTTTGCATAATCTTGTTAATATTCTAGAATATTGAGCAAAATTAGGGACGAACCGTCTATAGTAATTGCAAAAAGCTACAAATCGTTTTATCTCATCTGCATTTTGGGAAGTTGGATAGTTTTGAATAATATGAAACTTACTATCGTCTGGAAGTATGCCTTGATTTGTGCATTTATGTCCTAAATATGTCACTTCGTGACTGAAAAATGAACATTTATCTGGATGCAATTTAAGATTATATTTACGACATATTTCGAAAACATCTGTAAGATTTTTGAACATGTGTTTTATGGAACAGCCTAAAACAACTAAATCATCCATGTACAAGAGTCATCATTCTCTGAAATGAATTTGGTGCTACTTTGAGACCATATGGGAGTCGTTTAAACCTGTATGAGCCATTATCTATAGAGAATGAGGTTATATCTCTAGAATCTTTACTGAGTTCAATTTGGTGAAAACCTGACGTTAAGTCAAGGCAGGAAAAATATTTAGCTCTGCCTAATTGGTCAAGAATATCATCTATTCTTGGCAATGGAAATTTATCTGCGACTAGCTTCTTATTTACTGATCTATAATCTACAACAAGTCTCCATCTTTTATCTTTTTGATTAGGAAGATTTTTTTTGGTACTAATAATATAGGACTATTATATTCTGAAGTCGATGGTTCGACTATGTCATTCTCAATTAACTTATCTACTTGTCGTCTAATTTCATCTTTATGTGCGTGAGGAATTCTATAATTTTTAATGTAAGTAGGTTCATTTGTTTTTAGTTTGAGCTTTTGTCTGTAAAAATTGTTTACTGAAATTTTTTCAGTTTCTAGTGCAAATACGTCTATATATTTTTTACACAGATCGTTTAGATCACTTTTTATAAATGCTGGAAAATTTTTGTTCAGTTTTTCTAGTTTTAAATCATTATTTTTTGTTTCATCTAATGTTATTCTTTCATAATCATTTAAATTTTCGGTTTTAATTTTTATATTATGTATAACAACATTTTCTTCTGTGGTATTTATTATTTTCACAAATGCTTGTGATGTTGTTGCTATTGTGTTAGCAATAAAAATTCCTTCTTGAATTACTTGATTTGGTATTAGTACTTCTTTATTAGTTGAGTTTATTGTAATTGGTCTTATTACTTCTGATCTTGCAGGCAAAGTAATAGAATTTTTGCCAATTGTACTTCTCATTGGTATTGCAATATCTTCAGGAAAATCATCTGGTCTTAGTATTATATAGTCTCGGTGTTTTTCTGTTGTTATTTGACCCTCGGTTATTTCTATTATCATTGTCATTTCGACGATTATTGTTACCATTGAATCCTCTTCCGCGGTAACCATTATAACGTCTCTGACTTATAAATTGATTGTTGTTTCTTCCTCTATATCTGTTATAATATCCTCGTCCTCCGTAGCCACTATTGTAACCTCTGCGGCTACTATTGAAATATAAGACGGCATTTGGCTGGCTATAGGTTTCAGTACAGCAGTCAACGAATTTTGATATTACATCATTCATTGTGTTAAATTGACATGCTTGCATGATCAATTTAACTTTGTCATTATTAGCATTGGCTGTAATAGCCTTAACAGCCGTTTTAGTAGAATATTGCTCAGCTAAGGTTGATGGTAAACCATCTGCTATATATGCTGATTGTAGGCTTTTTGTAAGCTCTTCTACTTCTTTAACGTAATTGTTGGCTGTTTTTTGGGACTGTTTGACATTCATTAACTTTGCAGTTAATACGTCAACTGAGTCTCCTTTTACATTGCTTGATAATGACTCTATAACTTGCTGTATATTTTGTTCTGTTCCTTTTAGTAGATTTATGGCATTACCTTTTAATTTAGTTTTAACTAAATTTATAGCTATTGCATTATTGCCCTCACAAATGGTATCTACTAATGCCAATGCTGACAGAAAACTTTGAAGGTTTTCATGTCTTCCATCAAATTCAGGGAGGAGTTTAGAAGCTATATTTAAAAAATCTACAGGGGTTTGAGGCATTTTGTCGTCTGTCGAGTTCTCGTCACTTTCTGAACTAAATTCATGGGCTAATTTTAAACCCTTTAGAGTTGTTATTTTACTCAACTTAGTTTTATAGCCTTTGATTATTTTGAAAGCTTCTATTTGTTGCTTTCTTGTTAAATTTTTACTATTTTCTCTTACAGTCTTTTTGGCTAATTTAAAGTTTGTTATTAAAATTTCAAAATGCTTTGCAAATGTTTCATTTGAAACATTTGATTTTCTATTAATTGATCTGTAAGACTTTGAAAAATTTTCCTTACATTCATTCAATTTCAATAGGACATTAGTCCATTCCATCTATATTTATATGTGTTTATATATTTTTTTTTTTTTTAATTTAATAATCGAGAAAGCACATTAGAATTAAAAAAAATTTTATTATAGACATATTATTACATTATATTTGTAATTTATAATATTACACAATGTTATCTACAGATGCAGCTCTTGTTAAATATTTTTTCTTTAATGTATTTTTGTGCATCTTGTATACTTTAAGAGTACTATTTAAAAGAGTTAGTATCGTCAATATTAATAGTAAATATTTTAATTCATTTAGAATTTCTTCATTTAAATTTTCCTCGATTATTACATCATTTACAACATTTGCATTGGGATTTTTAACCACTGGCTTTGAGCTGGTTCCTCCCATGCTTTTATAAATTTTATAGTTTACAAATTAGTTACAAAGTCATAAATTGCTGGTGTCGCAGAGACCAGATATATAATGAAATTATAAAACTATATAGGAATACTAATATAAAATACATTAGATAGTATTCCATTATATTATAGACTATATTATAGACTAGATAGTATTCCATTATATTTGTAACTATTATGATAATATAAAATATAATATAAAATATAATAATATAAAATATATATTAATATAAAATTTTATGTAACGTAATTTGTATTTTTTTTTTTTCTGTATTTTACATATTCATTTAATAACTTATTTAT
>NC_051846.1:124168410-124183814 GCF_002237135.1 Teleopsis dalmanni | reverse complement strand
GGAATAATATATTTTAACATAGGTTTTTATTAAATCTGAACTGAAAGTTGGA
Organism: Teleopsis dalmanni; assembly: GCF_002237135.1. NCBI lineage: Eukaryota > Metazoa > Arthropoda > Insecta > Diptera > Diopsidae > Teleopsis > Teleopsis dalmanni. Next base: position 124,183,762 of record NC_051846.1, on the reverse strand, counting down.
GTTATTTACGTAAAGGAAGATCAATATTCCGAGGAACAAATTTTAGAAAACAATGAAAACTCCATTCATTTCGATGAATTTTTAACACTTTTTGGCGATCGCGTGCGGCTACGCGGTTTTGATAAATACAAAGGTGGTCTGGATACAGTACATGATTTAACAGGTAAAAAAGTATTACCGTGATACATTACAAAATTTTAGCATTGATTGAATGACTATCTATTCAAAAATTTTCAGGTCTATATTCAGTTTACACAAATTGGCGTAATATTGAGATAATGTTTCATGTTTCAACTCTCCTGCCATATGAAAAGCATGATCCCCAAAAACTACAGCGTAAAAGACATATTGGTAATGATATAGTTTGCGTAGTTTTTTTGGAGGCTGACAATACAAAATTTAGCCCGGCTTGCATTAAAAGTCACTTTCTACATACCTTCATACTAGTACGTAAGCAACAAAGAAAACAACACATACTTATTTCGTTAGTTTTTCAGGTTCGTGTATCAGCTCGCATTAAGCACAAGCCAACACGCTATGAAGTATCAGTAGTTACACGTGATGAAGTGGGTGCTTACAAACCATATTTATGGGAACAGTCAGTTTTTGAAAAAGGACCAATGTTTCGGTAAGTCATTGAAAGATTTCGAAATTAGTAAGCATTAATAATTTTGAGTATTTTTTTGAAACTAAGGGAATGGTTGTTAACGAAAATAGTTAACGGGGAGCGCGCTTCGTATTCAGCACCGAAATTCGCACGTATGCAGGAACGAACTCGTTCTCAAATGCTGGAAGATTTGGTCATGAATCTATCAAATCACGCGGAAACCGGCCAAATACCGAAGCCTTATCGTAGAGGTTCCTGGCGACCCATTGGTGAGGATGAATATATCAAAATGTTGCATGCAAGAGTTTTAAGAAAGGTTTCAGATACGCAACAAACGTCACCGATGGACGTTGGTGTGTGCTGTGTACATCTCTGTGTGAAGAATAGTATGTAGGGTAACCCTATGAACCCGAAAACTCCTTTCTTTTTATAGGAATGTTTTGACATTGGAGATGTCTTCCATAATTTTACCCACAAATATTAAATTTTTACTTTCTTCATGATAAACTACGGAAGTAAACAATGTATTAAAAGATTGTGCAGTGCTTGACTGTAAGAGTACAATTCCCATTAACTGCTTATTTTTTCAAATAATCAATATTTCTTAAGTATCAAATACTGATTTAATTGTAACTTCTGTTGTGTTTATAAAACAACATCACACAAATTTATTTATTTTTGTTTGATCTGAAGACATCTTCAATGTCTATATTAATTGCTTTTTAGTGTATATATAATACATGTCACATGTTTGCACATTTGTTAAATGTACACATAACCGCTCATCAGCATTATGTTGGTTGTATTTTATAAATAAGTATTGTCAAGACGTATCTAATTTTCAGTGTTGCATTATCTTATGTTCAAACAAATTTTTAAGTTTCATTTGACAAAAAATTTAAATAATTTTTAGTTTTAGCTACGTAAATGCATAAAAAAAAAGTGATCAAATTTATATTATCTGCTTGAACTTAAGATAAAGCAGCAATAATATGAAAATGCGTTTTGTTGGTAAGCATATAACTTGAAAATGGCTGACCCGATTTAGCGCATTTAAAAAAAAGCAATAAAAAATGTGGGCTTCTGCTATGCTGAAGCTGGGATATCATGTAGATATCCCAAATATACCATATGTAGTGTACTAGCTGAATTACATATATAGATAATAAAATATATATAGGTACGACCAAGAACAAACTTAATACAGGGATAGCTAGACATAAACACAGCATTAAAAATAAAAGGACTGTCGAAGCCAATATGACATTGGCTTTATATAATATTGACTGCAAACATGAACCAGGGCCCTGTTGCATCAACACTTTTCACTTTGCACTTTGCACTTTGCAAAACTTATGAGTGACTTTTTTTGCAAAGTAAAAGTGAAAAGCGTTGCACCAAAGACTTAACATGATTTACTTTGCACTTTGCAAATAAAAATTTCATTCCAGTCTTTGCATAAAATGCAAAGCAAAGCGTTGCACCAAAAAATTAGATCACTTTCATTTTGTATTGGTTTTTGAAAGCATTTCGTTTCTGTTTGTACATTTTTTTTTTGTTTGTTTGATATTTTGATGCTATGAGTACATGGTTTATGCATGGTATGTACTTATGAGTTTAATTTTTGTTTAAAATAAAAGTTTTTAAAATAATATTTTATTTTAATAAATTTTATTATTATAATTTCTAATATTTGTATAATTTAGTACAACTATATGTTATACATTAACACACAACACAAAATTTTTGTATATGATTTCTTTTATTGGCATTGAATCGTAGATAAAGAAGTTGTGTATATCCATAGAGACAATTTTTATGCTTTTAATTTATTTTGCAGTTTGAAAAGTTATAAAAAAAGAATTTATATGTAAGGAGTATGAGTTAACAACAATTATATTGAAAAACAAAGTTAACAAATATAATAAGTTGCTTTTATATAAAAATTTAGTTGAAAATATGTCATTATTATTAAATTTTAAAATATTATAAGTTATTATAGTATTGTTTACTTGTCGCTGTGTATTATCCTAATACAAAAGAAACCTACGCATAAAGGGCCTAAATTACTGATTTTATTTAAAACATTTCTCTCAATTTATACAAAATTACCTTAAAACTGACTTAACTAATTTTACTATCAACGTTAAAGAAATATGTTGTCTGTTATCACTAATTTTAATTTTATTTTTAATTACATTTCAAACAAGGTTCAAAAAACGACGCAAGTCCAGACACTTGTAATTTTTTCTTCTATTGTCTTTAGAAATATATTGTTATTATTATAATTAGATACGGATAATTAGATATTTAAAAATGTTACAATGTTAGCTATTATAGGATATTTCTTACCCATGTTTTTTCTTAGTTCATAATTCGGAGAATTTGAACGACAACAGACTTATAATAATAATAAACTGTTCATTATAATAAATAAGTGATCATGCTTGAACAATAATTCACATAAAATATTTATATTAAATGTATTATAAAGTTTTTTTAGAAACTGAACTCTTTAATTCACAATTTAAAAGTATTGTCCGGTAATATATCCCTTTAATTATTGCAACTAAATTTATTTTAAAAACAGCAATAATATTTGTTTAAACTAATTTTCTATTTCTATGTTTTTAAAACTATTTTTATTTATTTATTAATGATTTCCTTCATTTCACGCATTTTGTCTTTTATTAATACACATAAGAAACTTTTCTTTTGTGTAAAGCAATCATTTGCAAAATTTGCAGGGTGAATTAATCATTTATAATTTTTTTGTAAAGCTTTGCAGTTTACTTTTGCAAAGCGCAAAGTAAAAAGTATTGGTGCAACAGAAAATCCAAAAAAACAGGTTTTTTTTGTCAAATATTTCACTTTTCTTTTCATACTTTACTTTTCATTGAAACCAGGGCCCTGTTGCACCAACACTTTTCACTTTGCAAAACTTATGAGTGACTTTTTTTTTGCAAAGTAAAAGTGAAAAGCGTTGCACCAAAGACTTAATATGATTTACTTTGCACTTTGCAAATAAAAATTTCATTGCAGAGTCTTTGCATAAAATGCAAAGCAAAGCGTTGCACCAAAAAATTAGATCACTTTCATTTTGTATTGGTTTTTGAAAGCATTTCGATTCTGTATGTATGTATACTTGTTTTTTGTTTGTTTGATATTTTGATGCTATGAGTACATGATTTATGCATAGTATGTACTTATGAGTTTAATTTTTGTTTAAAATAAAAGTTTTTAAAATAATATTTTATTTTAATAATTTATATTATTACAATTTGTAATATTTGTATAATTTTAGTACAATTATATGTTATACATTAACACAAAACACAAAATTTTTGTATACGATTTCTTTTATTGACATTGAATCGTAGATAAAGAAATTGTGTACCTATTAGTGCTGTTCATATTCGAATTTACGAAGTATTCGAATTTACGAAGTATTCGAAGAATTCGAATATTCGAATAGTAAACGAAGTCTTCAAAGTTGGAAAAAACTTCGAAGCTTTTGTGAATTTTTGTTCTCGAAGACTTCGTAAGCAAAAGGTAAAGTGAGAGCGCAAAATGCAAACAAACATGCATCACACAAATTATTTGAGGGATTATTTGAACATTTGCTTTATTTGTACGGTTTTATGTTTTTTTGTGGTATTTTATGCAGAAATTAAAAATATGTTTTTTTGTTTTGTTAACACATAAAATTTATTTTATGACTAAAAATGTATTATTATATAAGTTATTTGAAGTCGAATCGCGGAGCGTTTTTAAAATAAAACACGTTACCCTTTCGATTGAGAAGTATATCTGATCTCTATTAAATTTTGCTAGTGCGCCGCACTTACAAATTAATTTTATTATTTTACAGAATTTATCATTTTTATTTATTGTTTTAATATAATAGCAATGTCAGCTGCCGTTACAAATTATTTGTGTTTATTCTATAATTTAATTTATTGTTATTGATTAAGTACAATAACAATGCCAACACGCGCTTGCTTTGGGTTCTTTGCACCGTAATGAAATTCGATATTGCGTAAACCGTTGCTGTAATAAAGCGACAATTTTAATTGTGCGCATGGACTGGGTCGCTGACATCGTTGTTACATATTAATGCTGACGCATGGTTAACACTGGTTAACTCTCCCCCTTCTTAAGTTGAAGCGTCATCGTTTCTGTTTCTTAATTGTTGGCCTTGTTATGCCTAATGTCCCTCGACAATAAATGCACACAGATTGAGTAGTTTAAAATTACTAACTTTTCTAGAAAGTTGTTTCTTTATTTATATAAAATTATCTTACAACTAACTTAACTAATTTTCTATCAAGGTTAAAATAATATATTGTCAGTTATTGCTATTTTTAGTGGATTGTATTATTACATTTTATTGTTGTTTGTAAAAAGGTTCAAAATGGGATAAAAGGACGGAAGTCCCGGCACTTGGGATTTTTCCTTCTACCTCTTTTTCACATATATTTTCATAATTGTAATTAGATACGGTTCCTTGTATTCATAATCAGTAATACAATTCATCTATACAAAAGTATTTAAGGAAATAATGGAATTTCCCTTTGGATACTTGAATGATCAACAATGTCCTTTTTAAACAACATCCGGTTGACGATAACATTAGGTTTAAATTATTTATCATTTAAAATAAGCAACATTAAAAGCCGTTTTTGTTGCTTTGTCTATTGGTTTGTAAGACAAACTTAAATTGATAAATATGTGGATCAAATCCACATAACACCTCCGTCCTTAAAGAAAGGCAGTGACAAAGTAATTGTCTTTACTTCTAGAAGCAGATCCTTAATCACAATTGTCCAGAAAAGTCAACATCAACTTGGCCACCAAAAGCTTCCACTCGATAACTTTTGTTTTGTAATATTTTTTACAATTCTAACATATAAATCAACATAAATACAATAAAGTTACAAAAGTATTGTTTTCTATAACATATATCTTAAGTTCTAAAAATTATTGTATATTTTTTTATTTACCATTCATAATTACATTTATTTCCAGTTTTATTTGTTTTAACTGTTACTTCATTATTTGATTTTTTTATTATATACTACAATATTATTCGGCAAACGTTTTAGCGATTCTTTCTTTATATTAAAACATTTATTAAATATATTTATGCATAAACTCCCTTTTATACATTTTATAATAACTATTATTATACTTAGTGTTACATATAAATACTACTTAGATTTAGCTTCGTTAAAAATTCAATTTCTCCAATTCCATTAATTTTTATATTTAAAAAACAATCATCAAGATAATAGTATAAATCTTTTAAAAAATAGTTTCGTTTTTATCCTCTGGTATAATTATTTTATAGTCTACAGTTTCGAACTTGCAACTAAAATCAAAATACAATATACAAACTTCATTCAAATACCATTTTTCTTTAATTTTATTTCTGTTTACATTCTTATTCATATTTTATTTCATTTATTACAGCACACAAATATTTGTTACAATTTATTGTCATATATGCCTCAACATTATAATGTATATACTTAATTTGACAATGTTTACTATTTCTTCTCATAAGGTTATTAAGAATACAATTATCCATTTTTATAGTGGATTCGGTTACTAACTCATTAACTGTTATCAATAGTTTCAAATTCATCGCAATTATTGAACATGGCAAAATATTCATTATCCCTAAAAAAATAACTGTTCTCTTTTTCTAATATTAATTGCTTATTTTCGTCAAATACTGCCACAATTAAGCTAATCAAGAAGATTAGTTTTCAACATATCTTTTAACCAAATTTTTTGAAAATTTTTTTGTTCTTTAATTTGTTCGTATAAAAACATTTGTTTCTTTTTCTTTTGAAGCAGTTGTACTCCTTTTTACGTCCATTTCAATGTTATGTTTAATATTATTCACGTATCCCCCTATAGTTACTAAATCTAAGGCGTCGATTCCACTTGGTCTATTTCCTTTCCTTCCAAAAACTATTTCATGTGGTGAAAAACCGGTAGAGGAATGAGTTGTTGTGTTATAACATAAACCTGCAAACTTCATAGCTTCATCCCAGTTTGATTTCTCAAAATCAACTGTATTCAAATATTCCTTTAACCTTCCATGTACTCTTTCTATAGATCCATTTGCTTGTGGGTGAGCCACACTAGTAGTAATATGTTTAATCATGAAGATTTTAGCTAAATCTTTCATTAACTCATTACAAAACTCTGTACCATTATCCGTTAATATTATTTTTGGAATACCAAAATATGTAATCCATTCGTTTACAAAAGCTTGAGCAACCGTTTCGGCACTTTTATCTTTAAGTGGTGTGAAACGCACATATTTTGAAAGACTGTCTTGTATACTTAATGCGTACAAATTTCCAGATTCGGATACTGAATAAGGACCAGTTAGATCCAAATTAATTTGTTCAAGTGCACAAGTAGCATTGGAAACCAGTTGCATAGGCATTCTAGTAGGATGTCTATCAATTTTACCTAATTGACACTTTTTACAATCTCTTACATAATCTGCAACCATATCATTTAAATTTTTCCACGTATATTTCTCTCTAATTTTCGTAATCGTTGCTTTTTGTCCCACATGACCACCTATAATGCTGTCATGATACTCCTTAATTATTTCTTTCATTTTCAGAAAATCTGTTATCTCGATAACTTTCCCTCTTTCCTGAACATTTTCCTCAATACTATTTTTCGAGTTTACTTTAACCAATTTATTTTCATTATTTTCAAATTCAATTTCCTCTTGACCACTTTGCGGTTTTCTACCTTCTTGTTTGTTCTGTTCACTACAGCAACTACAACATTTCTTTTTCTTTTCTTTTCTTGTTACTGCTAAGACATTTCTACTCAAATGATCTGCTACTATATTTTCAACTCCTTTCTTATATTCAATATCATAGATATACTCTTCTAATTTAAGTCTCCATCGTACCAATCTTGATCCAGGGTCCTTTACATTGAACAACCATTTCAATGGCTTATGATCTGTTCTTATCAAAAATTTCTTCCCATACAAATAAGGTCTAAATACCTTTACAGCCCAAACAATGGCTAAACATTCTTTTTCTGTAGTGCTATAATTTCTCTCAGCACTATTCAAACTCCTACTAATAAACTGAATCGGCATATCTTTGTTACCAGTTTCCTGCGATAGAACTGCTCCCAGACCTTCGTTCGAAGCATCTGTTGTAACTATAAATTTCTTTTCAAAATCTGGAAATTGCAAGGTCACTACACTAGCTAAACTATCCTTCAATTTTCCAAATGCTTTGTCCTGCTCCTCCCCCCAATAAAATTCAACTTCTTTCCTAAGAAGTTTATTAATAGGTGCTGCTATTTGGCTAAAACCTTTAATAAATCTTCTATAATAGTTGATCGCTCCCATGAACGACTGTGTTTCTTTAACACTCTTTGGAGGAGACAATTTCACTATTGCCGATATCTTATCTGGATTAGGTTTAACACCTCGTTCTCCAATAACATGACCCAAATATGCGACTTCTTTCCTTAGAAATTCACATTTGTCTGCCTGTAGTTTCAAGTTGGCTCTCCTTAATTGTTCCAAAACATCCCTTAATTTTTCATTATGGTCTTTTAAATTCTTGCCATATACCACAATATCATCCATGTATACAAAACATTAAATCCTTTTAATCCCATCAGAATGATATCCATCATTCTCTGAAAAATGCTAGGTGCATTTTTCAATCCAAATGGCATCCTTTTAAATTCATAATGCCCATGTGGGGTAGTAAATGCTGTTTTCTCGATATCCTTTTCTGTCATTTTAATTTGATGGAATCCATTTGTCAGATCTAGAGTTGTAAAGTATTTGGATGTTCCTAGTTGATCTAAAATCTCATTAATATTTGGTATTGGATATGTATACGCCACCGTCATTTCATTTAATTTTCTAAAATCAACTACCATTCGCCACATTGTTGTTCCTGAAGCATCTTTCTTTTTTGGAACCATCCACACAGGTGAATTCCAAGGCGACTTAGAATTCTGTATAACATCGTTTTCTAATAATTTCTTCACCTGGTTTTTCACTTCCTCTTCATGTACCTTTGGATATCTATATGTCTTTATATAGATAGGTTTCACTCCTTCTTGTGTTCTTATGTCACAAGTTAACGTGTCAGTGAAATTCAATTTTTCTCCTTCTAAAATAAATAAATCGCTATATTCCGAAATCAATTTCCTAATTGATTCATTCTCCTCATCATTCATATGCTCTACTCTCAAACTTTTTTGTATACATTCATTTCTATTTCTTATTTGGAACATTCTTTCTTTCATTAATTTTTCTTTCTTAGGATCCTCTTTACAATTATTAACAATATTATAATTCATAAGATCTTCTACCTTCAATGGAAAATCAATTAATACCTTTTCCTCACATTTATTTATAATGCTCACCAAGCATTTTCCATTTCTCATTGTACTAATACAATGAGGAATGACAATTTTTTCATCTTCATAACGTGGAACATATACGTCTAATCCATTCTTTTTACCTTTACTAACTTTAACGGATCGAAATACTTCCCTCCTTGGCGGGACAAATTCTTCAAATTTATTACATTGGAGACAATACACATTTTTATTAACATAAAACAAATCCTGGTCATAATCTATCTTGCACTTAAAATAGCCTAAAAAATCTACTCCGATTATGCCATCATATTCGCAAACCAAATCATTTGGTATCACGTGAAATTTCCATCTATAATTATCCGTTTTCCCGTTTTTATTCCTAATTCCTATTCTAATGGACGTACTTCCCATTGTTTTTTCTGCTTTTTTACCTATACCAATTAGTTCTATTTTATTACCATCATTCATCTCTTCCATATATATACACTTAGATTTAATTAAACTGACACTAGCTCCGGTATCTATGAGGAATTTATAGTAACAATTTTTAAGATTTATTATTATGTAAGGACTTTCTTTAGTGAAGTTAATTGAAAACGTTGCCTTTACTACGTTTTCTAATGGTGAAAATTTTTATTTTCTTCCAAAGAAACCTTCTTCTGTGCTACATTTGAATAGCACTTATTCGCAAAATGTCCTGTTTTGCCGCATTTATAGCATTTTATAATTTTCCCCTCATTGCTACTAGATTGTTCCTTGCTCGTGGTACATTTTGTAGCGATGTGTCCTAGTTTCCCGCAATTATAGCATTTTACCTGTGTTACCTTAACACTAAAATTTCGTCTTGTACTTTGTATGTATCTTATCCTGGATTCTTCATCCTGTGCAAATCTTCCCGCTACTGATAATGATTTTGGACGACAATTGTTTACATATTGGCCGATTTCTCCATCTAAGCCATTTATGAATGCATTTAAAACAATTTTCGTTTCGATATAATTATACACCGCTTCCCTAACACTAGCATCTTGCGATTCTATCTTCGCATCTGCTCCTAATTTCCTCGACATAGTTTCCATAAATAATTGGAACTGCCTAACTGTTCGTCCCTCCTGTCTGGTAGATATTAATTCTCTATAAAGAGCTAATGTGCTGTCACTATCTTTATAGTTCTGTTTGAGTTGAATCCTAAGATCATCCCAGTTACTTATAACTCTATTTTCTAATATCAGTCTTGCATTTCCTGATATCTGCGACTTAATATATTTAAATAAAAAATCTTTTTGATGCGATCTTGCTACGCCTATAGCATCATCACAAGCTGAAACAAATGTATAAAGTTCAGTCTTGTCACTCTTGAACTCTGGTATTAATTTTATTAATGTGTTAATATCTATCGTTTCTCCTAATCCATTTGGATTACCTGTACTACCTGAACTTTCTATATTATTTGTTGCCATTATGTATCAATTTAAAGTAAAACGCTGCAATAACTGCTAACTATCTCTATTCAGCTAATGAGTTAATTCCTCAATTTCAAAAATTGTCAATTTAAAAAAAATAAATTATATGTTGAATTAACAATATTCACAATGAAACTTAATAATTAATGAACAATATTTATAATATTTATAATCTACAATAATAATTATGATCATTTAATAATCTCACCAGCTCCAGATCAGGAATTGTATCAGCATTCTTGTTTCACGTTTATCTCGAATCCAAAAAAAAATTTTTAAAGTTTATTTGCACTTAAGAATTTTTCGTTTTTATTTTTAAAATTTCTATAATTTTAACTCCACTATTTTTGTAATTATTTCTTCAAATTTTATTGTTTTATACTCGTATTTTACTACTTCATATTTTGCCGCTTTATATTTGTCTTTCACTACTCTATATTTCTCCGCTTTTATACTCGTCTTTCACCACTTTATATTTTATCGCTTTTATACTCGTCTTTTACTATATCGAGTATAAAGCAGTAAACTTTATACTCGATTTCCACCACTTTATATTTTATCGCTTTATACTCGATTTTCACCACTTTATATTTTATCACTTTTTATACTCGTCTTTTACTATATCAGATTTTACCGCTTTATACTCGATTTTCACCACCTTATATTTTACCGCTTTATACTCGATTTTCACCACTTCATATTTTACCGCTGCCACCAATTTTATTTTCTGTTATGCCTAATGTCCCTCGACAATAAATGCACACAGATTGAATAGTTTAAAATTACTAACTTTTCTAGAAAGTTGTTTCTTTATTTATATAAAATTATCTTACAACTAACTTAACTAATTTTCTATCAAGGTTAAAATAATATATTGTCAGTTATTGCTATTTTTAGTGGATTGTATTATTACATTTTATTGTTGTTTGCAAAAAGGTTCAAAAATGGGATACAAGGACGGAAGTCCCGGCACTTGGGATTTTTCCTTCTACCTCTTTTTCACATATATTTTCATAATTGTAATTAGATACGGTTCCTTGTATTTATAATCAGTAATACAATTTATCTATACAAAAGTATTTAAGGAAATTAATGGAATTTCCCTTTGGATACTTGAATGATCAACAATGTCCTTTTTAAACAGCATCCGGTTGACGATAACATTAGGTTTAAATTATTTATCATTTAAAATAAGCAACATTAAAGCCGTTTTTGTTGCTTTGTCTATTGGTTTGTAAGACAAACTTAAATTGATAAATATGTGGATCAAATCCACATAACACCTCCGTCTTTAAAGAAAGGCAGTGACAAAGTAATTGTCTTTACTTCCAGAAGCAGATCTTTAATCACAGTTGTCCAGAAAAGTCAACATCAACTTGGCCACCAAAAGCTTCCACTTGATAACTTTTGTTTTGTAATATTTTTTACAATTCTAACATATAAATCAACATAAATACAATAAAGTTACAAAAGTATTGTTTTCTATAACATATATCTTAAGTTCTAAAAAATTATTGTATATTTTTTTTTTTTTTTTTTTTACCATTCATAATTACATTTATTTCCAGTTTTATTTGTTTTAACTGTTACTTCAATATTTGATTTTTTTATTATATACTACAATATTATTCGGCAAACGTTTTAGCGATTCTTTCTTTATATTAAAACATTTATTAAATATATTTATGCATAAACTCCCTTTTATAAATTTTATAATAACTATTGTTATACTTAGTGTCACATATAAATATTACTTAGATTTAGCTTCGTTAAAAATTCAATTTCTCCAATTCCATTAATTTTTACATTTAAAAAACAATCATCATGATAATAATATAAATCTTTTAAAAAATTAATTTGACAATTCTTCTCATAAGGTTATTAAGAATTATCCATTTTTATAGTGAATTCGGTTACTAACTCATTAACTGTTATCAATAGTTTCAAATTCATCTCAATTATTGAACATGGCAAAATATTCGTTATCCCTACAAAAATAACTATTCTCTTTTTCTAATATTAATTGCTTATTTTCCTCAAATACTGCCACAATTAAGCTAAACAATAACAAGGAAAATTAGTTCTCAACATATCTTTTAACCAAATTCTTTGAAAATTTTCTTGTTCTTTGATTTGTTCGTATAAAAACATTTGTTTCTGTAACCTTTATTATAGTATATGGACCAGTAAAAGTGTTTTCTAACTTTTTATTTTTTGTTAAATTTCTAACTAATATTTTTTGACCTACTTCATAATATGGTGTATCTGTTGCTTTTTTATCATATACTAATTTAGATTTTTCTTTTGAAACTGTTGTACTCCTTTTTACTTCCATTTCAATGTTCTCTATCATATGTTTAATATTATTCACGTATCCCCCTATAGTTACTAAATCTAAGACGTCAATTCCACTTGGTCTATTTCCTTTCCTTCCAAAAATTATTTCATGTGGTGAAAACCCCGTAGAGGAATGAGTTGTTGTGTTATAGCATAAACCTGCAAACTTCATAGCTTCATCCCAGTTTGATTTCTCAAAATCAACTGTATTCAAATATTCCTTTAACCTTCCATGTACTCTTTCTATAGATCCATTTGCTTGTGGGTGAGCCACACTAGTAGTAATATGTTTAATCTTGAAGATTTTAGCTAAATCTTTCATTAGCTCATTACAAAACTCTGTACCATTATCCGTTAATATTATTTTTGGAACACCAAAATAGGTAATCCATTCGTTTACAAAAGCTTGAGCAACCGTTTCGGCACTTTTATCTTTAAGTGGTGTGAAACGCACATATTTTGAAAGACTGTCTTGTATACTTAATGCGTACAAATTTCCAGATTCGGATACTGGATAAGGACCAGTTAAATCCAAATTAATTTGTTCAAGTGCACAAGTAGCATTGGAAACCAGTTGCATAGGCATTCTAGTAGGATGTCTATCAATTTTACCTAATTGGCATTTTTTACAAGCTCTTACATAATCTGCAACCATATCATTTAAATTTTTCCACGTATATTTCTCTCTAATTTTCGTAATCGTTGCTTTTTGTCCCACATGACCACCTATAATGCTGTCATGATACTCCTTAATTATTTCTTTCATTTTCAGAAAATCTGTTATCTCGATAACTTTCCCTCTTTCCTGAACATTTTCCTCAATACTATTTTTCGAGTTTACTTTAACCAATTTATTTTCATTATTTTCAAATTCAATTTCCTCTTGAGCACTTTGCGGTTTTTTACCTTCTTGTTTGTTCTGTTCACTACAGCAACTACAACATTTCTTTTTCTTTTCTTTTCTTGTTACTGCTAAGACATTTCTACTCAAATGATCTGCTACTATATTTTCAACTCCTTTCTTATATTCAATATCATAGATATACTCTTCTAATTTAAGTCTCCATCGTACCAATCTTGATCCAGGGTCCTTTACATTGAACAACCATTTCAATGGCTTATGGTCTGTTCTTATCAAAAATTTCTTCCCATATAAATAAGGTCTAAATACCTTTACAGCCCAAACAATGGCTAAACATTCTTTTTCTGTAGTGCTATAATTTCTCTCAGCACTATTCAAACTCCTACTAATAAACTGAATCGGCATATCTTTGTTACCAGTTTCCTGCGATAGAACTGCTCCCAGACCTTCGTTCAAAGCATCTGTTGTAACTATAAATTTCTTTTCAAAATCTGGAAATTGCAAGGTCACTACACTAGCTAAACTATCCTTCAATTTTCTAAATGCTTTGTCCTGCTCCTCCCCCCAATAAAATTCAACTTCTTTCCTAAGAAGTTTATTAATAGGTGCTGCTATTTGGCTAAAACCTTTAATAAATCTTCTATAATAGTTGATCACTCCCATGAACGACTGTGTTTCTTTAACACTCTTTGGAGGAGACAATTTCACTATTGCCGATATCTTATCTGGATTAGGTTTAACACCTCGTTCTCCAATAACATGACCCAAATATGCGACTTCTTTCCTTAGAAATTCACATTTGTCTGCCTGTAGTTTCAGGTTGGCTCTCCTTAATTGTTTCAAAACATCTCTTAATTTTTCATTATGGTCTTTTAAACTCTTGCCATATACCACAATATCATCCATGTATACAAAACATTTTATTCCTTTTAATCCCATCAGAATGATATCCATCATTCTCTGAAAAATGCTAGGTGCATTTTTTAATCCAAATGGCATCCTTTTAAATTCATAATGCCCATATGGGGTAGTAAATGCTGTTTTCTCGATATCCTTTTCTGTCATTTTAATTTGATGGAATCCATTTGTTAGATCTAGAGTTGTAAAGTATTTGGATGTTCCTAGTTGATCTAAAATCTCATTGATATTTGGTATTGGATATGTATCCGCCACCGTCATTTCATTTAATTTTCTAAAATCAACTACCATTCGCCACTTTGTTGTTCCTGAAGCATCTTTCTTTTTTGGAACCATCCACACAGGTGAATTCCAAGGCGACTTAGAATTCTGTATAACATCGTTTTCTAATAATTTCTTCACCTGGTTTTTCACTTCCTCTTCATGTACTTTTGGATATCTATATGTTTTTGTATAGATAGGTTTTACTCCTTCTTGTGTTCTTATGTCACAAGTTAACGTGTCAGTGAAACTTAGTTTTTCTCCTTCTAAAATAAATAAATCGCTATATTCCGAAATCAATTTCCTAATTGATTCATTCTCCTCATCATTCATATGCTCTACTCTCAAACTTTTTTGTATACATTCATTTCTATTTCTTATTTGGAACACTCTTTCTTTCAATAATTTTTCTTTCTTAGGATCCTCTTTACAATTATTAACAATATTATAACTCCTAAGACCTTCTACCTTCAATGGAAAATCAATTAATACCTTTTCCTCACATTT